>NW_012155718.1:264326-331638 GCF_000956105.1 Propithecus coquereli | reverse complement strand
GTCATGTTTAAGGAGACTTTGCCTAACCCAAGATCACAGTTTATTCTTATATTTTTCTTCTAAGAGTTTTCATACTTTTAGCTCTCACAGCCAGGTTTATGATGCATTTCGAGTTCATTTTCATATATGGTGTGAGGGAGGGTCCAACTTCATCATCTGCATGTGGACATCCAGTTGTCCCGGCACCATTTGTTGAACAGACTATTCTATCCTCATCGATTATCTTGGCATCCTTGCTGAAAACCAATTGGCTGCAAATGTGAGGGGTTATTTCTGGACTCCCCATTCTGCTCCACTCATCTATACGTCTATCCCATGCACGTCTGATGCTTTCGTGAGCCAGCTGGCCACCTCCGGTCTGACTGTTACACGGACTTTGGGCAACAAGTTTACAGGAAGCTCTCCTATGGCCAGTTTCCTGAGCTTTCTCGTTAAAAGAAACTCACCCTGGGGCTGGGCTGGTGAGGGCTCCAGAGGGAAAGAGGGTGCAGGAGATTCTGGGGGGTGATGGAGGCTGAGCCCACTTCCACGAGGCCAAGCCAGAACCTAGGGTTTCTAGGGAGCTGGATTCTGCTTTCTAAGACCAGATTCTTGAACCTGATTCTCTGGAATCCCAGCCCAGTGCTCCCCCCTGGAAAAAGGAGCAAGTTTCCAGGACCAATATTGGGGTGGCAAAGGGCTCCCTTGACTTGGGAAGAATTGTCTATACCTCCAAGTGGGATAGGGAGGTCTGAGGGCTGAGAGTAGACCCTTCCCCGTTAAAGGCCTGCTCCCCTGCAGGCCCGAGCAGAACAGAAGTAAAACAGCCCTGCTTCTCCGAAGGATGCCAGTGGGAATGCAGGGTTCGGTTTGCAGAAAACACTCTCAGGAAGCCTGCCCTGCACAGGACAGCTGTGGGGGATGGTGCATCTTCCAGGCAGCACCAGTGCACAGCTGGTGTATATGGTGGTCCAGGGGGGAGGGTGGGTCAGTGGATGGAGGCCACGGGTCTGAGATTCCTTGGGGGTCCCCAGGAAGGGCTGCTGGAAGGCAAGATTCAGAGCGCAGCTCCCTGCTTACCCAGGGATGCCTGCTGAGTGGGAAATGATCAGCTCCTTCCCATCTTAGAGCCAGAGTGGACGAGCCACCTACTGGGTTTGGACTAATTACATTAACTGGCCCCAGGCGATCGCGGTGGCCACAGACTCCAGGGAGCCAGGCTGCTCTCTGTGGAGGCGGAAGCGGAAGGGAGCTGGCATGGGCAGGTTGGGATCCAGGCCAGAGCTGCAGAGAACTCCCAGGACATTGAGGGGGAGAATGTGTGGACCAAACCCCTACCCTCCACCCCAGGAACCCCCAGGGTCTGAGGACCAGGCCTGGGCTGCTCTCCTCCCCCAAGCCAGGCCTAGCTCCAAGCCCTCTCCCCTCTCCTGCACCCCTTGCTACCACTCTGGGTGAGTGGCATGCAAATGACCCACTTCCTCCGAACTAGAAATGGGGGAGGCTGGATAATCCCCCATTGGGGGATTCTCTCTCCATGAAATCAGGTTGGTCGTAAATGGAGTTCACTTTCTGAGAGAGTCAGGAGTGCCCACGGGTATGGGCTTTGCATTCAGGCAGGAATTTTCTACCCTGTTCAGCCACTAATCGTAATGTAGGCGGCTAATGTTTATTGAGCATTTACTGTATACCAGGCACTGTTCTGCTTAACACTTGCTAAATCACCAATAACGACCCTCTAAGGTGGGTTCTAGTACTACTTCCCCCATTTTACAAAGGTGAAAACTGAGAGGTTAGAGAATGTGCCCAAGGACAGAGATCTAGTAAGATGGAACTAGGATTCAAACTCAGGCCGGCTGGCTCCAGAGCCCAAGGCCCCAATCACTACGCTCCTTCTTCTCTAACTGGAACATGACCTTTGGCAATTTATTTCGTCTCCCTGGGCCTCAAACTGGGGCCTCAAACTGTTTCCCTATCTGCTAAATGTCGGTTGCAGCAGCACCTCCCCTGTTGGAGCATGAACTGTGACAGTCATGGGAAGGACGGTGTCCCCAGAACACCGTGAGCACTCATTTGGCCCTAACCCTCGCCCTGTGAATGTCAGTGGGGCCAGGGAGAGGTCAGAGCTGCAGGAAGTGACAACAGCCCAGCGGGAGGTCTCTAAGCCAGGCAGTGACAACTCTGGCCCCCCGCCCTGGTGCTGGCAGGCAAGAGTCCAAGCCCCGCCCCCAAGAGTCTTACTGTGACTTTTCCTCTCCGAGCCTCAGTTTCCTCATCTGGAAACTGGGGATAGTGAAGCTGCCCACCTCACTGGACTGTTGTACGGAGGAAATACAATGGCACATTTAAGTGCAGAGAAAGTTCTCGGGCTGGACGCCTACGTGGTCACTGGGGCAGGGCAGACAGCGAGAAGGGCAGGGACGACAGGTGCCAGCCCAGGGCTTGGGCGGTGAGGGCAGCAGCTAGACATAGGAGGTCTTTCCAGGCAGGAGCCACAGGACACGGGGACCCATTGGAAAGATGGGAACAGATGTGGAGACACGACAGACCTGGCACCGGATGGATACTGTCCTCTGAGAAGGCTCCGATGCGACCGTGTGATCTCATCTGCAGCCAGCGACGGCAGGAAATGAGCCGCAGAGGGGGAGAGGCCAGGCCACAGGCCGCCGACCTCCGCAGCCTCCTCCCTGGCAGCCGGAGCTTCACGGGGGACAGCTGGACGGGCAGTGGGGGCCTGAGACAGCTGGCCGGGCTGGGCTGCCATGAGCCAGCCAGAGCGGGGGCTGCAGCCCAGAGGACTGGGGTGGGGACAGTCAGGACCCTCCGAGCTGGACATGAGTGTGTCGAGAGGCTGGAACGGGCCAGGGACCCGGAGGAAGGACACCCACTCTGCCGCCTGCCTGCCCGCGGGCCTCCCAGGCAGCTGAGGTCACCGGCTGAGCGCCAGTTCAGAGAGGGGCCGGACAGATGGGCTTGGGGCTCGGAGGAACACTCTGGAGCTAACTGGGTCATCTAGCAAGGACGGTCACTTCCCAGCTCCAGCCCCAGAGGTCCCAGCCTGCTGACTGCCTCCTGGATGGGCTTCTAGAACCCTCCCTCCCTCCCCTCCTCTCTGAACACAGCCCTGCCAGGGAGGAGTGCTCTTGACCGCAGCCCACTCTGCACCCAGCAACAGGCCCAGCACGTTCCCTTAGCCGTGCGTTTACTGCCCCTGCGCACCACAGGG
This sequence comes from Propithecus coquereli, assembly GCF_000956105.1. Lineage (NCBI taxonomy): Eukaryota > Metazoa > Chordata > Mammalia > Primates > Indriidae > Propithecus > Propithecus coquereli. Next base: position 328,433 of record NW_012155718.1, on the reverse strand, counting down.
TGGATCCTACACCACCTCGGACACAGGGGAAAATGCAGACGGCTCAGAGAGGTCAGGGACACGCCCAACATCCCCCAGCAGTGAGTGGGGCTCAGGTGTGAGCTCAGGTCTGCGGGGAGCCAGAGCCCTGACTTTCCCACTACGCCAGGCACCAGGAAGACAGAGGGACAGCCACTGTCAGCCTGGAGCCACAGGGCAGCCACGGGGGCCGCTGGAGCAGGTCCTTACCGGGTACCAGGCCTCCTCCCAATAAGGACACCACGAGGTGTTCGAGCTGCACCGTCGTCAGGTCCTCCCAACAGTCCGGGAAGCCAGCAGGGTGGGACCAGCATCCCCATCTTGCAGAAGAGGAAACTGAGTCTGCTAATGCAAGGAAGCCTGGAGTTTGAACTTGGACATTCTCTGATTGCTGCTCTCCCTCCATGGGGACCTTGGACCCTGAGCAGGGAGGAGACCAGGCCTTCAGAGCCTTGTCTGCCCTGTAACCTCTCTGACCCTTGACTGTGGCTAGAAGGAGGCGACCCGTCGAGCAGGACACACTTTTTGTGCATGTCGTCCCCGGGACCGCAGAACTAGCTGTCCATCACTAGCCCTTCTCTGCGGGAACTTGGAGTCTAGTGGGGAGACCGACTGTTCGCTCATCCGTTTCTCACACTTACAAGTCCCTGATTCAACCAATATTTATGAGCACTTACTATGTGCCTGCTGTGCGGGAAGGACTGAGAGAGCCCCCATGTCCCTCGAGATGGCCGTTTTAATATAGGTCAGCCAGAACTTAATAAAATATTTGTGGGTTTTGCAGTTACAAGGTACCAGACATCGCTCCAAGCACTTTAAATATACGAATGCATTTAATCCTCACAACTCGAAGGAGGTGGGTACTTCTATTATTCCCATTTTAATAATTGAGAAAACTGAGGCTCAGAGAGGTTAAGTAACTTGCCCAAAGTCACACAGCAAGAACGTGGCAGAGTTTGTTTCTAAACTCAGATCTCCTGTCTCTGGAGCCTCTCCCAGGATGACCATCATGCCCTCCTGAGCCAAGATGAAGACTCTTCGGCTCCCTGGGACGATCCAGGCAGATGGCTGCAGCCCCCTGGGGCCCTCACAATTCCCTGGACCTTCTTTGTGCCGCCGACCAGGGCTCCCCTCTTGTTCCAGAGTTGCATGGGCTCCGGCCTCCCGGGCCCCGCCAGAGCAGGCCGCAGGCGCATCATTAAACCTTGACAAGTGTCGGGTCAGTAGGATGCTTTATCCTCTCCACCACTGGGAGCTGGATTTAGTGGCTCCGGCAGAAGGTAAACTTCCCCTCCCTGGGACAGGCCCCTTAATTACAAGTGATATGTGGCTGTCGAAGCTGCAGTGCCTCGGGCCCAGTGATTTAAGGAGCAGGCAGGAGGCTGAGGTTACAGGTGTTAACAGAGCCGTATCAAGAGCTGGGAGAGCAGGGACCCGGCGGTGGTGGGAGGCCACCAGCCGCCCCTGGATGGTGCTGCTCGGAGATACTCTCGGGAGAGGGAAGTAATCCCACTGTCTCATGTACAGAAGGGGAAACCGAGGCCAAAATCACACTATAAGTTGGCTTGGCCTGGGACTCAGAAGCCCTCGCTCTGCTGCCAACCTGCCCTGGACCCCTGGACTCAGTTTCCCCATCCACGCATGAGGAGGTGGGATTATGTCACTCGCTCCCTAGGAGCAAAAAAAGCTAGCACTGATTGAGTACCTACTGTGTGCCAGGCATTATACGAAGTTCTTCACGAGCATTCTTTTGTTTCATTCTCACGACAGCTGGTGAGGTATTAATAGTGATTCGTTTTACTCCCATTTTACAGAAGAGGAAACCGAGGCTCAGAGAGATGCGACTCACCCATGGCTAGTGAGTGACCACATGGAGATTCCCAGCCCCTCTCTCTGAATTCAGGGCCTGACCGCTCTGCTCTGGGGACAGCAAGAGGGACACAAGGCCCAGTGTCTGCCCCCAAGGAGCCCGTGAATGATGGGGGAGACGGAGAAGGGCGCAGGTTTCCAGAATTCTAGCAGAGGGGAAATCGGGACAGTGGGGAAAGACTAGGGTACGAGCTGAGCGATGTGGGAGTTCCCAGGAGTGAGTCTGCTCTGGAGGGAGGCATACGGAGGGCTTCATGGAGGAGGCAGCGTGGAGCTGGGCCTGGCAGGCTGGGGAGGTAGGACAGGAGGCGCTGCAGGCAGAAGGAGGTCTGTAGGCAACGGTGCAGGGCAGGGAGCACGGCAAGTGGGGAGCACCCCTGCGTGGTAGGAACCAAGGCATGTGGGAGGGGCAGGAAGGGCTACGGCGATCACGACAGCAGTGGCCACAATGGGTGACATTTATTCAGTGCTTGGCAGGTGCCAGGCGGGTCTAACTGCTGTATGTAATGCCCACAAGAACCCTATTAAGTAGATATTAATACTGTGATGATCCCATTGTACAGATGAGGCACAGTGAGGATGAGTGACTTCCCAAGTCGCCCAGCGGCAGACTAGCGGCAGAGCCAGCATAGGAACGTGGGCAGCCCGTAAGCTCCCGGTGCTGTGCCCAGTCCCGAGGGAACAGGGGAGGTGAGGAAAGGGCCACTGGGAAGGCTCTTCTCTCGTGCCAGGCTGGCGCGGGCCCTGCCTGCCCGCCGTCTTCTGGCAGAGAGGGAAGGAGGGGCCAGTGCAGGGCCCTGAATCCGGTGATGCCGTCCACTGGGTGTGAGGAGCCTGTGCCCGCAGATGCCGCTGGAGCCAGATGGTCCAGGGAAGCTCCCTGCTGCAGCCTGGGGACTGGGGGACAAAGGGAGGGCGGGGAGGGCACTTCCTGGGAACAATAGTGCATTGGAGGTCAGAGATGAGAGAGGTGGCTAAGGCCCCAGCTCATGGGGCCACAGCAAGGCCAGGGCAGGGGCCCCAGGAGCAGGGTCTGTGAGATCCCCTCCCCCCCAGATCAGTCCCTGGGGAATGAGGCTTTGCCCTGCCCTACCTAGCTCTTTTAAAAGACACAACCCAGGAGATGTTCAACAAGGCAGGTGGAGTTAAGTGCTCATCGCAGAACCTGGGCGACGGGTATGTGAGTGTTCCTTGCACAATTATTTGAATATTTTGGTAGATTTGGAAATTTTCCTAGTGCTGTGTCAAGGAGAAAAAATGCACCGTTCCCCTCCCACAAGATGCCATCCTCCACAGCTCCGCCCCGCCCCCGGCTCCCCCGGAAATTGCCGTATGAGAAGCAGCGGCAAGAGTGATTTACTTGCTCTCTGACTCGGGAAATCAATCCCAAAACGCTGATAGGACAGGAAAGGCTGCGGCGCAGTGTCCCCTGGGAAATCGCCCCTGGAAGGAGGCTCTGGGCCGGGGTGGGGGCACAGCGGGGGGTCTGGGTCTCTGCGGGGAGGTTGGCAGGAGCAGGCCGTGCTCCGACGCAGGAGGCTGGGGTGGCCCCGGGGACTGACCGTGTGGACGCTGGTGGCCTCCTTACCACTGTCGAATGTTGGGGAATCAGTGGACCCTCGAACGTTGTCTGTCTGCACCCCCAAGTGTTTAAATGAGGAAACGGAGGCCCAGGGCGGGGAAGCGACTGGCCAGGGCACACAGAAAGTCAGTGGCAAGGCCTCGACAGAAACTTCAGCCCGACTCCCAGCGAACGCCTTTCCCCAGACACGGTAACAAACTGAAAAAGCTGTAACAACTAGAATGGAGTGTGTGCTCCCTGCGCACCCCAACCTGAGACAGGCGCCGTCCTCATCCTCGTCCTGTGGGTGGGGTCCCAGGAGCCCAGCAAGGACATACTGCCTCAAGGATACACCGCTTCTCGGCGGAAGGGCTGTGGCCTCGGACCCAGGTTTCCCAGGCCCTGGGCCAGGAAGGACAAGGGTAAGCTCTGTTCTAAGCCCCAGAATGCCGAAGCCCGGCGCTGGGGGGAACGGAGGGTTTCCACGCCCGGGGGAGATGGTCAGGGGTCTGCCCACTGCCTGCTCTGGGGGCAGCGGAGGGTGATGAGCAGCTTGTAGGGGCCGGGTGCCACTGCCACCGCTCCACTCTGAACGCGCTTCCCCGCTTGCCTCCCCAAGCTTCCGTGCAGAGGCTTCTCTCATAAAGCTGCAAATACGGTACCTGGTGAGATTGCCATGTGTGTGATACACACCTCTGGGATATACTGAAAACATCCCCAAATTGGCCAGCCTTGCCGCTATTTAAGACGGATTCATGTTACACCCCATAGATTTCATCTGTGCGGCTATGGCACCTGTCGCGGGGCTCACACACATTCGCTCTATTGCCACATAAGCTGCGATGGCGTGGAAGAGCGGAGGTGGTCACACGCAGTGGCCACCCATGGGCTGCCGGGCAGGCGGCCTCCAGCCAGCAAACCGCAGGGCAAGAAGGGTCCACATGGCACTGCGGGCTTGGGAGGCCAATCAGAAAATCAGGAATGTTGACAAGCAGCCAATCCAGGCATGAGTAGAAAGAGGCACAGCTGTGGGGGTGGGGTTTTGGGGATGTGAAGCCCTTTGACCTGATCAGTGCAGAGAGCCAGGGAAGCTCTGGAGAGTTCTACGTATGCCCCAGCTGCCGAGGCCTGGGGTAGCCCCTTTGAAGGTCTCCAATTCCCCTGAGCCTTTCCTTTCCTGCTAGGTACAATCTTCACTACCATTTACTGAGCACCTACTATGGACCAAGTTCGCATAACAACACCATCAAGTGGTTCTTATCATCCCTGATTTAGAGAGGAGCCAACTGAAGCTTACGTAGGGAAAGGCAGTGGTCCACACACGTGAACTTGTGTTAGAATCACCTAGAGGGCTTGTTAAAGCCCAGACTGCGGGACTCCACTCCGCCCCAGAGTTCAGCAGGCCTGGAATGGGACTCAAGGATCTGCATTCCTATCAATAATAAGCTCCCAGATGACACTGAGTTGCTGGTCCAGGGAACACACTCGGAGAACCACCAGGTTAAAGGACCAGTGTAGAAAATAGCGCTAGGATACAAAGCCAGACCCAACCCAAAACCTGAAGCCTGGCCTCCCGCTACCCCTCTAAGTGTCGTAGGATTTTCTTTCTCCATCAGCATTAACCTGAGCTGGATCCCGCTCCGCCCAGCCTCCCTGATTCACCGCCTTGCAAGCTGCCTCCCCAGCCCGGCACCCCCCTGCTCCCCCGAGCAGTCAGCCAGAGCCTCCAGTTGGGGTTGTTAATTTTATCTTCTTACCACTGCGAAAGCACAGCAGCTGGCAGGGGAGGGGCGAGGCAGGTGAGCGGGAGCTCCCTGCAGAGAGGGAGGCGGAGGGGGCTGATTACACTCCCATTCCTGGCTCCACTCAGACAGGCCGGTCTCAGGGTGGGGAGGATCCGGCAGTGCCCCGGACCCCAGGGCCCCCAGCCCTCACCCTGGCATCCGCTCTGGGGCTCTCAGAGTCACTTTCAAGTTTGGGGGGGCGGTAGGCTTGGCTCAGCAGCCGCCACATAAAAGGGCCCGTTGCAGCCCATATAAGCACAGACGCTGCGTTTATCTCTCTTGTCATTGATGGCGGCTCCATTTGGGGGCTTTTTGTCGTTTTTTTTTTTCCCCTCGGCTGCTGTTACTACTCAGCTCGATATTTAATTTTCCCATAAACCAAAGAGTTGTGCTTTTTTCCCTTTCTTTTTCTTGCCGGTCATCCCCTCCCACTGGTGGGATCTGTCTTCGCAGGCCTCTGCTGGGAAGGGGCTTGGGTGGGGCTGGGGAGTTCAGCCCTCCAGACGTGGGCAGGGATTGGAGAACAGGACACCCAGCTTCTGCGCTTGGAAAATAATTATCGAGCCGATCCTTGCATGCCAGCCCCTTGGAATGTGACAACAGACAAGAAGGGTTCCTGCCCTCGTGGTGCTTGCGTTCTGTTGTGGGGTGTCCGAGAAAAAGACAAGCATTTGAACCGATCTATGAGATCGTTATCTGTAGAGAGGCATGCTATGAAGAAAATAAAGTGCTGTGGCAGAACATAAAAGAGGAAACTGGCTTGGACAGGGAGGTGAACTTTGAGCTGAAATTTGAATGCTGAGCAGGACTCAGCCAGGTGGAAACAGCAGCAGGTGCAAAGGCCCTGGGGTTGGAAATAGCCGAGGGTGTTCATGGACCAAAAAAAAAATTCAGCATGTTTGGAGTGTGGGGATGCAGGCGTAGGTATTGGTCGAGACAAGGCTGGAGTTGGGAGCAGGGCCCGCAGCACTGCAGGGTCTTGTGGGGTCCCTTCTGAAGGAACCAGCAGGAATTGACATTGAACTCCTACTGCGTGGCTGGCCTGCACAAGCTCTGAAAGCTCCAGGCCCCAGGGAGCACACAGTGTAGTGGGAGCACAGATGTGAACCCAGGACAGAATAATATGCAGCAGTGAGTATGAGGAGCACAGCGTGCTCCAGGCACCCAGAGGCTAGGCTCAAACCCAATCTGGCAAAACCCAGGAAGGCTGCCTGGAAGAGGCAACATCTGAAGCCAGCCCTAAAGGAGGAGACAGAGTTAACCAGCAGAGGGTCCAGGATGTGCAGGGCACAGAGGAGGTGAGAAAGATAAGGAAGGAGCGTGGGCAGCTCAGCATTGCTGGGGCAGAGAAGGCTTCCTGGAGGAGGCACTCTTTTGGGCAGCATCTTGAAGGAGCAGAGAAAGAGAGACGGGTGGAGATGATGAGAAAGAAACGGAGATGTGTGAGACCAAAAAAACCAAGAGGAAGAAAGAAAGGGAGAAAGTAAAATAGGGACCGTGGAGGGACATTTATATTCATGGACACTTTTATATTAAGAGGGTGGTTTTCTTCTTTCGTGAAATACGGTGTAATGACTGGGAGCTGATTGAAAAGGAAAGCAGTCGATAGAGCAGGCATGCTGAGAGGAAAGCATGGATTTTTTGCGAATAATCTAATTTTGAACTTGTCGTTTCCCCTCCCCCGCCCCTCCCCCAAACCTAATTGATTACCACCCCATGACAAATGGCGCTGGGAGCAGGAGTGCGCTAAGCACCTTCGTAGAGTGGTACCCAAGAATCAGGAGAGATCATCCCTTCCTCCAGACAACGGCCACTCCTGGGGGGGAAGGAATTCCCCTGTGTATCCCTCAGCCAAGAGAGGGGTGCGGGCAGACGGAGAGGTGATATAAACAACCCCTTCCCGTGTGTTCAGCACTTCTCTGTGCTTATACAAGGCTCATGTCCATTGTCCCGTTGGGCTGTCTTATTGAACTCATTTTATAGATGGGAAGACTGATGCCCAGAGGGGTGCATTGATTTGCCCAGATTTCCATGCGATGTTCGTAGCAGAGCCTGGGCTGGAACCTTGATCTCTGCTAGAGCCAGTACCGTGGGGGAAGCCTGGGCGTGCGTCTTGGCGGGGAGGAGAACTTACGTCTAGCGCACGCAGTGAAACACAAGTATGGGACAGATTTCCCGTCCAACGACTCTGGGGTTTATATCAGATCAGGTTTGTGTTCTCAAATTGCAAAGGCCGCCAGATGATTTACGGAGCAAAGAAGAGTCACCACAGCACCCCCAAAGCGAGTTACGGCGACCGAAATAAAGTTCTGCTCTCAAGATAAAGACAGGCAATATTTCAGAGTTAATTTCATAAAGCCGATCGCCCAACCATTACCTCACTGTGTCGATGTTAACTGATGAGTCTAAAATAACCTCAGCTCCTGCCTCCCTGGGTCACCATGGGACAGGAGTGATAGGGGCTGGCTGTGACATGCAGCTGTGTCACACGGGAAGCCACTTTACCTGTTCTGATGCTAGACAAAATTAGCCATGGAAACTTCTAGCAGCAATTCTCTCCACTTAAGGCAAAGTCGAAAGCAAACTGGAAAGTCCTCTGGCTTGGAGGTGGTCAGTGGACTCAGGGGAGTTTTATGGCGGAGGCCTCGCTTTGAGCGTCATGGTGGACTATAGAATAGGTGTGGCCCTCCCTACCGCCCAGGTCTGGTGTCGCACAAGTGGAATAACGTGGCTGGAAGTGGTTTGTAAATTCTGAAGCTCTGCCTGTATCTAGGTTCTTACTATTGCCGCTACTATTTATCCTTCCCCAAGCAAATTACGCCTGCTTGGTGTCTCTTTGCCTCAAGGGTTATTTCAGATGAACGGTGCTGAGGGGTGTGACGGGTGTATTTACTTCCTGGCACCCAACACCCCCCGAGAGCATTGCACTAGCACAACCATCTCTGAAGACGCACTCCCGAAGGCCACAGGTACGAGGCACTAATGGTGGGAACGTCGGATGCCATTGTCCAATGGTGGTAGCAGAAGAGTGGGAGGAGGATTGGCAAGCTGGGGGTCTTTTTGGGTTCTTTGCCATTATACACCGCTAGGATCTCCCCCGAATGCAGCTGAACACAGGCAGGCGGCCTCCGCTTTTGTTGCCCTTTTTGGACCTTGCTTTTTTCTTTGGGTTTTTTTTCTTCCGGGAGTTCCCTTGCCTTTTTTTTTTTTTTTTGCGGTTGTTTTTTTGCTTTTGTTTGGCCCTTTTTCTTGGGGCTTGGGTTTTTTCCCGGTTTCGGGCCTTTGGGGGGTTGCTTGTTTTTGCCTTTGTTCGGGGCTTTTATTGGGGTTGGGGTTGTATTGAGAATTGGGGTTGTGTTTGGTGCTGCGGTTAGGGTTTGGTTGGGGTTGGTGTTGGGGATGTGCGGGGGTTGGTGTTGGGAATGGAGGTGGGGTTGTGGTCGGGATTGGGGTTGGGGTTGAGGTTGGAGTTGGGATGGGGCTGGGGTTGGGGATGGGGTTGAGGTTGGGGTTGGGGTGGGGATGGGAGTGGGGATGAGGATGGGGATGGGGATGGGGATGGGGATGGGGATGGGGATGGGGGTGGGGATGGGGTTGAGGGTGGGGTTGGGGTTGGGGGTGGGGATGGGGATGCTTATGGTGATGGAGCTCTGTAGAGTGGTGGTGTTGGGGGTTGCTGTGGGGGTGTGGAAAGGAGAGTTGCACTTAGTCGAGGGAAGGGAAAGAGAAGGGCAGGAGGAAGAAAACAAGAAAACAGCAATGGTGTGTCGGGTGAAGCCGCCATATGCAGCCGGGGACTCGCAGGTGTGGACAGCTGCCTGGCTGTCTTAATCAGAGCCCTCCCCCAGAAGACAAGGCGCGATGCAGAGTGACATTTTCCTGGGACACAGTGACTGGGGAACATGTTGATGGGGGAGTGTGGGCAGCCCGGGCTGTCCGCGCCGTCATTAGCAGCGCCGCTGTGTCATCATCCGTCCAGCTGAAATCTGTTATTGTCTACGAGCTTGATTAGCTGTACATACTGCTAACACCTGCTCAGAAACATACCGAGGGAAGGGAACACAGCCCCCAGTCAGGCTCTGCGTGGGTGGTGCGCGCGCCTCGGGTGCAGATCTCCAGAACGAGGGGGTGTGCGTGTGCGTGTTTTGGGCGGGGAGCACCGTGCTGTGCAAGGAACCCTGGGCGGGATTTGGAAGGTTTGGCGCCGGTCTAGGCTCTGCCTCTGACTGACAGCATGACCGTAGGCAAATCCGTGCCTCTCTGTGACCTCAGTTTGCTCACCTGTAAAATGGAAAATCTAGGCCAGAGCTGTCCAATAGAAACATAACATGTAATTGTAAGTTTCCTAATATTGGCATTCAGGGAAAAAAAAAGTGAACTTAATTTTAATGATGTATTTATTAAACCCAATATGCCTAAAATATTATCATGTCAATATGTAATCAATGTAAAAATATTAATGGCATCTCTTACCTTCTTTTATACAAATTAGGTCTTCAAAATTGGGTGTGCATTTTACACTTATAGCACACGTGACCTTGAACAAGCCTCCTTTCAGGCGTTCACTAGCTGCGCGGGGTGAGTGGCTGCTGTGTGGGACAGCGCAAGGCGAGGGCGTTTTCTGGTCTCCTTACGAAACTGGGAACGCCCCAGAGGTGAGGGCTACGTTTTATTCTCCCAGTCCTTAGCGAGGAGACTCAGATAAAGGGTGTTAGTAAATCACACTGCTAAGTATAATGATACGGATTGGGAGCACTTTCAAAACACCTTGCAGGTCCTACCATATTGAATTCTCACAAGTAACCTATAATTCCATTTTGCAGATAAGGAAACTGAGGTTAGAGAGGTTAAGTAACTTGCCCAAGGTCACGTAACCAGTTAGTGGTTCAGCTGGTATCTGTACCCTGGGCAGTCTTACCTAGAGCCCACGCTCATAACCATTGTCTTTACTCCCTCCCTGATCAGTGGTGATACAAGTAATATTCATTCAAATTGCCAACCTGCACTGCAGGTACCTTGTAAGCATCGCCACAATTACTCATCAAAACAGTCCTCTAAGGAAGGTTCTAGGACTCTGATTCGTTCACTCAATGAAGATAAGAAGGAATGAAGGAGTGATTTTAAAGGTGCTGCCTACCCAGTTCTGAGCCGCTAGGATTCTCGGAGGGTGTCCCTATCCCTGCATACCTGCCGGCACAGGCCACGCCGGAGTTTTACGCTAAGCTCCACCTGTAGTGGTCGCCGCTCTCTGGGGAACCCAGTAACTGCAGCCACCCACAGGACCAGTTCCCGACAGAACTGGATGAGAAGCATCCGTGGAAGTTGGGACGTGCCAGGTGAGTGAGCGTTCCCAGTGGCTAAAATATCGTTAATATTTAGGTCTAGAGACACGGAAGGCTGGGGTGGCACAGCTTGATGTCGGGGTCTGGGCTCCGCAGCCCGACTGCCTCCGTCCGCACCATGGCTCTGCCTCACACCGGCTGCGTGCACCTGGGCACGTTGCTTCACCTCTTGAGTTTCTCGGTCTGTAAAATGGGAGTAAATAAACCGCCCTCCTAGACTGAGCGTGAAGATTAAAAGAACGAACTCTCGTTACGAGCTCAGAACAGCTCCCGAGTCATAGTGCTAGCCACTGCGGGTCCTTGTGTGGGACCCGGGTTTTCAGCCGGGTTCTGGAAAAGTCAGATTGCAGAATCTGCAACTTCTAGGTAATCGAAGTGTTCTCGTGCATTTTTCCCTTCTCGGAATCCTTACCCCACTTGCCATCTGTTTCCTGCGATCTTACGCTTAATTACAATTCTCCATCTATTGTTCTCCCATTGTTTTCTGTTTGTTCTGCTTCCCTTGCCAACAGCATGTGGCAGCTGCCTGAATGAATGAATGACTCATACCTGGCTTCACTTCCCCAGGCCTTAAAATAGAGTTGCCGTGGGTGGGTCTGTTGCCCCTACCTGACTGTGAGCTTCTCAACACTTTGTTTCATCACTGGGCACCTACAGTTGGCACCTGGCGCGGAGCCCGGCACCTAGTAGGTGTCGGGAAATGTTTGTCGAATCTAATTAAACTTAACCGGAGTGAAAACCCCCTGCAGGAAGGAAAGGCCCACACCTCTTTGTTTTCTCTGCTTCCTGCCCGGCACGTGGCCCGAGGCCGGGTCAGCCAGAATGGACAGCCTTCCGCAAGCGAGGTTCTAGGACCCTGGCTCCCGACCTGCTGCCTGTGAGGAGGTTGGGGAAATAATAGCAGAAATCATAGTAACAGCGTGTTCCTGCCATATGCTAAGCCCTTCCATGGCCATCAGCTGGCTTCATCCTGCAAATGCGTCTGCCAAGTGTTATTCCCGTTTAACAAGTTGGGGAACTGAGGCTCACGGTTTTGGTAACTTGCCCAGGGATGTGGACCTAGCTGGGATTTGGACCCAAGTGTGTTTATGGCCCAGTGCATGGCCTTTCCCATACCCCATGGTGCCTGGGAGCACGGGCGTTGGCAAACCAGAAGAGAGGCGAGCCAGTGGGAGGGACGGCCAACCCAAACAGGCCGACTTCGGGAAAGAGAGGGAGTGGGACTCCTGGCTCCAAATAGCTCCCCCAGCCGGCTACGTCTTGCTCTCATTGCCCCCACTCAAGTCTAAGCTACCATCCTCTCTAGTCTAAATTCACACTGTGTTTCCAGTCTCTTCCAAATGCAAGTTGGATCATGTCCCTGCTCTTGCTTAAAACCTTCCATGGCTCCCCATTGCTCTCAGGATAAAGAAGAAAAACTCATACCCCATGGCATGGTGGTAAACCAGTTCTCTGGGGGCTGGGGCAGAGGAAGGGGGGAAAAAAGCCCTGATTTGTAGCAGTTGGTGATTTTCATGGTGTAAAGATACCTACTGTGACCTGTTTCAAGCTAGCAACAGTTTAACAGCCGGTTCACGAAATTCCTGAAAATGTCACATGCAGCTCCACCAGTTGGAACTGGCTCCAGCATACCACTGGGAGTCCTAACTCCCTGTCGACATGCCACATGCTCTGTGCCCTGCCCATCTGCCCAGCCCCACTGGGCACCGCACTTTCCCTGGCCTGTCCCCAACCCGGCCAACCTGCCACGAGACCTTTGCATGTGCTGTTCCTTCCACCTGCCATGTAAATGCCGCCTACTGTTGTTCCCTGAGCTCACACCCCAGTGTGACTTCTTCAGCAATCTCTTCCTGGAACTCCCAGGCTGGGGCGGGGCCCGTTGACACACTGACGCCTCCTGATATCTGATGCACTTGACACTGATTCCTGTGTGCCTTCCCCACTGGGCTCTAAGCCCCAGGGCAGGGCCCTTGTCTGTATTCCCAGCCAGGGACATCATCCTCACTGCAGCCGATGACAATGGCACCCCCTGGAGTCGTGCGGCATTTTCCCTTTCCCATCCCCAGCACTTAGCACGGGACCTGGCCCATCTTAGGTAATCAGCGAGCGAACTCTTCCTGAATCTTCCAGTTAAGCCTTTGTCTTCCTGTGCTTCCCTTTGGGGCAGCTCCTCCCACCTCCATCGAAGTGGTGGCCGCTGACACGCCAGCCCCCTTCAGCCGCTACCAAGCCCAGAACTTCACGCTGGTCTGCATCGTGTCCGGAGGGAAGCCAGCGCCCATGGTGAGTACCCCAGCAGCGCCCAGCCCCTCCCCATCTGCTGGACCACTCTGCTTGGTGGCTTTTCCAGCTGCAGGTGTCACCACTGTGCCCAGAAAGGGCGTGGTCTGCCGATGTCGACTCTGACCCCGTTCACCCACCCGACCCACCCAGGCATTCGTGCACCCCTCTTACTCCCAAGGTCCCCATGCTGAGAACCCCCACTTCTCCTGGGCGTGGAATCCTAGAGCTTCACGGCAGGGGTGGCCTTCTGGGAGCCCAGCGGCCAGCACACCCTACCCCAGTAACTGAGCAGGAGGCAGACCGATGAGAGGGGCCCAGCGAGGGGCGGGACGTGTCCAGAGTCACCGTGGCATTCCTGACAGAGCTGAGACTCCAGTCCTCGTCTGCAGCTCCCAGTTCACCGCTCTTCCCGGGACCTCACGTGGTCCGCAGTAAGGCCGACAGAAAGCAAGAGAGAAAGGAAGGAAGCGCGGCAGGGAGGGAGGAGGGGGGGAGGGAATTCCTTGTTTGGCTAACTGCTTATGAGACCCAGCCTGAGCGTGTGGAGAGCTGGCTTCTGGTCCTGGCCCCGCCACACCCACTGAGTGATGCGGAGCAGGCTGGCCCCTTCCCCACCTCTGCTTCTTGGTTTCTGTAATGGGGCTGAGGAGGTTGGACAATATTTCAAAGTGAAGGGAGGCCGGGGCACCCTGGCTGATACCTGAAGCACCTCTGTGGAACTCTTGGGGTTCCATGGAACCCATTTGGGAAAGCTGTGGGCTGCATACTCCTGCGGACCCTTTGGTTTGGGCATGTTACAATACTTTGGGTTTGGCCCTGTGACTTCCATACATTTCTAGGATTTAGCAAGGGCATCAAGCTAGAGCGTTGGGTAGTACGTAGCGTTACGGTTCAAGATGGGAAGCAAAGGGTTCCCCCCATTTCACACCTGATGGTCCCATAGGCCTGGTCCAGTGGGGTGATCTCGGGAAAATAGGCCAGTCCTGCCTCAGGACCTATGGCCAGAGAGACCAGCTGCCCCAGACAGGGCGGTAAATGGGCATGCAGCGCTCAGGACAGGGCAGCAGACAGGTGCACAGGGCACAGGTGGGCAGTGGGCAGGTGCACAGAGCCCAGTCATTGTCCCTAGGAAACAGATGAAAAAAAGTACCTTCAAAGCCACCAGTTGTAGCTGGGCGCGGTGGCTCATGCCTGTAATCCTAGCACTCTGGGAGGCTGAGGCAGGAGGATTGCATGAGCTCAGGAGTTCAAGGTTGCTATGAGCTAGGCTGACGCCACTGCACTCTACTCAGGACAACAGAGTGAGACTCTGTCTCAAAAAAAAAAAGAAAGAAAGAAAGAAAGAAAGAAAGAAAAAGCCACCAATTATTGAAAGCAGGACATGGCCTCAAATTTTCCCCTTTAGAGCCCATTAAGAGGTCCAGTCTCCCAAAAATTGGGGAAGCTGGTCTTTTCCCCCCCAAAGAAAAACTCCTTTCCTGGAAGTCACAAAGAAAGGCTCTCCCAGCTGTCCTGCTCGCCTGCGCTGCCATTTAAGACATGCCAATAAAATATTTAGAAACATATATATATTCATACGTGTGCATAAAAGATCCTCATCTCCCCAAATCCCAGACATCTTATGTTTGCCTGAGACATCAGAACTTTAAAGAAATTCTTTGATATAAATTACAAATCTGCTTTTAAAGCGCCTTTCAAAAACAGGAAAAGAGAGGATAGAAAAACCCAAAGCAGGCTATTAAGAGCATAAGAGATCCTGCGTCGGCGTTATAAACCGCAGCGTCTCTGCAGCCCACGTTTCATTCCCGTCCTCCCCCACCTCCCTCGCCTGTCCCCGCAGCCTCTCCTCCCCGCGCCTCCTCCTACCCCAACCCCTGCATCCCAGAGAGCTGCTTCCAGCTCTTCCCTCCCGTCTCCTATCGATTTATTTATCTGATTTATTAAAAAATGCACCCAATCCCCACAGGCCTTTGGGCACATGTACCAAAATAAAAAGACAGCAAATTACATTAAATGGCGCCTCTCAAAACTTGAATTCTCCATTAGCAGGGAAAGCAAGGAGATGTTTGCTTTTGCCTCCTCCTGGCGCCTAGCTCCCTCCCACACGCACACCTGTTTTTGCCTTCCGACTCCAAAACACGCACACGCACACACACACACGCACACACATACACACATGCTCACTCACACATACACGCACGCACGCACACACGCACACACACATACATGCATGGACACACGCACGCACGCACACACGCACACATACATACATGCATGGACACACGCACGCACACACACACGCACACTCGCACACACACATGCACACATGCGCACATGCACACACATGCACACATGCACACACAAGCACATACCCACGCACACACAGATCCTTTCTTCCTTCATCCTCTTCTGACATCTCATCTTGGCTCCAGTGCCCATCCATTTCTCTCCACATGTTCCTCCGAGTGGGCATGGACCACTCCCTCTGGGCCCAGGTGACGCCACCGTGGCACAGTCCAAGGCCCCTGTTCCCCACATTGTTTCATTTAAGCATCCAACAGCCCCATGAAGCAAGTGTTCTTTTTCCCCTGTGCAGGGGAGGAAACTGAGGCTCAAAAAGTCTTACCAGTTGGCAAATGATGGGGGTTGGGCTCAGCCTCCCTCGCCAGGGACTGCGTGCGTCCCCACTGTACCACGATGGCTCATAGTTCTTGGGGTGCTGCAGGGAAGGGAATGGGGTGGGGAGGTCCACCTAGAAGATGACTAGGAGGAAGAGGCTCTAGAAGAACTAGCATCCTGTGGCCAGTTCGTCAGAGAGCCCATTGGCAGGTCAAAGTCATTTGCACAAAATCTTTTCCCACACCCTCCTTGCAATTTCAGGTTTATTTCAAACGAGACGGGGAACCCATCGACGCAGTGCCCCTAACAGAGCCGCCGGCTGCGAGCTCCGGCCCGCTCCAGGACAGCAGGCCCTTCCGCAGCCTCCTACACCGTGACCTGGACGACACCAAGATGCAGAAGTCACTGTCCCTCTTGGACGGCGAAAACCGGGGTGGGCGACCCTACACGGAGCGCCCTGCCCGCAGCCTGACCCCAGATCCCAGCGTCCTCCTCCAGCCAACCACGGAGAACATCCCAGAGACGGTCGTGAGCCGCGAGTTCCCCCGCTGGGTCCACAGCGCTGAGCCCATCTACTTCCTGCGCCACAGCCGCACCCCGGGCAGCGACGGCACCGTGGAGGTGCGCGCCCTGCTCACCTGGACCCTCAACCCCCAGATCGACAACGAGGCCCTCTTCAGCTGCGAGGTCAAGCACCCAGCGCTCTCGATGCCCATGCAGGCAGAGGTCACGCTGGGTAAGGCGTGGTGGGGGCGCTTCTGCAGGGTCCCTGCAGACCTGGGTGTGGGGGGCCTTGGCACAGGGGCCTGGGCTGCCGGCAGGCGGGCAGATGGGAGAAGTTGGAGCAAACTGGAGATAGAGTCAGTGCAGAGGGTGGACTCGGGCTCTTCAGTTTGCTGAGTTCGATTGGGGGATACGGGAGGTTCCTGAAGGTCAGGGGAGTTGCTGGGTAGGGTCAGGAACACAGGAGGTCAGGAGAGTTTGCACAGTTGGGATAAAGAATACGGAAAGTCAGAGAAATTTGCTGGATCAGTGTTAGAGAGAGGAGGTTTCCTAAGTAGAAAACGGAGCCAGGAAGTCACAGGGAGATTTGCTGGGCACGTGAAGACACCCGGGTCAGGTTTAAGGGCAGATGCTGAGTGAAGCCAGGAACACAGAAGGTCAGAGTGAGGACCGGGGCAGGCCCAGGGGACTTTCTGAGTCAGTGTCAGGAACATAGGAGGTCAGGGGAAGTTTGTTGGGTCAAGGAGAGGAGCATGGGAGGTCATAGCAAGGTCAGGGAAGATTTTCTAGATCACAGTTGGGAGTATGGGAGGTGACAAGGAGGTTTCCAGGGTGGAATATGAGACCAGAGGATCAGGGGACAGTTGCTAGGTAAGGGTCACGAATTTGGGAGGTTGTAGGCCTGCTGGCCCAGGGTCAGGAACACTGAAGGTTATAGGAAGCTCTGCCAGGTTGGGGTCAGGAACACATAGGACGTGGGAGGATATCACTCTGGCCTACACATTTTGTATTTTCTTTTATCTTTTTATTTTTGGAGACAGAGTCTTGTTCTGTCACCAAGCTAGAGTACAGTGGCATCATCATAGCTCAAACTCCTGGGCTCAAACAATCCTCGTGCCTCAGCCTCCCAAGTAGCTGGGACTACAGGCACCACCAACACACCCAGCTAATTTTTTTAGTTTTTGTAGAGATGGGGTCTCACTCTTGCTCAGGCTGGTCTCGAACTCCTGAGCTCAAGCGATCCTCCCACCTCAGCCTCCCAGAGTGCTAGGATTACAGGCGTGAGCCACCGCACCCAGCCTACACTTTTAAGTACAATGAAAACCCTGTCATTGTGGAAAGCCGGGAGGTGGGCAAATGGGAAACGGGACACCCAGGGCCAGCTGAGCCCGAGAACCCGATCCCTGTCTGATCTGCTCCCTCTGCCCACAGTGTACCAGCTCAGGACACCCCCAAAGCAGTTCTCTAAGAACTGACTCCCTCCCCCATGTACTTCTCCTAGATGATTCAGGGCAGGAGAGGGGCGATGTGGAATCTTCTCTGTCAAAACTGTATGAGACACTTGGAGCCGGGTGTTTGCATCACCGTGTGGAGAGGCGGGAGGTGGACACAATGACCTGCACTGGTCCTTTCTTCCCATGTCCCTTTGCACCTTGATCTGCAGCCCCCAGAAGCTCTTCCCTGAGCCTCAGCCGCCTGGGCTTGTCCCCTGAGACTCCTGCAGAGGTCAAGGGGCTGCATGGGGCCATTCATAGCCTGTAACCCAGGCGACTCATGACCAAGGCCTGAGAACAATCACTGACAAGGGTTGGGACTGTGGCCCGTGTCGGGGTTCCAGAGGACTTCTCTGTTTTTAGCTGGACCACCAGGAAACCCAACACCTCCTCAACACCAAAATCAAGGAAAAGGATTTCATATATATATAGTACCTACCATGTGCCAGGAACATTTGCAAGGATCATCTCATTCAATCCTCACAAGCACAAGTGTACTGCACAGTCCCATTTTACAGAGGAGCAAAACTGAGGCTTAAGTTGGTAGAGTCCCTTGTCCTAAGTCACTAACATGTATGGAGCAGAGCTGGGATTTCGAGCCAGTTCTCTTGGTGCCTTCTCCACTCCCTACAATGCCAGCCACTGAACTCACCAGCCCCAGGACCCAGGCAAATCTATTTGGGAGACAAATAGATTGATGGCGATGACCTCGGGGCACAGACTCCTATCATCCGGCAAAGACTTTGAAGATCAGGCCAATGAGGGTCAGGGCATGTCTTCTTGCAAGGAGCCTTTGCTCCTGCTGTTCCCTTGCAGGGATGCCCTTCCCAGCTCAAATGCCAACTCCTCCAGGAAGCCTTCTCTGACTCTCCCAGAATCCTTCCAGCTGAATGTGCCTCTTCTGAATTCCTGTCTTGCTGGGTTTGCACCTTTCTTGTGATCTGGACACAGACGCCTGGTGGTCCTGGAACCCATCTCAGCGGATGGCAGCTACATTCTTCCCATTGATTAGACCAGAAACATTGGAGCCACCCACTTTTCCCATTCTTTTCTCGTATTCCACACCCAAACCATCCTCCAGCCCTGGCAGCTCAGCCTCAGAACACATCCCAAATCTGCCACTCATCATGGTTTCCACTCCAGCCACCTAATCCAAGCTCCATCGATTTATGCCTGGATTATTAGGGCAGCCTCCAAACTGGTCCTTCTACTTCCACTTTTGCCCTATTGCATTTTCCACCCTGATTGATCTACTTAAAATATAAATCAGATCACGACACTCATACACTCCCACCCAAAACCTCCCAATGGTAGACAAATAGATTGATAGAACAAACTAGAGTCCAGAAATAGACCAGGTGCAGTCAATTGATTTTTGACAAAGACCCCAAGGCTGTTCAATGAGGAAAGAGAAATCTTCTTAACAAATGGCCCTGAAACCGCTGAATACGCGTAAGGAAAAATTGAACCTGGACCCCTACCTCGCACACACACAAAAATTAATTGGAAATGCATCACAGAATTAAATGTAAAAGCCAGCATCATGAAGCTTCTAGAACAAAACATAGAAAAATATGTTTGTGACCTTGGGGTAGCAAGGATTTCTTAAAGCAGTCACAAAAAACACTAAATGAAAAATTTTAAATTGGATTTAATTAGAATTCAAATTTTTTCTTAAGAAGACATCTTTAAGAAAAATGAAAGGCAAGCTATACAAAGAGAGAAAATACTTTCAATATACTTGTCTGACAAAGTGTTTGTACCCAGAATATAAAAAGAGCTACTACAAATCAGTAATACAAGACAACCTAATTTTGCCAGGTGTGCTTGTAGTCCCAGCTATTCTGGAGGCTGAGGCAGGAGGATCACTTGAGCCCAGGAGTTGGAGGCTACAATGAGCTCTGATCGTGCCACTGTACCCCAGTCTGGGCGACAGACCAAGACACTGTCTCTTAAAAGAAAAAAGACAACCCAATTTTTTAAAAAGGAAGACATACAAATGGCCAATAAAAATACCAAAAGGTGTACAACATTGTTAGTCATCAGAGAAACGAAGATTAAAACCTCGATGAGATACCATTTCACAACCGTTACACTGGGTAAGATTTTAAAAACTGACAATACCAAATGCTGACAAGGATGTGGAATAATCAGAATCCTCATGCGTTGCTGAGGTACTACTGTAAAATGGTACTACTACTTTGGAAAACTGGTAGTTTCTTACAAAGATAAAAATACTCCTACTCTATGACCCAACAATTCCACTCCTGAGTATTTACCCAAAAGAAATGAAAACACATGTCCACAAAGACTTGGCCATGAATGTTCACAGCAGCTTTCTTCATGACAACAACAATGACCAAAAAAAACTCTGTAAATATCTATATGTCCGTAATTAGAACAATGGACACACAAATGTGTGGTGTATTCATGTGACGAAATCTGTTCGTCAGTACCATCGAATGAACTTGTGTTCCATGCATCAACACAGATGGAGTTTAGAAGCATTATGCTGACAGTGGAGAGTACTGACTGCGCGAGTGCATTTATATGAAATTCTAGAACAAGAAAACAAACCTCTGTTGATAGAGATCAGAACGGTGTTTACCCAGGGAGAGTGGAAATTGACTGGGGGAGGCGTAAGGGAACCATCTGGAGTGATGGGAATGTTCCGGAGTGTGATTGGGGTGGTGGTTACACAGATATTCACATTTATTAAAATTTGTCAAATGGTGCACTTGAGAACAGTGCATTTTGCTGTAGGTGAATTTTATTGCAACTTTAAAATATATGAAGAACCAATTTAAAAGGAAAAAAAAAAAAACACCTTGTTCATCACCTCTGAAACCAAATCCCAGTTGCTTACTCGGCTACCAAGGTGCTTATCTTCTAAAACGCTTCCCGCTGCTCAATTTGCTTCAACCTCAGGGTCTTCCTCATTCTTCCCCAAAGACACCGAGCCCAGGCCCATCTCCGTGACTTTGAACTGGCTTTCCCTTCCGCCTAGAACAATCTTTCGCCGAATACTCTCAGTTCTTCCTTCCTTCAGGCCTCTGCTCAAATCTACTCAGAGGGTCCTTCCCTGAACTCTCTTATCTAAAACAGCCTCTTCCTCTGGCCCTTCAGCCCCTTCTCTGGCTCTGTTTTCTTGCATAGCATAGTCTCCACCGGGAAGCGTGTTCTGTATTTCCTTACTGTCTGGGACCCCCACAGGAATTTAAGCAGCACGTGGGCAGGGTCTTCATCTGCCTCGTCCACATGGTGCGGGGCTCAGGGCGATCCCTGACATATTACTTGCTTAATAATTAATTAATTCGTACTTTCTTGGGCTGTTGTGAAGAGTCAGTGAGGCAGTGCATAGAAAGCGCTTAGCATAGCGACAGAGTATTTAGGAAATATAAGCTACTATTGTTATTCATCACTGTATCCCCAACATTGCCCCACTTAGTGACTGACGCATATTAGGTGTACGGTAAAGAATTAAGTGGACAGAGCAGATGAATGAATGGGTGAGTGAGTAGGTTGGTAGGTTTATGGGTAGGTGTGTGTATGTATGTTTGGATGGATGGATGGATATTTGGATGGATAACAGAATGAATGCGTGGATGGATGGATAATAGAATGAGAATGAGTG
This sequence comes from Propithecus coquereli, assembly GCF_000956105.1. NCBI lineage: Eukaryota > Metazoa > Chordata > Mammalia > Primates > Indriidae > Propithecus > Propithecus coquereli. The sequence goes on along the minus strand of NW_012155718.1, from coordinate 307,326 downwards.
CTTGGATGGATGGATGGATGGATGGATAACAGAATGAGTGCTTGGATGGATGGATGGATGGATGGATGGATAACAGAATGAGTGCTTGGATGGATGGATAACAGAATGAGTGCTTGGATGGATGGATGGATGGATGGATGGATAACAGAATGAGTGCTTGGATGGATGGATGGATGGATGGATGGATAACAGAATGAGTGCTTGGATGGATGGATGAAGGGATGAATGGATGGATGGATAATGGAATGAGTGGATGAGTGGGTGGATGGGTGGATGTTTGGATGCATGGATAAGTGGGCGGGTGGGTGGGTGAGTGGTTGTCTTAGCGAACGCCCAGAATTCCTGAGGAAACCTAGAGGAGCTTTTCCTTGAGATTTCCCAGTGATATCCGTACATCAGGATGCTCAGGGGAGGTGAGGAGGGCGGCGTGTGTAAGCAGGGTCATTGCATTCTCGGAGCAGGTGGGCATCACTTTGCATCTCACCTTGTGGTCTCATCACTCCACCCCCTTGTGATCTTGAGAGCATCTCCTCAAGCAGGGGGTGGCCAACCCTCCCCATTTACGGGTGAAAAATTGAGTCCCAACAAGTTGAATTGACTCATCCGAGTCCTGCAACCAGGGAGTGGAGGGCGGGGCCTCGGTCCTGGATCTCTGGAGTCCTGCTCTGTCCCTGTGCCCAGGTGGAGAGGACATTCCTTCCGGGTGCTCTCAGTGCTGTGTTCTGGGGGCAGGAAGAGGGGCCCGGCTTTGACTGTCAGGAGCTGCTCCTGGGGGTGGTGGGCGTGGGAGGCCCACAGCAGCTGGCTTGGCTTCCGGAAGCAGCATCTCGATGCGGCGGTGAGAGGGCTGTCAGGGACCATCTGCCACAGAGGCGCTTGTCTGTCAGCAGCTGCCAGGAGAGAGCTCAGGGAAGCGAGGGAAGAGCAGACCCCTCTGCTGCCCACGCTCCGTGCCCCTCGGGGTCCGCTCCATGCGGTCACGGGCTGACCAGACGGAGGAAGGCACCCGGCTCTGCCTCTCCCCAGCCACGGGCTCCAAGCCTCCCTCTGACGCCCTACCTGCCATCAAGTCTGGCTTCTGCCACCTTCCTGCAGTGTGACCTTGGACAGGCCATTGCCCTCCTGGAGGGCCAGTTTTGTGGCCTGCAAATGGGTTTCAGGGCAACCTGCCTCAGGGTGACTGTCCTAAAACCGAGCCTAGTGTGTGTTCGGCACGTGATAAATGTCGGTTCCCTCTCCCCTCCCGGCCAGGGGGCCCAGGCCTGAAGGAGTTAGGAGGGGCCTTTAGAAAGCAGGCCAGGGGGATCGGACCTGCCGGGGATGGGTGTCCACCCTGGCGCTGCCTGGTCCAGCCGCTTCCTGGACGGGGTGCCCTTTGTCGCCCTCTGCTGGCCAAGCTCCTTGACCACTGTAGGCCTCCATTTCCTTATGGGGACATCTCAAAAGGCTGGCAGGTTACATGGGATGGTGCATAAGGTGCTCAATATAGGGGCTCAGCCTTAGGAGGAGCCCGACACGTGTCAGCCAGCACAGCCACCCTCTCCCGATGCTCCTAACATCCCTGCGTGGTGGGCAGGCAGCGGCTTTATAACCGTCCCCATTGTGCATTAGGGCTAGCTCGGGGGAGCGGTCATCCAAGGGCACGCAGAATAGCCTGGAACTCCGCCCTCGGTCTCCCAAGCCCGTGCTCCTTCCACGCAGCTGGCGGATGCAGCAGCAGCAGCTGCCCTCGCCTTCCCCGCCTTTCTCTCCCCTCCACGCAGACCCGGCGCTTCTCACGGACACTTCGCTCCACCCAAGTGGCATTTCAGATGTCTCGCTCACGGTTTAATGAATAGTCCTTTGGTCTCATTCTGAGAGTGATATTGGCAGGGCCTGGGAGACCACCCACATGTGCTGGCTGCTCTGATTTCTGCTCCGAGAGCTCCGAGTGGGAAGGAGAGGCTCGGAGACCAGGCAAGGGTGGGTGGGATGACCCCGGGGCAGACCCAGGGCCCAGGGACAAAGCTTTTCCCCTCTGCCACCCCTGGGAGATGTTGACGGAGAGCAGCACAGAGCATGGCCCTCCAGACAACGCCCTCCCACCCTCCTCCAGCCCTGGAAGCTCTTCGGAACCTGTCCTCGGCCCCATTCCCTCCCTGGCCTGCCTCTGTGCCGTGCCCTGGCTGTTCCCTCTGCCTGGAATGTTCCTCATGAGCTTCACATCTCAGCTTAAATGGCACCTCCTTAGAGGAGACACCCTGACGACCACATCTCAGAACGTCACCTGCTAACTCTCTGCCCCCTCCCCTTGGTCTAATTCTCTGCGTAGAGCATTATCACTCCCTGGTCGAATTTCCTGTGTTTCTGTGCTAATTGACTCTGTCCTCCACCGGACAGGCACTTGGCCTTTCTCACCACTGTGCCCAGCTCGGCTCCAAAGCCTGACACACGGTGGAGTGAGTGAGTGAATGAATGAATGGGTGGACAGATGAATTTATCCAAAGACAAGGGCCCTGGGTGGAAAGTCAGGAAGTGCGGGTGATTGGCTGTATGGGCAGCCTCGGATACGCCTCTTCGTTGTCCACGGGGCTCTGTTTCCCAACTCGGCATGAGGGGACAGACCCAGCGATCCCCAGCAGATGCCACACCCCAGACAGTCTCTGGCTTTGGTCACAGGATAGCAGCGCCCTTGGCACCTTGTCCCCCAAGCTCAGAGACATAAAGGGGCTTGGACGAGAAGCGGATGAGGACAGAGTAAGAGAGGCAGGGAGGACAAAGGCTGGGCCTCTGGAAGGGGATGGTCTCCCCACACCATGTCTATGCCCCGCCCAGAGATCCCCGAAAATCCCTGGGATTCACCTGGGAGAAAGAGCACTGTGTCAGGAGTCAAGAGACCAGAATTGTTGTCTTTGCTCCTCTCATGGGGTGACCTTTGTCAAGCCACTCTGTGACTCTCTGGGCGTCGGTTAACTCAGCTGGACAGTGTGGATGATGAGGGCAGAAGCCTGCCTCCCGAGGGCGCGGTGCAGGTGGCGGGTGGGATGCCTCGAGTCTGGCTGCCGGAACGGGCTGCTCCAGCAGGGAGTGGTCTCTTGGGCAGCACCTCCCCTGGGTCAGTTTCCCTCCCTGACCCCACCGTCCGCCAGGCTTCTCTGGTCTTGTCACTTGTCACACCTGGCTTGTACCTGCCTGTTGCTTGTCTTTCTCCCTCATGGGTGTGAGACCCCCCAAGGACAAATACCATGTCCTGTGCACTGTTGAGTCCCCAGGTCCCAGGCAAGGTCTGACTCATTGTAGGGGCTCGGGGAATCTGAATGAATGCAGGCATGAATGAATGAATGAATGAGCATACTCAGAGCGCCTAACACAGAAGCAGCGATCCCAAGGGCGCTGATTGCTAGGCTGGAATTTTCTCTTCCATGTCCCCTGCCCCCACTGCCATGCTAGCAGCTCACCGTCCCCCACATGCCTCTCTAACCTGGCCTTCCTCTCCCTATAGTTGCCCCTAAAGGACCCAAAATCATGATGACGCCCAGCAGAGCTCGGGTCGGGGACACGGTGAGGATTCTCGTCCATGGATTTCAGGTCAGCCTCTCTCTGAGCGTCCGGGAGGGTGGTGGGAGAGGGTAGGGCTCCCACCAGGCACCAGTTCCCTGACTGCCTTCTCCAGCACCCTTCCCTTGACCGCCAGCCACAGCCAGTGGGCCTCAGTCTCCCAATCTGTACAATGGCAGAACCAAATGGCAAAAAGGTGCGTGCATGTGTTCCCTCCCCCATCCAGAACTTGGAGCAAACACAGCTTATCCGTCTTGACCTTCTCCCCAGTCCTGGGCTCTTTCTGCTCCTGGGGTTCCAGGCAGCCACCCCCAGCCCATCGGATGAGAATGCCAGGCATGCCTCTGGCCCCTGCCTGCTCCGACAGAGTGGTTCCTCTGGTGACCCAACTCCCCCGCTCTGGCCAACAGAACGAAGTCTTCCCGGAGCCCATGTTCACGTGGACGCGGGTTGGGAGCCGCCTCCTGGACGGCAGCGCCGAGTTCGACGGGAAGGAGCTGGTGCTGGAGCGGGTTCCGGCCGAGCTCAACGGCTCCATGTACCGCTGCACAGCCCAGAACCCGCTGGGCTCCACCGACACGCACACCCGGCTCATCGTGTTTGGTATGGCGCACTCAACGGGGGACTGGGAGAATGACCCCGGGACGAGCCCTGGCCGGGAGCTGTCCCCAGGAGGGGGGAGCAGCAAGGGCCCAAGTCCCCTAACGTTGCCCTGAGGGAGTACCTCATGGGGAGGCAGTGTCGCTCAGCGGTTAAAACTACACAGCTTTGGATTCACAGAGACTCTGGGTTCAAATCCCGGCTCTGCCACTTAGCAGCTGGGCAACCTTGGGCAAACTGCTCAACCTCTCTCAGTTTCTCCATCTGCGGAATGGGGCTGACACCATCCAGCCCCCAGAGAGAGTGCGCGGCTGCACTGAGACCGTGCACGTGAACCGCGGGGCGGGTGCTGGGTACGCAGGTCGCTCGTTTACTGAGTTCTCAATGCCACCCGCTCGTGGCTTCTCTCTGTGTCTTTCCAACAGAAAACCCAAATATTCCAAGAGGAACGGAGGAATACCATGGTAAGTCTCTACCCTCATGACCTCTGCCTTAAAAGGGAGTGATTTTCGAGGCTCCAGGAAGCTCTGGTCCCCCAAACCGCCCACTTGCATACCTGTGCCTCTCCCCGACACCTCAGGCAGACCTTTGCCCTCTCGTAAGGCAGAGTCGGGGTCAAGGGTGGTCAGAGGTGGGCACTGAGACAGGACGGGGGACTCAGCGTGCTCGAGCAGCTGGCTGGGATCTCAGGGGCCCCCTCCCACTGCCCGTGTGTCTCTGACTCTCTCTTAGCTCAGAGCGTAGCAGCCCCAACCCCAGGGGCGTATGTCCAGCACCAACCATGGGGCTGTGTTCTGGGGCCCTGGGCCACTCCGTAGGACAGTTGGGAGCACAGCCAGATGCCTCGTCTGGGGCCCTTTATGTTGCCCTCCCCGGATGCCCCCACCCGTTCCCCCAAGGTGAGCACCACCAAGGGACCCAGACGCTGCTCCCAGGCCCGCCACCCCCACTCCCCACCCTGAGCCAGTCTCACAGTTCACCAGGGAGGCTCCCACTCCTGGTCCCTGCCGGACAATCCTGATGGCCACCAGCAAGCCTGACCTCAGCCCAGCAGGCATGGGCGGGGCCGGGGCCGAGGGCAGTTAGGCCAGCTGGTGGGGCTGGGCCTTGAACTTGAACCCAGTTCACCCACTTCACCGAAGTCCAGGAGCTCTGCGGTTCCCGAGCGGGGCTGCATGTGCGGGCTCTGACCCTTCCTGTCGCCCGGCACAGGTTCCGCGACCGGCCCTGCTGGCGCCCGGCTCACCTTGGTGCTTGCCCTGACAGTGGTCCTGGAGCTGACGTGAAGGCGCGCCCGGCCCCCGCCACTCCATCGGGCCCCGACATCTCCGCGATCGGTTTTCGTTTCTTTTCTAAGCTATTTCCAGTCTTGTTCTTAGTATCTTTCTGTCCGTGTCTTGGCTTCTTCAATCGGTTTAATTAAAACAAACAGAATGATTTTCCCCACCTCGCTTTGTGGCTGTGCGTTCTTTATTTGTTCGGTGGCAGCCACTGGGCACCTCCTGGCATCCAGTACGGGGACAGGTGCCGAGGGGGTGACAAAGGAGATGGAAGGCATGCTCTCCGGGTGAAGGGTGGGTGCGCGGCTCATTATCTCACTCAGATCCTAACGACCAGATGTGGGAAGTGGCCAGAGACTCTCGGGAAACCCAGATTTCTCCGGGCTGAGTGTAATTGTCAGCTGTTGCCACAGTAGCTGCGTAACAGACCAACCCAAATCTCAATGGCGAGCCACCGCAAGTGCTTCCAGTTGTGTTCATGTTCAGGTTGAAGGGGTTCGCCCGATCTTGTCTGGGCTCAGCTGGGCAGCTCGGCCTCAGGCCAGACTCCAGGCTGTGGCTTGGGCTCAGGTCTCCACCGTGGCTTTGTTTGTTTCATGGGCGTGTGTTCTGGGGCCCAGACTGGAGGGGAAGTGGCCACCTGACATTCGATCCTTTTATGGTGGATCATCAAAGTTCAAGAGGAAACCTAAACCGTGCAAGCACCTTTAGGGCCACTGTGCCGTGTCCGTGAACACTCCTTTAGCCAGAGCAAGTCACATGACCAAGGCCAACATCAGTGACACGCGTAAGTCAGCAGTAGAGGTCTCCCAGAACTTTCTACCCACCAACAAGATGATTCCCTCATGCCATTCAGCTATTAGCTTTACAGGGAAGGACTCAGAGTCCTTCCCTGCAGGGGGAAGGGGTGGCCTCTCTGAGCTGCCGGCAAGACTTAAGCATCACCAAGAAGAGCCGGTGGAAGACGCATCAGTCTGGCCAGGACAGGCTGTGCCACGGTAACATGTCGACCCCAGACTCTTATCGGCTTAATATAACAAAGATTTATTTGGGGCTCATGAAAAGCCCAAGGCAGGTCGGGAAGCCCTGTTGCATCTTCACCTGGAACATGCGGCCTCTAGAACCTCCAGGGCGGAGGAAGAGAGGGCTGGGGTATCACTGTGGTGGGCAGAATAAGGGCCCCCCAAAGACGTCCATGTCCCAATCTCTGGAACCCGTGAATGCATTGCCTTCTGGGGCGAAGGGAATTCTGCCGATGTGGTCAAGTTAAAGAGCTCAGGACGCACGCATATGAGCCTGGATGATCCAGGTGGGCCCAGTGCAGTCTGCAGGTCCTTAGAGAGGGAAGTGAGCGGGTGAAAGGCGGTGGAAGGAAGTGCGAGACAGAAGGGAGAGACGGGAGTGACACAGGGAGGGCCCGCGAGCCGGGCAGTGCAGGAGACTCTAGACGCCGGGCAGGGCGAGGAAACAGGCTCTCTCCTGAGAGCCTCCGGAAGGCGCTGGCCCTGCCAACACCTGTAGCCCTGTAAGACTTGCTTCAGACTTCCGATTCAGAACTCGAAGAACAAATTTGTATTCTTTTAATGCACTAAGTTTGTGGTGACTTACTACAGCAGCAGTTAGGAAACTAATTCAAGCGCACGGTAGGTGGCTAAGGCTGGGCCTGGGAGTGCACAGACCCCCTCTGCCCACACCCCGCTGGCCAGCAGTGGTCACCTGGCCCAGCCTAACTGCAAGGGGGCCGGGAGATGCAGTCGTCCTGTGTACCCGGGGAGGACACGTGGGACGGGGCACCCAGAGCACTGTGTCTGCCACGCAGAAGCTGGGCTCCCCAACGGTTCATTTCCACGTAACTCCGCCCAAGCCAGAGTGGCCAGGAGGAGGAGCGCCAGGAGGCCCCACCCCAAGGAAGGGCCCCCACTGCCTCTGCCGCCTGAGTGCCCTGGGCGTCTCCCTCCCCACCAGGAGAGAGGACAACCTTGAATCCTCAGTGCCCCTCCCAGGCCGTGCAGATGTAGAAGGGAGCCAGGCCCAGCCCCAGAAAAACTCCAGGCCCAGACACACCAAGCTGGTTGTTGAGCGGTGGCTCTGTCCCCTGCCGTCATGACAGCCCCTCTGGCCCTGGCCAAGTCCGGACCTGATGACCAACTTGATCAATTCCACACGGACTCCCTAACTTTTCCCTGGAACTCCAGACTCAGACGTCCAACTTCCTGCTGTTGAGTATGTGTTTCCAACTTCATGTGGCAAAACCCAACTTTTGCTTTTCTCTTGCAACGCCTGCTCCTTCCCAGCCTCCCCTTCTCCAGAAACGGTACCGTCAACCCCGTTGCTTGGGTCAAACATTTCACTGTTCTCTCTCGCCACTTCTCTCCCCGCCACAGACGAAGCTTCCTCTTGCCTGGAAACCCACCTCAGCCTTCAGGTTCCCCTGTCCCCACCCCCACGAAGGTGCAGTCTCCCCCCCCTGCAGCAGCCGGAGGAACCCTTTCCAACGTGCCACACCTCGGTGCCCCTCCCCAGGTGCCTGGCTTCCCGCCACTCAGGGACCCAGCCCCAGCCCTTGCCAGCGCCCTGCCTGTCCCGGCTTGTCCTGTCCCCGCTCATCTTCCCATCCCCCACCTCTCCGGCCCATGCCCGCCTTCCCGCCTTTGCTGTCTTTGTCCCGCCTGCCTAGAACTCGCGTCCCCTGTGCAGGACTGACTCCCCCCTGCATCCGGATGGCAGCCTGCCTGCCACCTCCTCGGAGAGACCTTCCTGACCACCACACCCACTCCATCATGCCACCCTCAATTTAATTCTCTGCACGGCACGTGCTTCCAACTGGTGCTTTCCCGACTTATTTATTTATTGACAGTCTTCCCCCTGCCCTCGGCCAGGGTGGTAGCCCCATGAGCCTGGGACCTGTGTGGGCTGTTCACTGCTATATCCTCGGCACTTTAGACCAGAGCCTGGTGCAGGGTGGGTGCTCGGTAACTAATTATGGAGTAAATGAACAAATGAATGAATGAATGAATCAGCACCTCCCAAGGACCTACTGTGGGCCAGGCCCTGTGCTGGGCACCGGGCTGTTGAGACCAGCAGGACTCTGCTCTTGGGGAGCTCACAGTCCAGTGCGGGGAAAACACTCACCCAGCTAAGCAGCGGCACCCAGCCTGCGATGAGCGTTCAGCACAGGTACCGCCGTGGCGTCGAGCCCTGAGTGGGAGGGGTGAGTCACAGGAGACCAAAGAGAACAGATGACATCCGAGCAGAACTCTGAAGGAAAAAGGGGTTGGCCAGGCAGAGGATGGAGGAGAATATTCTAGACAGGGAGAATAGCAGGAACAGCTTGGAGTCAGCGTGATTTGGTGTATATTTGGGGAAAAGATAAGTAGTTGTATCAGCACTTCCGAAAGCACATTAATTTACTCAGCAAATATTTACTTATCACTCACCATGGGTCAAGTAGCGTGACGGATGCTGCAGATTAAGCAGGGACACTGTCACATGGCTCTTGTATCAGTTATCTACGGCTGCAATGATGTCAGATAACAAACATCCTCAAAATGCAGCGGCTTAAAACAGCAGCTGTTTCTTCTGTGTCGTTAGGCTGTGGACAGCTGCCGATCTGAGCCAGGTTTCATCCAGGCTGGGCTCACTCTTGTGTCCTTAGTTGTCCGGGGGCTGGCTGGTGGAGGGGGACCTTGGCTGGGTTGACTCAGTTTTGCTCCATGGAGCCTTCATCCCCCAGGAAAGCAGCCCAGTGAGGGCAGAGGAGCAAGAGAGAGTGCCAAGGCACACAGGCCTCTCGTGCTCCAGGGGACCTGCATGCTGTCACATCTGCTGCATTTCGTTAGCCAACACACGTCCTACGGCAGCTCAGATTCAAGGGGTAGAGAAACAGATTCCACTTTTTAATGGGAGGAGATGAAAAGTTGCATCCGTGGTGTGTGGACACAGGGAAGGAAGCAGAACTGGAGCCGTGGCTGCGGTCTGCAGCGGCCCTGCATTCTGAAGTTGTGTTCCAGGATTTCGGTCTCCCACGGGCCGAGTCACATGCTTCCATTTAAGCCGGGAAGCCTGAATGCCTCCTCCTAATAATTTCTCTTTTAAAAATATATTAATAAATCATTCATTCATTCGGTAAATATTTGCACGCCCACAATTCGCAAGTTGATAGCCAAAGTCATCTGATATAGATGAGCTTCAATTGCTGGAGGCTCTCAGGTATTCATCAGCGTATAAACATCCAGGCCGGAGCAGCAGGCAACAACCACGTAACGCCCCCTGCCTCCGCAACCTACTTCCTTCTTCCCCAAAGCCCTGCTCGGTCTCACAGGAGCCACCTGCCCCCTCTGCTGCCTGCCAGCAATTCTACATAAGCTTCTGTTGCATAATGCCTTTGCCTGTTTTCTGGAAGAAATGAAAAAAAAAAAGATTTGTTCCCGCTCCTTGCCTTAATAGAGGGAAGCCCATGCAGGCATGAAATTGGAATTGCTTTGCCCTATTAACGGCACAGTCGCTGGGCTCCGCTGACCCCGGAGGTGCATTACTATCTCAGCAGCAAGTGGATGAACCACAAAAAGTGTCAGGGGACACGCCCAGAGGGAGCCAGCCTGGAGGCTTGAGGGCTATCGAGGGTGGGGCAGCAGACTGCTTTGGGCTTTGAGTTTGCAGACTGGGAGCCCTGAGCAGGCTGGAGAGGGCGGTTTATTCAGCCAGGTTTGGAGAGGTGGGGGTGGGGATGGGGGATGGGGGATGGGTAAAACAGGGCCCAGCCTGAGAGGGGAGACGGGGCCTCGTTCATTCGTCTGCTTGCTCATGCCCTCGTTTGACAAACCCTGAGCATCGCCCAGCTGGGCCTGTGCCAGGCAAAGGAAACGCAAAGCCAGGCGGGGCAGGCCCTGTCCTGAGGAGCTCCCCGTCCATCAGCAATGACGGACCTGGGGCAAAGAGGACAGCAGTTCCGTGTGACAAGTGTGGAGTGAAAGCACGAAGAGGACGCAGTCAGGGCCCAGCAGAGGTGAAAGATTGTTCTGCACAGGGAGATCAGAGGAGGCTTCTAGGAAGCGGTGACAGTGCAGCCAGGCCTTGAAGGATGAGCTGGGGCATCAAAGTCAACTCTGCCACCTTTATGGTTTGGCCCCAGGTTGGTTCAGGTGCCTTGACTGTCTCTCAGGCACCAGCCCAAATGCTGCAGGTCATGAAAGACCATGAGCTCTGGTCCTGTTTGCATTGTCACTTGAGGGACATCTCATCTTTAAAAAAAGGTAGACTGGCTAGACACGTGGCTGCTGGTCCCAGCCAGACCACCCAGCTCCTGATCCCTTGAAAGCTGCATCTCTGCTGATTGCTCTTCCCAACCACGAGTCCTGGTCCCCATCTGCCCTCTGCAGATGCCCCGGTGGTGCTCTGGCCTTGCAGAGGTCCCTGGGCTGGCCAGATGCCCCTATGCCAAGGTGCCCACTGACCCCTGCTGGCTTCAGGTGTGCCTGGCAGATGGGGAGACCACTGCTGGGCCACAAGGGAGCCACTATCCCCAATACCCACGGTATCAGCCCGGGCTCAGTCCCCCACCCCGGGCCAGTCGTGCCCATGGCCGCCACTTAGCATTCCCCGTGTGTGGCAGCTCCAAGAGGGGAGTCCTTTCACTGGCCTGGGCTCTTCAAATGTGAACATCCGGGGTCCTCCCCATCACTCAGGTCACAGGAAGCCAGGGAGGCCCATGACTCGTCCCATCACTGTCCCTTCCAGGGAGGAGGGCTGGCACTGGCTCTGCTGGGGGTCCATTTGGCTGGGAGCCTGCAAGAGGAGCACGGTCTGTGGCCGCCATCTTCTCTTCAGCCTTGGGGTACCGTGCATGCTTCTGGGGCCCAGCACCCCACCCCGAGGGGAATCACGTGCTCCTCTGGCCCCACTCACCTCTGCAGACAAGAGACATTGATCCCTTTGTTTCACCCTGGCTGGGGCTATTGGCCAAACAGGCGAGGATCTGGAGGACCTGTCCGCTCACAGGTGACTGTGACCCCAACCGCCAGCTCTGCCCTGGGCCACGGCCACCCTGTCTTCGGGGAGATGTGGAGCAATGAACTGTGCCTGCTACACGGGAGGCACCTGGTGCCCCCACGAGACAGCGACACAGGGTTTTCAGATCTGGCGTCCTGACCCCAGAAAAGCTACAGGTTTTGTCAAATGCACAACTGTACACAGAGCTGAGAAAACAAAAACGGACCCCTGGGCTCTGCCCCTGCCAGGGATGCTGGCAGCCCCAGGGAGACCCCCAAACTCGGGTTGTACCTTTCCAGGGGGAGGCAGGATAGGCCAGTGTCAGGGTCTCAGTCCCCTGGGGCCCCTATAGTGCCATGAAAGTTAAAGCTTAAAGAACAGGCAGAGAGAGGGCCACGCGCCCAGCGCTGGGAATGGGATTGAGAGAGGGGCGAGGTCGGAGCGGAGGGAGAGAGGACAGAGGGCAGTCAGCTGCGGAGACTGTCTCGGGACTCGGGCTCAGGGATCCTGGGAGACGGGAAGCTCCTCTGAGGATGAGGGGACAGGAGGGAAGGGTCAGAGAAGAGGTCACTTAGGGACAGGATCCTGGAAGAGACAGAAAGAGGCAAAGATCAGCACTGAATGAGGCGGAGAGAAAACTGGAGAAGCAGGGGGTGGGCAGAAATGAGATACGAGCCAGAGGACAGGGAGACACAGAGAGAGACAGAGACAGAGAGAGACAGGGGACAGAGGGACACAGACAGAGACACACAGAGACAGGACAGAGAGACTGAGACATGGAGAGACAGAGACAGAGAGATAGAGAAATATAGAGGACAGAGACACAAAGACAGAGATACACACACAGAGACAGGTAGAGACAGAAGAAAGACAGAGACACATAGAGAAAGACAGATGACCGATAGAGACACACAGAGAGAGACACAGGGAGACTGAGGGAGACAAACACGGACAGAGACACACAGAGAGACAGAGACATACAGAGAGACAGAGCACAGAGACACAGATAACAGAGAGACACACAGAGACAGGAAGAGACAGAAAAACACAGAGAGACAGAGGACAGAGAGATAGAGACACACAGAGAGACAGAGGACAGAGAGACTGAGACATGGAGAGACAGAGACACACAGAGAGACAGAGACACAGAGACAGAGACACACAGAGAGACAAAGGACAGAGAGATAGAGAGATACAGAGGACAGAGACAGAGAAGGACGGAGACACACACACAGAGACAGGTAGAGACAGAAGAAAGACAGAGACACACAGAGAGAGACACAGGGAGACCGAGGGAGACAGACAGGGACAGAGACACACAGAGACAGAGGACAGAGAGACAGAGACACACAGAGAGACACAGAGAGACAGAGACACACAGAGAGACAAAGGACAGACAGATAGGGAGATACAGAGGACAGAGGCACAGAGAAAGATAGAGACACACACACAGAGACAGGTAGAGACAGAAGAAAGACAGAGAGACACAGAGAGACAGAAACACACAGAGACACAGAGACATACAGAGAGACAGAGCACAGAGACACAGAGAACAGAGAGACACACAGAGACAGGAAGAGACAGAAGAGAGACAGAGAAACACAGAGAGACAGAGGACAGAGAGATAGAGACACACACAGAGAGAAACAGAGAGGGAGAGGAGAGGGTATAAGAGGACAGGGGTGGGTGGGGAGGAGCAAGCCTGGAAGCGGGGTCCAGGCGGATGAGACACAGAGACACAACAGGAGGAAGAGGGGGCCCTGGAGTCGGCAGGCGCAGCGGAGCCCCGGCCGCCAGCCACCCCTGACCTTGGGCTGAGCGTCTGGAGCTGCCCCTGAGCTTCTGCCCTTCTCGGTTCCCCTCCTGTCCCAGGCAGACGCTGGCTCACGGGGGCCCTGCAGTCTGGGCTCCCCACCTCTTATTCCTCTGGGCCTGGAGATCCCTGGGCTGCAGGCAGAAGGCATTTGGGGGAGTCTCTTTCTAGACAGGCCCTCCCCTCCACCTTCTCAAACTCCACCTCCTGCAGGACCTTCCTTTCCTGACCACAGGGACAGTCCTTCCTTAAATTCTTTTAAATCCCAAGCTGAGGGCATGGCGGCTTCTCAGGCAAGAGGAGTGTGGCAGAGTGGTTGGGCTCAGGGATGCAGCCTGTCAGCCCCGTCCCGCGCCATCTCTGTGACTTCGGCAGTTCACTAACTTCTCGGTGCCTCTCTCCTCTTACGCAAGACGGCACTCGCCGCAGAGGATCAAGTGAATGAAGACGTGCAAAGTCCCTAGTGCAGCGCCTGGCATGTCATAAGTGCTCAATCAGCGTTAGCTATTGTGATCCTTGTGATGCAATAGGGAGCCATCGACGGCTCCTGAGCAGTGGGGAGAGCATCAGGATCACAGGAGACGCTTGGAAGCAGAGTGGAGCGGGGAGTGCGGGGTGGGGGGAGAGTTCCAGATCCTCGCACTCGCGGTGTGGTCCCTGGGGCAGCAGTAGCATCCCCTGGGAGCCAGACAGAAATGCAGGATCTCAGCGCCCCCGCTGGCCCTGCAGACTAGGAATCCGCATTCTCACAAGGCCCCGGGTCACACGGGTGCCCAGTCCAGCTTGGGAAGCCTGCTCTTGGCCCGGGGAGACCAGGTTGGGGTTTCAGGGAGCAGGGTTGGGGCGTGCTGAGAAGGGCAGTCCTGGCCGGGCAGGGGAGGCCTGAGGGTGGCCCAGCCCTGGCGATTTGTCCCGTGCTGTGCTCTTTAGCCTTCAGCGTGACCCGCCCCCACTCTCCAAACTAGGGGAGAAGCTCAGAGAGACTAAGCGGCTCACCCCGGCACAGACACCGGTGTGTGGCAGCCAGGGAGGACCCCAGAGAGCAGGACCCCGGGCAGAGGGAAGCCCTAGCCCTCTGGGAGTGGTGGCTGTGTGACGGGAGGGAGGGGCGGGTGGTCACGAGCCACAGGCCCTTGGCCTGCACAGACGGAGAGATGGTTGCACAAGAGGACGGTGGCGATGAGTTGGGTGCTGGAGGGGAGGAAGGAACACCCCACGGCAGTGTTCAGCAGGTCTGGAGCTCAAGAGGATTTGGAATCGTCTGCCTTGAGATCAACCAGCATCCGTTAAGCCACTGGCCAGCCCTCCCTCTAACCGGCTCTGTGGACGATGTTCCTGCGTTGTAGAGGAGCACTGGGAGGCTCAGACAGGTGAGCTCTTTGCTCAAGACCACGCAGCTCACAGGCAGCTCTGCGGGCTGAGCCTACCTCTGCCTGGAGGAAGGGCTCACACTCTTTCCACCGCTCCAAACGCGGATGATCTGATGCTTGAAGCAGCTGAGGGTCTCGGTTAGGGTACCCCAAAAGTAGACCCTGGGATTAGGATTTGGGTGCAAATGATTTACTTGGGAGGGGATCCAGGGAGCACAGGGAGAAGGCAAACGGGGAAGGGAAGGGAGGAACGTGCACACGGTCGGGTTCATGGGCGAGTTACCAGCCTGGGCAACTGGGAATTTTGCTCAGTGGGACCCCCGAGATTCCGCACTGCACACACCTCAGACTTGCACCAAGGGGCAGGGAAGCTGGAACAGCTGCCTACCAGCTGCCGGAACATTAGTTTCCAGCACCTCTGGCCTGCCACCGAGGCCTGAGCAGACCCTGTGACCAGAGAAAGTCCCTGGCAGACAGCCGCAGCTTTGTAAACTGCACGTGAGCCCCAGCAGGCTTTGGGGGTGTTCCCTGTGGCCCACTCTGATGTCCTGAGGTTGCAGAGAGAGGGACCTTGGGGTAAAGGGACAGAGCTGCCACTATCGAAAGATAGGCACTAGGGTCTGAATGTTCGTGTCCCCCTGACATGTGTGTGTTGAAACCCCAACCCCCAAGGGGATGGTATTAGGAGGTGGGGCCTTTGGGAGGTGATCAGATCGGGGAGGAGGAGCCCCAGTGAAGAGGATTAGTGCCCTTATGAAAGAAGTCCCGGACAGGTCCTTTGCCCCCTCCGCCGTGTGCGGTTAAAGACATCTAGGAAGCGAGACAGCGAATCTGCTCACGCCTTCATCTCAGACTTCCCGGCCTCCGGAACCGTGAGAAACACACGTCTGTTGTGAGTCACCCAGTTCACGGCATTTTGCTGTAGAGCAGAACCCCCGTGCGGAAGAGAGGTGAAGAGAGAGTGTCCCGTTACCCTGTGCTCAAAAGCCCAGCAGACCCGCTCCAGACCCCGGAGGTGCCCCCGAGCCAAGCCCTGGGGAGGCTGCTAGGGCCTCCTCCCCCAGCTCGGCAGGAAGTTAATTTCCTTCTCCAGGAACGGGCTTGGGCTTCATCAGGAAGAAGGCATAGTCGGGGCTGCAAGGTGGTGGGCGGGTAGGAGAGTGTGCTGCAGCCGGGTGGCAGTGCGGCCAGCCGCAGAGCCACTGAGGACGGCTCTCAAGTCCCCCCATCAACAACGGTGACAACGGGGCTTTGAAAGACTTGGGGGGCTCAAGCTGCAACTTTGCCACGTTCTCACCGTGGGACCCTGGGCAAGTTACTTAACCTTTCTGAATTCAGTTTTCCCCACTACAAAATGGGGATATTTACAATTAAAGAATGGGAAAATTAAATATCAACATTTCCACATCCAAAAATTTACATAACTATGAATGTTTCTATATTTAGAGTATCTTTACCAGATGCTCTCTGCGCACCAGGCACGGTGCTAAGCATTACACACGCATCATCTCGTTTGATCTGCACGATGCCCTTTCAATAGAGGAAGCATCATCTCCATTTTTCAAATAAGGAAACAGAGGCTCAGAGAGGTTATGTAACTTGCCCACAGTCACACAGCAAGTAAGTCCTGGAGCTGGGATCTGTGCCTAGGCTTGATGCACCAGGTAAATTTGCCTCTCAGGTAAGAATCCCAGCACAGGGTCAGATGTACAGGTACTCAGTAAATGTTGGTTCTCTTCCCTCTCTTCTCCCTGAAAGCTGTCCCAAGGCAGATGGTTCTTCTAAATATTCTGATGATCTCAAGCTGGTCAGTTCAAAAGGCAGCACAGTGCAGTGTTTAATGAGGGGAACTCTAGAGCCAAACTCCTCTGGGTTCAAACCCTGGCTTGGCTGTTGACTAGCTGTGTGACCTCAGGCCATTTACATGACCTCTCTGTGCTTTCATGACCTCTCTGTTTAAGTAATGAGGGTAACGCATTTCCTAAAGCTATTATGAGAGCTGAATGAGAATGCGCATATAAAATACTTAGAAACATGTCTGGCATGTAGCACGTGCTCAATAAATGTTGCCTATCATCATTACTCGCGGGGCACCAGGTGCTAACGTCAATCTCCCTCCTTTAAAACCAGGTAAGAGAGATCACATGGGGCTCCCTACTCCTCCCCAAGGTCATTCTGTCCCCAGATCACCTCATTATAGAGGGAGGGGAGTGAAGGAGGAGGAGAACAAAGGGGAGGGAAACTTACATTTACTAACTCAGATTCTTCACAAGGTTTTTTGCATCGGTCGGCAAAACAGCCGCAGAAGATAAGTACCACTGCGCTCACTCAATAAATGAAACAAGAAGTGACCTCCAGGGGGACGAGGGACTTGCCGGAGTCACACAGCCGGTAAGCGGGGAGCCCAGATGGCAGCTCCCCTGTCTTTACACACGTCACCTCCTTCCTGACTCGAATGGGCGATGCTGTCTGCGCACGGCCACCACACCACCCACGCTCTGGGGGCGTGAGACTTAAACCGCCGGCAGCAGGGACAGAGCGCAGGCAGAGGGCCCGCTCTCCTACAGCCACTGGCAGCCTTAGGGACAGAGAGTGACCTGACAGAGAAAGGAGAGAAACTTCTCAGTGTGTGCACAGGGCGGGCTGGCTCAGCGCCACCCCAGACCCTCTGCTATTTAGGGTCTGTCTCTTTGCCCCAGTGCCAGAGAAAAGGCCCTTCTTTCCACCTAAAGCAGAATGTTGAGTCTCACCCATGGTTAGGTTGGGAAGACAGGCCCTGAGCAGCTTGCCCAGGGTTGTACCGGGATTGTCCTGTGGTTAGTGGCAGAGCAATGCTGGAGGCCCAGGTGACTCACCCCCATCCCTTTCCCTGGAATTGTGCTCAATTGTCTGCCTAGTAAAGAAAATATTTGCTCAGCCACTGGGTCCCCTGTTTACCCGTTTTGGGTTCTGGAGTCTGCACCAGGGAAGAATTGCAGCATGGCCTGGTCTGTGGGGAGAGGAAGATGCTGCTGTGGCCAGGGCAGCCTCCCCAGGGTTAGGGTCTGTGTCCCAAACAGGGTTGAGCTCTGAGCCTGGTGGCCCCTCCTGCTGCCACCTCCTAGGGATGGGAACAGTCTACCCCAGAGGGTACCCCACCCTCAAAGACAACAGCCTTGTCTCACGCACACAACCACACCCAGGCCCCGGGCGTTCCACACCCTCCTCTGGGTTCTGACAACTTCAAGGGCTTCTGTCCGAGGCTCTGGTTGAGGCTCAGAAGAGCCCAGGTTTTAAATAACAACTTTGCCTTGCTATGAACCCCCTTCCACCTTTTTCTCTTTCTCAGTTTCCCCTAAAATACATATCTGTGTGTGTGTGTGTGTGTGTGTGTGTGTGTGTGTGTGGGCGTGCGGGTGTGGAGGTTGTTCCTGGGGGACTATTAACTAAGAATAATTTATCCAAGAAATTTGTTATGTTAGAATTACCAATTAGATATGATTATAACTTACCATGGCTAACACTGCTCTACTGTTGGAAATCCGAATCCCATTAAAATCTAATTAGCATATATTAAGTCGAAGGCGGTTTTACTGCAGTGCGCCAGCAGGTTGGAGCTGCGACGGGCCGGGCACGTGGATGTGCTGCCCATGTCAGCATGCCGGCCAGGTGGGTGCCAGGTGGCCCGTGGGCAGCTTTTCTCCTCCTACGCTGGCACCAGATGGTCCATGCCTATGGAAACAGGCAGGTCCGGAAGTGGACATGACATCCGAGGTTCTGTCCTTAGATGAGGGGTGAGAATGCGTGGAAGGGCTACTCTGATGTGTGGCTAACCCAGCCAAGGTACCCTGAGGTCGGTGCTCGGTGCTAAGAGGATGGGAGTGATTTGGGCAGCCCCTGGGAGCCGGCCAGCCCACTGGCCCATGAGCAGGAAATAAGTGCTTGTTGAACGCCACTGACTTTTACGGTGGCTTGTCACACAGCAGTGGCTGACCCATATACCAGGGGACGCCCGTATGTGAAAGAGATGAAAAGCAAGCTGTTCCAGTGGCATGTAGAAGAGGGACAAAGTCCTGCTCTCTGACCACACATGCCACCCTCCTGTCTATCACCACCAGCCGTGTTTCTAATTAACGTCCTCAGCAAATGATTTGTCTCAGATAAGTTCCCCCTCCTCGCCCCACGCCGCACGTCTCTTCTGCCTTCCTCCCAGCTCTGTTCAGGGTCCCCCGACCAGCCACTCCGTACCCCATAAAACACTCACCGGGGACCCACCGTGCTCCTAAGTCACCTCCTCCATGAAGCCTTCCTTATCCGAAGGAAGTGGGGAGAAGTGGTCCTCGCATAGCACATGTCACGTGCCAGGTATTTCCAGGCACTTAGCCTGGGTTGTCCCATTCATTGCTCTGAAAGAGAGAGACTAGTGTCTCCATTTTCAGACGAGGAAACTGAGGCTCAGAGAGGCCCAATGTCACACAGCCTGTCAAGGCACAGCTGAGGTTCCAGCCCAGTGATCAGTGTGGTCAGCCTAAAAGCCCCGCTCTTGTTCCTGTCCCGCTCGGGTCACTCTGAAGCACACTCCCCCTTCCCCACCCTCCCTGCCCTGGGCTGCCTTGCCCAGCCTGGGGGTGACGCACCAAGTCCTCGATCAGCCCCACTCCCGCCAGCAAAGCAGCTGCCACGGGTTGCCCAGGGCATGCCAACCCCACCTGCCAAGGTCCCTCGCTGGGATTGACAATCGGACCGTTATTAGCACCATTAATTGCAGAGTATGCAGCTCTCCGGTCCCCGCAGACCCCCGGAGCACACTCTGTGCAGGACCTACCCCTCCCGCAAGCCCAACACATACGCACGCCCTCAGCACCAAAGTCCCCAAGACACTTGGAGCTTGGGCAAAATTAACTCATTTATCCAGCAAACCCACCGAGAGGACTTTGTTTATTGCCGTGGGCCCTAAAATTACCCTGGTTTATCATGTCTCTGAATTTCGGCTCAGGCAGCACTTTCAGTGACTTGCAGACACATGGGAACCAAAGAACAGCTGAGGGGACCGGAGCTAATGCCGGTGATTCCAGCCTCGAAGGTCACTTCCCCAGGCGGACTGAGGCCGGGGTGAACACGGAGCCTCCCATCTGGGAAGTCGGTGGATCTGTGTTAGGTGGAAACAACAGCCTCCGCTTGTCGGGGTCCTCCTGGCCTGACAGCCACAAGAGAATGCTACAGACTGTTCTCCAGGGTGCCGACAAGTGTTACGCCTGAAGGACACCCATGAGCAAACCACCTTGAAAAAACTTCCTTGCTACAGGACTTCTCAGAGCCTTTACTATGCTAATGTGCCTCATGAGTCTCCAAGAGGGGCCTGTCTAAGGTAATGTTTTCCATTCTCCTTTGGAATGTCCCACAGAGACAAGGCCTCCCGCACAGAGGTGTCTTGGGGGGAGTTCTGGAACAAGACGGAAAAAGAAAGAATCTGAAGTGGCAATAGGAAAATAGGCAGAAGTATTACTGTTTCTATTTTGCAGATGGGGAAACTGAGGCCCAGAGGGGGAAAGGGACCTGCCAGGTCAGCAGGCAAAGTAGCGGCAGAGCTGGGCCTAAGTCTCCATGGCACGTTCTTTCCTCTGCTGCTAAGGTTTGGATATTTGACCCCCCAGCTTCGTGTTGAAGTTGAGTCCCCAGTGTTGGAGGGGGGGCCTAATGGGAGGTGTCTGGGTTGTGGGGATGCCCCCCCATGAATAGATTAATCCCCTTGGGGTGAGGGGTGAGTGTGTTCTCTCTCTGTTAGTTCCCACGCGAGCTGGTTGTTAAAAACAGCCTGGCACCTCCCTCCCTCTCTCTTCCTCTTGCCGTGTGATCTCTGCACACACCCGCTCCACTTCACCTTCCTCCGTGAGTGGAAGCTCCCGGAAGCCCCCACCGGAAGCAGATGCTGGCGCCATGTCTCTCATACAGCTCACAGAGCTGTGAGCCAAATAAACCTCTTTTTCTGCATAAATGACCCAGCCACGGGTGTCCCCTTACAGCAACACAAAAGGACTAAGACGTCTGCCCAGGGCTGAGTTCAGGTGGGCGGAAATTTGCTCATGGAAGATCCCCAGGGGTTCCATGGTGGGGGAGAGGCAGCGTCCACACTGTACGCCAGTCCTGGAGGGGGAACCAGCAGAGATAACGTAGTTTTATAACCTACCCGCAATGTTTAAAAAGCTCTTTCAAAACTACTCATTGTCCTTTTTCATCTTTATCATGTTTCTCTAAGTCTTAGGCATCACAACCCTGTTTTAGAGAGGAAGCCACTGAGCCTCAGCAAGGAGATGTGATTTGTCCAAGGTCACAGGTGCCATTGAGCAGGGATGTCCCTCCTGGAGTCCCAAGATCCTGATCCCCTGCCGGCTTTCCCTGGAGGGCAGGATCTGGGTCTCTTTCAGTTCAGTGGCCCATCAGTCCCACCCCACGCTGCTCAGAGGGAAGCCCAGGCCCTGGTGCAGAGGCCCGCAGGGGAGAGCGCTAGAGGGGCAATTTGGGGTCTAGAGCACCCGTCCTCATGCGTCTGACGACCTGCCTCCCTGCTACTTCCTTCCTTTCCCTCACTGCACCCCTGCCAAGGTCAGATTGTGCCCTGTGCATGGCAGGACTCCTTCGAAGAGGGGTCTCCTCCTTTCCTCTTAGCAACGGCAGAGGTTGCCTAAGATTTGGGTCTAACCTCCTTGCAAAGGAACACGCCCTCACTGTTGCAAGTCAGAAGTCAGGTCCGGAGTGATTAAGTGACTTATCATGAGTCACACAGTGACCAGAGGCGGAATAGATGGGCTTGGCTTTACTCACCAGACCAATGAGTGAATCTCCAACTTTAAGGTGCGTAAGAGTCACCTTGGGGGGAGGGGCCGGTGCAGAAAAGAGTCGGCAGAGCCGGCCTGAGACCGCTGCCCTTCAACGGCTGCTTGCAGCGTCGGCCTGCCGCTGGCACCTGCGAACTCGGTTTCGGGAGGGTCCCCACCATCCCCTGATGAGAGTGGCTCACGACGCACATACTGTGTGTGCAAACAACATGGCTTGTGCTGAACTCCTGCTTTCCTTCTGGGGGTCTGAGCTTCTGCTGCGTGCTAGCAGAGGATGCTTACCAATAAATCCCCGGGAACCCAGTTGCTGACGGGCTTCCCCGGCAGACAGCACTTCCCACGTGCTGTCTCAGTTCATTGCTGGAGGAATTAAGTGTACCCCATGTGACTCCATGGGGAGAAGGCTCCAGAAGCTTGTGCCTGGTTTCCTCTGGACTTCAACCCATGCACCGTTCTTCCCTTGCCTGATTTTGCTTTGTCGGATTTCTCTGCAATAAATCTTAGCCGTGAGCATGACCACACACCGAGTCCTCCTAACAAATCATCAAACCTGATGTTGGTCTTGGAGACCCCCGACACAGGGAGATACTATGGTGCAGATTCTGGGTCATCCACTGCTGTGGTCTGAATGTCTCTGTCCCCCCAAAATTCATATACTGAAACCTAATCTCCAGTGTGACAGTATTAAAAGGTGGGACATTTGGGAGGCGATGAGTCATCGTGCTCTGCCGTCATGAGTGTGATTAGTGTCCTTATAAAAGAGACCCCAGGGAGCAAGCCAGCCCCTTCCACCACGCGAGGAGGCCGTGAGAAGACACCAACTATGAACCAGAGAGCTGCCCCCACCAGACACCGAATATGCCAGCGCCTTGACCTTGGCCTTCCCAGCCCCCAGAACTGTGAGCAAGAAACTTCTGCTTTCTATAAGCCACTCAGTTTATGGTATTTTTGTTCAGCAGCCCAAACAGACTAAGACGCCCACTCAGTGAATTCTGACCCAGCAGGTCGAGAGAGGAGGCCCAGGAATCTGCATATTTGCACACATACTTCCCCGTGCCATCTGTGGAAGACCATGGGCCAAGGGGACAGACACTGTGGAGGTGTCTCTGAGGCACTGCGTCACCAGCTTTCCACTTCGATCCAGAGCCAGACCTGGCGCCGCTCATACGGCAGCCTCCGTGTCCTCTCTGCGCTCCGTCCTGCGGTCCCTAATCGCCCTGGAAACTCCAGATGAAGAGGCTCGGGGGGAGGGGGAGGGGTCTCCTTGGCTGCCAGGGCAACAGGGCCTGGTGAGAGGGACACTGGGGTCTGAGCTGGCTCCTGCTCTCCGGCCTCCCAGACCCAGCAGGCAGGAGCAGGTCCCCAGTGCACGGAGAGGCAAAGCGAGATTGTGCTGGGCTTCGAGATCAAAGGTCGTCCCTGGAGAAGTGCACGTCACTCTCAGGCGCTGATGGCAGCTGACAGAAATGAGAGCTATGTCGACTGCCAGCTTCGCATCTACACTGACGGCAGTTTGCCTTCTACGCACACCCCGATTCCTCCCGGTCCTCAGTGTGTTTAAGGCTAGTGGACACCAGCACCAACACCTTTTCTTCCGAGAGCCACGATGATTCATGGATTATTCAGGGAACATTCCTTGCGTGCCTACGGTGCCAGGCACTGTTCTAGACTCTGGGGAGCGAAACAAAGTTCCCACCCCTGTGAAACTGACATTCTAGCACAAGAGGCAGACAACAAAGAAAGCAACTCAGTCATGTGATATTTTAGCAAACACATTCTAAGGGGAAAGATGAAGCCAAGAGGGAGGATGCAGAGATTAGGGCGACTGCCGTTGCCACGGAGTGACGGAGGAGGCCTCCTCTGCCTCGTCATGGGAGGGAGCACTGAGCGTCTCGCAGGCGAGGCTCGGCCTGAGACTCAAGCCGGGGAAGGCGTAGAACCTGCAGTCGGGCTGCCCAGCAGCAAAGCTGATCATGCCAAGAGATAAGCTGAGGCCACGCCTGCAAAGCAGCTCAGCAAACAGAGAACGAGACGATGGCAATTTGGCAGTGATACCCTGTCCTTTCTTGCCTTGCCGTTTACAAAGAGAGCCCAGGATGGCCCTGTCTGTGTGGCCCACCCAGAGGTTGCTGACATCGCAAAGGTGAGTCATTGCCCCTGACCCAAAAGCCTTAGCACCTTTGTCTTCCAGATGGTTTCGCTGTGTTATCTCCATGCGGTCAAACATTTGGAAAGGGGCTGTGTGTGGTCAGCAACTCGGCCAGGCAGGTGGGCAGGCACAGGGGATGCAGCGGGTGGCGTCCCACCTGAGTTTCTTCCCACACACTGAGCTGGCCAGACCAGGGACCTGGATGGACCAGGGGACGTGCCACCCCAGCCCAGCAGAGGGAACAAGAATGTACGCCCCTCTTCTCTGACTGCTAGTGCTCTGGGGAGCGTGAGCCTCACCCCCGTACTCACGAGGTCAGCATGGAAGACAGGGTCATCGACTTCCTTATCCCAGATTCAAGAACAGGCAGTGGAGCAGGAAGGGGCTTGTCCAGATCCCCCAGCTGCTTAATGGCTTTGACCCTGGTTAGGTGACCTTCCTGCCTCCCACTGAACCAGCCAGGGTGTGTAGGACCAATTGCACCTGGCCCCGAAGGCTTCTCAGAACATCCCACCTCCCAGGCCTGGGGTTCACTGGCGAAGACCCTGACGGGGACTCCCTGTGCTGAGTGTGTTAAATTCTCCGAGCGCCAGTATCTTCAGATGTAAAATGAGCATAAACCATCCCCCCAGACTGATTATGAAGATTGCAGGAAGCAATGCGTACAAAGTGCTTCGTACAGTAAATGTCCAACAAATGGAAGCTAATGGATTAGGAACATTAATAATTACGGTAGCAACAATGACATCTGTTGGCATGCATCCCCCTCACTAAACCGGAGATCCTCCGGGGGCTGTATTATGTCTTCTTATTACGCCCAACTTCTAGCATTGGGCTGATATCAGGTAGGCATTTAGTGAGCAAATGAATTGGCTAATGTATTATTGAACGAAACCAGGTTAGGGAAGTCGGGGAAGCTTCCAAGAAGCGGTAAATACTGAACCAGGCTGGGGAATCTCGGAGGATGTGGGTGGTGCGTAGTGAGCTATGGCATCAATCGTGCTGTGTAACAGGCAGCCACCAACCTCAGTGATACCCGACAGAGAGCGCTTATTAAGCTCCGCATCTGCAGGTTGGCTGGGGAGCTCTGCTCTGGGCCAGGATCTACGGGGGAGGCTCGACTAGAGCCACTGTGCTCATGTGTTTCTCGTCCTGCTTCTGCGGCTGGCGGGCAGCTCGAGATGTTTTCCAGCAACTACGGCAGAACCACACAAGGCCCGGTAAGTCTGAAGCTCAGAATTGGGCTCCCCACCCGTCTCTTCCACCTCGTTCTATTGGCCAAAGTAAATCACGTGGCCAAGCTCAAAGTCACAGCGTGGGAAACGTCCCCCGTCTGTGAGTGGGAGGAAATGCCAAGTCACGTGGCAGAGGGCACGGATGGATACCACACGGGCCGAGAAAGTGGGATCCAACCATAGCCCCACAGTCGGGCCGGGGGCAGGAGGGAGGGGGTCCTCGGGAGGTGGGGACAGAGGAAGAGCCAGACAGAGAGGGACAGTGCAGGCCCGTTATGGGGTGGGAGACCCTGTAGGGATGAGTCACTGTGGTCCCTGCTCCTAGGATTTGTACAGCATCATTCACTCACTCATTCACCCGCTCGCTGAACGACATTCGCGCTGCGCTCGCTGTGCGCCCGGCCTTGTTCCGGGAGCCATGGAGACAACATGAGTAAAACGAGGCAAGGTCCCAGCTCAAGAGGAGGTTCTGCTGCTTTTTGTGGCTCCTCCACCCACTTTCTCTGTGACCTTGGGAAAATCACCTCCCCTCTCAGGGCATGGCGGCCACCGCTAATAATACCTCGCATTTGTAGAAGGCTTTTAACTCTATCAAAATGTCCTCACATGCGTTCTCTGTGAAGCATCGGAGACCGGTTTTATTACATCTCTGATTTGACAAGCGAAACTCTAATGGATATAAAATGCACCGAGCTCCTTGGAAGTGCTCTCCTGAGAGGGCTCAGTGGGGCAAAACCCCTTATAACAAACCCTAGGATTCTCTCTACAACAAAGCGTGTCCCTGGATATCTGCGGACGGTTGTCGTTTCAAAGTGTTTGGGGCCACACAATCCCTGTGTGACCCGAGCACTGGGATGGCTTCCTTCATCTTTCCTTTTATTTTAAAAAGCCACCACTCTGAACATTTCAAAGTTTCCCGTAGAACTTTCCCTATTTAATTTAAAAGAAAAAAAAAAAATAAAAGATTGCCTTTTCCTGTCTTCACAAATGAAAATGGGACGTCAGCCAGGCCTCGGAGAACAGCCTAATCACTCCAGCTCCTCATTTAATACGGAGGCACTCCACAGCCTCGGAAAACCAGGCCGCTCATGCTACGAGGAGAAAAGAGAGACAGAGGCCCCCTTCCTCTCTGTCCCTTCAAATCCGCCTCAGCCGTCAGACCTGGGGTTAAGTTCCAAGCAGCCTTCTTTCGCCCAGGACCTACTGTGTGCTGCACGCTTACAATGTCGCCTCTTCTTACATCCTGTAAGACTCATATAAGGAGTAAAGTGGTGTATGTACCATTTCGCAGGTGAGTAAAGTGAGGTTCTGCAAGACAGAAAGTCACATAAACGCAGATCCATCTGAACCCAAACGCCATGTTTTCTCCCCTTCCCCATTCCCCCTCTTTGCAAAGGACCTGGGTACTGGTTTAGTGAATGCAGCGGGGAAGAAGGAAGTGACGAGGGGAGAAAGGAAGGGAGGGGGGAAAGAGGACGATATTTCTGGGGTAGCTGCCATGAGCCCAGCACCATTAAAAGCTGACCATCTAAGGTGACATGTCATAATTGAAGTAAAAAGACAAAAGCACCCTGGAGACCCCGAGGAGGGGCCCCCAATGTTGCCTGGGGGGTAGGGTGCTGGGGAGGGCTTCCCCATGAAGATGCTGTCAGAGGATGAGTCAGGAAGAGCAGGCAGGAGCAAAGTGGGGCTGGAGGGTCCCAGTGAGCCCCTAGCTGGGCTCCCGCTACTCTAGCAAGCCCTGTCGATTTCACCTCCTAGGTATCTCTCGGCTCCGCCTACGTCTCTGCCCTTCCACATCCGTCTGGACCTAAATACCGCCTCCCCAGCCTCCTGCCCCCTGTCGCTGCGCCTCCAGGCCCTTCTCTGCAAAGCGGCCAGAGTGGTCTCTGCTAAGACAAATTGGACGAAGCTCCCTCCCTTCTGGGGAGCCGTACTGGGGTCTCCACGGTCCTGCCTGGCCTCCCAATCTCACCTTCTGCCACACTCTCCTTCCCTCCCTACTCCAGCCATACTGGCCTGGGCACAGCAGCCTGGCACGGACCTTCCCGCCAAGAATCTCTGGCTTCCCCTCTTCACCTGGTCAGTTTCTACTAATCCTCCAACTTCAACTCAGCTTACGCTTTTTTCCTTCATGCATCCAACAAAGATGGCACACCCAGGCACTGTTCTAGATGGTGGCGATGCAGGTGTCTGTCCCCATGGAGCTTAGTTCTTAGAAGGGGCGTCTTCCACAGGCAAACCTCCTCTGATTGCAGAGCCAGGTGGCTGTAGTAGACGCTATTGGGGCTCTGTCCCTCCACCTCGGCCCACCAGGAAGTCACCTGTAGCTCCGATGGACAGTTCCCACACACGGAGATGACATCCTGCCTCAAATAGGACACCTCCCTGACTGAAGGCTTTCTCTGGACGTACGAATCTGTGCGCAGAGCCGGCCAGAAGCGTCTGGGAGCTAACACGCCTGGAGCGTCTCACATGATGAAGGGTAGGGGTTGGTGGATGTATCAGTTATCTGTTGCTGCATGATAAGTGACACCACCCTTGGTGGCTTAGCACAACAATCGTTTATCGGTTCATGATTCTGCGGTCAGGCTGTGCTCAGCTGGCAGGCTCTCCTGCTAGTCTTGCCTGAGCCACTCGTGCAGTTGCGTCATCTGCAAGCCCACCTGGACTGGGTGGCCCGTGCTGGCCTCGTTCCCACGTCTGCTGTTTAGGGGCAGCCGTGGGCTCGGTGCCTCAGTCCCCTCTGTATGGCCTCTCTGGCAGGATAGCGTGGGCTTTTCTGGTGGTGTCAGCAGCGTTCCCAGAGGGCCAGCCCTACTTGTGAGTGTCACCAAGCCTCTGCTGATGTCCCGTTGGCCAAACCAAATGGAATGGCCCCACCCAGGGTTAACTGGGGAGTGGGGCAGGGCAGCTCCACAAGGGTGTGGACACAGGGAGTCTCTCGGTGAGCAATCTACCCCAGTGGATGAGTCTGCCTGCTCCCTCAACCCTCGGAGGGACGACTCTAAGGCGTGTTCTACTCAGGCTCTCAGAGAGTCCTGAAAGGGCTTGAGCCCAGGCATCCGCAGCTCACTAATACACCTTTCATGGACCTCTCTCTTCCCTGGCTCACTGTCCCTACGCCCTCCCAAATAAACGACCTACACCAAGTCCTTTCTCAGGATCTGCTTTGGGGAAACCTAAATGAAGACCATAGCAGAGCCAGGAGTTGGAAGTACATGTCCAATTCTGCCATACTGGCCCCTTGGGAGGACAGAGGAGAGAGGACAGGATGAGATGAGAAACATGGTGGCTGGGCACTGGGGAGCCATTGAAGGCTGCAGGCAGAGAGGAGCATGATAAGCAGGCAAGTCCAGCCCCTCTGAGGCTGGCCTGGCCTCCAGGGATGGACCGAGCTGGGTCAGGGATGGAGACTTGCCCTGCCCAACAGAGACAGGAGGACCAGACCCTGTGGGAGTTCCTCCAAGTTAGGGAAGACACCCCCTTCCCCATCAGCCCTCCTAGGTCAATCTGGGTTCCCAAAGCTGTACTCACAATTTGCTGGCCTGAAACCAACGCCCCCACACACTTTCCTGAGTTCTATTTTTACTGATTATGCAAATCTCCCATCCTAGCCTAAACAAAGCTGGCGGGAAGTGGGGCAGCTCGACAGGATAAGGCGGGCACACGACAGATTACTGCCACCCACTCTGCTAAACACGAGTTTAATTGCTTTTTCAGAGGGGAGAGAGGGGGGTAGGCTCAGAAATAAAACAAATTCCCAATCGGGGCCGCTGAGATGGGTCGACAGTAGGGAGCACTGAGCCGGGAGCAGTGGACTCTGACCTGGGGAAGGGAGGAGGCAGGCGATGGAGGGGAGGTGCTGGG
The DNA here is from genome assembly GCF_000956105.1 of Propithecus coquereli. Classification (NCBI taxonomy): domain Eukaryota; kingdom Metazoa; phylum Chordata; class Mammalia; order Primates; family Indriidae; genus Propithecus; species Propithecus coquereli. The sequence goes on along the minus strand of NW_012155718.1, from coordinate 278,669 downwards.
GACATGGAGGTGTCGTCCTGGCGGAGGCACCAGCCCATTCAGGTCAGGCGCAGGGCACTCTGTACCAGCGGGGTTGGGGGGCAAGCTGGGTGCCAAAGTTCTCACCTGGATCTTTAATAACAACCACAAGGACAATAATACTACCCCACATTTATTGAGAGCTTAAGTGCCAGACACTGGACTGAGTGTGATCCTTGCGACAGCCTTATGACACTGTTACGATGTTACTATTATCTCCGTTTTATCAATGAGAAAGTAGGAGTGCATGTTACACTGGCTGAAGACACAGGTGAAAGTGTCCGTTTGTCCACCCAGAGCCCAGGGGCCTATTTATTCAACAAGCCTCCATTTACGGAACCCTTGCTTTGCGTCAGTTGCTTCATGCCATCAGTAGCGGTAAGGCTGGGATTCCAACCCAGGTCTGTCTGAAGCCAATGACTATGCCTGGAACTACTGAGCTAGATAATGTCCCTGAATACTACTGCACACGTCCAAGTAACAACTCCTATTTATTGGGGACTTAGTCCATGTGGCCCCCAGGCCTACATGCCAGGCTAGAAATGAGATATGGTCCCTGCCCTCAAGAAACTCGTGATCTAATGAGGAAGAGAGATGCGTACATAAAACATTGCAGCAGTAAGCGTCTGAGTCGGTGAACGAGGTGGGGCGGGGACATAGGCAGCGCCTGATTCTGCCTGCAGAGGTGGAGGCAGGCTTTGCAGGGGAGGCCAGATCGGAGCTGAGACTTAAAGGACGACGACGACGATTTCACTGGACGGGAGGGGCGGGGGGACGGTAGGGCAGCGGCGCAAGGTCCACAGCGGGGGCAGCGGCTGGCACGTGCCAGGTCAGCCAAGCAGCCTGCTGTGGCTGGGACGTGGGGACACGCCGCGGCGGAGGTGGCGACTGTGGTAAGAAGACGGGCAGGAGCCACATCACGACGGGCCTTTGCTGCCAGCGAGACCTGCGCCGGCCCAGCCCCAGCCTTCCTCGGAGCATCCGGCTTGACGAGCTGCTTCGGGAACAGGCAGGTTCTGCGGCCAAGGACATTTGGAAAGCCCCGTGCGCTTGTGACTCTTCCGGAAGCTTCACAAGGTCCTGAGAAAACTCGTAGTAAAGAACCCTGCTTAGTTCTGCTGAGCTCAGCTTTCCCCACACCTGTCTGAGAGCAGAAGCCTCCTCTGCCATGAACACCCACGGGACCGGTGTTCCAGGGACAAATCCTTGGGGAAAGGTGTATGCAAGTGTGGAAACGAGGACAGCGACTGGGAAAGGCCCACTGCTCCTTCCCGCGTCTTCAGGCACTGAGAGGACTTCAACCAGGGGGCGGCGATAATAATAATAACAACAACGACAACTGACATTTATTGAGTCCTCACCACGAGCTGCGTGCTCTGTGTGCATCCTCTCACCGAATCCTCATACCATTATAACTCCCATTCTACAGATGGGGAAACCGAGGCATGGAGAGGTAGCAACCGGCCTAAGAGCTCTCCCTTCGGTAGGTGGAAGAGCCAGGATTCAAACCCTGGCCTGCCAGACGCTGAGGTCCAAGCAGTTCCTGCCGCGCTTTGGCTCCAGTCTGCAGGAGGGCCCCGTCCCGCCCGGGAGAGGAGGGCGAGGGGCGTGTGGCTTTCTCATTCAGGAAGACCTGGGACTGCTTCCTTCCTGGCCTAACAGAATCCAGTCAGTTCAGCGCAGCAAACGTCACCAGACCCGCTCTGTGCACGGGGGCCGCTGAGGGTCCTGCTGGCCGGGGATCCCTCTCCATCCTGCCGCTGACCACAGAACTCCCAGGTGGAGTGGGCTCAGGAGACCGCACAGTTCCCAATCTTGGATTTAAAGAAAAACTGAGGCCAAGCCCCAAGTTTAGAAGAGAAAGAAGGGGAGCTGCTCTGCTCGAAGTGAGGGCTGGGTCCCCCCGGCCAGCCCTGCCCGCCTCCCAGGTGGGAGCGGGAGAGACAGGTACAAATGAAGCACTATGAAGTCACAGGAGAAGGAAACAAGTTTTGGCTGGGGAGGCTTCTTCAGAATGGCGGGATTGTTCTGAATCCCGGGCTGGGGACACATTTCAGGCTGAGGAAGTCACTCAGGCAAAGGCCTGAGGGCACAGCCTCCGGGGAATGTTTAACTAGGACAAGTCCTCGGGGGGCGGGGGGGGGGGGGGGGGCTTGTTGGGGGTTCCCCTTGGGGGGTTCCCCCCCAGCCCACCTCCCGCGTCCCGCCCCAGCCCTTCCTGGGCAGTGGTCGGGTGGCCTCAAACCCCAGAGCCCCAGACCTAGCTTCTTTCTCTGGGGGGCGTTTGAACAGCTTCTCTGAAATTGGAGACTTTTTTGTTCCGGGTTGGCTTGTTTTTTCTTGGCGGTTCCGGCTTAAATTTGAGGGGCCAAGGGAGGGTTGGAATTGCCCCTTTGGGAGGTTGGGTTGCCTTTTCCCAAGGCCGGGGCCCCGGCCGGTTGGGGGGGGCCGGCTTTTTGTTCTTTTTTTCCCCCCCGGCCGGCCCGGCCCGGGGGAGGCCCGGGCCGGGGGGGTTGTTGGGGCCGGGCCGGGGTTGGGGCCCCTTCGGGCCAGGCCTTGCCCTTGCGGCCTTGCCTTGGGGGGGCGGCTGGCCCGGAAGTTGAAAGGCCTTGTTTCTTCTTCAAATTGGGGGTTGCAATTGCAACGGGTTGGGGGCCAGGGGCGTTTTCAATTGCGGCCCTTGCGGGGGGCCCTTTTTGTTTTTGTTTTTGATTGGGGGGGCGGGGGGCCCGGGAACCGGCCCTTCCCCGGCGGTTGCCTTCAGGAAGGTTGTTCCCCCCTCTGCTTCTTTTGTTCTTTTTTTTTCTTCTCCAAGGGGGGGCTGCTGCCTTTTTTTTCTTGGGTTTTTTTTAGGGTTCCCCTTGGTTATTGGTTTTGCGTTTTTATTGGCCCGGGGTTTCTTCCTTGTTCAGGTTCCCCGGAACGTTCGGCCCTTTTTTGGGGGTTGGCTTGAGTTTTGGCCCCCCCCCTTGGGCCCCCGGTTGCCCCTTGATTTCCGTTCCCCCCGGCGGGCCAGGCCTTTGCCCTTGTTGCCCCTTAGGCGTTGCCCGTTGCAAAGACAGGGACATAGACGATGCTGATGTGGCCAAATGCCTGTCGTTAACTCTTACAGAGACCTAAAGCTCCCTTTCTCAAAGCGCTGGGGTTTGAATCAGAATCGGTGGGGACGGCGTTTTGAGCAAGCTCCCCGGTAACTCACCTGGAGGTTCCAGCATCACGGCCACGAGGCCAGCCCCCAAAGCCAATCCCTCTCAGGTTTAAGCGCAATTTGGAATTATGTTGACTACTGCTTTTAAAGCCCCTACTGTGCGCCAGGGACTTTACCTACACTATTTGGAAATACTCTTCTCCGTTTATAGATCAGAACTGGGGCGCCCAGAACAGTCGAGGGACCTGCCCAAGGCCACATAGTCAGTCGGGTGCAAGCTGGGATTTGAATCCAGGTCTCTCCAAAGCCACATCTCGGCCACTGGCTACCAGGGGCCACTGCACCTCCTCTTTGCAGTGTAACAGGAAGGCCAGGGGGGTTTGAGGTGACGGCTACTTCTGAGCAATCCCAGAGGCCTTCCTGGAAGAGGACGAGGGCCAGGGTCGCGCGCAGGTCCTGGAAGAACACCAAGCCACCCTCCCGCCCGCCCAGGCAGCGCTGCCCTGACAGCGAGGGAAGAGTCCTCTGAACGCCCCTCATTTGATCTTTGTCTCTGCTGCTTGGATTTAAGATGCAGCAACCCCAAGTGCTCCAGGGGGTTCATCTAAACATGATTAAACAGCCATTAGGCCTCTGCGGTTGGGAAATGGAGATTTACAGACTTCCAAACCTCCATTTAAATGCAAATGCTGCGTTTTCGCCTGGAACCGGGGATCTGAGTGGCATTAAAGGCACTGTCTCCCCTCGCCTCCGCCAGGGCGCCAGCAGGCTGGGCCACCTCAGGGCTGCAGTTCGTCAGAGGGCCACTGCGAGCCCCGCTGTCGCCAGGCCAGGAGAGGACAGGGGCCAGGCTGTGATGGACGGGGAGTTGGTACCTGTCTTTCTTCATCCACAGTGGCCCCCGTGCAGATCTAACTTCTGGCCCAAGGCAGCGTGACCTTGTCAAGGTCACACATGCCATAGAATTGGAGCCAGGACTCAAACTCTGGCCTGCCTGGCTCTGGGGCCCTAGGAAGGCCAGGCTGTGTTCTGAGTGGCACCCCCTGGACCTCCAAACAAAGGGCCTGGACGTTGATCAAGTTGGATTGGGTGGGGGGGCCAGGAAATAGTCATTGAGTTGAAAGCAAATGAGACCCTCCAATTCAAATTAAGCTAATAACAACAAGAACCTTTATTGAGCACGTACTATGTACCAGGCAGAGAAGGTATCATTTCATCCTCCCAAGATCCTAGAAAGTAGATTTTAGGATGTCTATTTTTAAAAGGAAAAATTAAGGCTCAGGGAGGTGGAGAGGCCAGAGAGGTCACCTTCAGGGAAGGTACCAGAGTCAGGATTTGAACCCAGGTCTGTCTGATGCCCAAATCCATACTCCTAATCACCTCTCCAGGCTCCAGCCCAAGCTCCTGTGTGACCTTTGCCGAATGACTTGACTTCTCTGGGCTTCCGAATTTAAATGGGTATAAGGTGGTCAGGAGAGGGACAGCTGGAGAGTGGGAGGCAGATTCAGGGAATTGTCCTTTGAGGCTGAACCTGGGGGAACCCACAGGAGGAGGGGCAGGGAGGCCCCAAGGCTTGGCTGGGGCTGGGCCGTGAAGGCTTTGAATGCCAAGTTGGGAAATGGGGGCTGTATTTTGCAAGCGACAGAAGCCCTGGTGGGTTTGGTGGCCACACACTGAATGTGGCGAGTGAAGAGGAAGAGGGCATTAGGGACGAATGTGTGAGAGTGACAGTTTACTGAACACCTGCCACGCGCCAAGGTGCTCCGCTGAGTCAGTTTCATGCACAGTCTCGCCCCCCCTCAGAGCAATTTTGCAAAGTTGGTTTTTACTATTGTTACATACATTCCAGATGAGTCAACAGTGGAGGCGTTGGGGACCATACCCAAGGTCACCCTGCCCAGGGGAGGGGGAGCCAGGCTGCACACCCAGGGAGGATGCTCCTTTGCTCATAGCCCCCAGCACAGTTTTTCTCTGATGCTGAAGTTTCCAGTCTGGGTGCCTGGAAGGAAGAGGACTCTAGGGTGACCGAGTCATCTTGGTTTGCTTGGGACTTTATTGGTTTTAAATCAAAGTCCCGTATCCCTGGAAACCCCCTTGTCCTGAGTACACCATAACAATGGCTCACCCTAGCAGTGCCCCAGAAGTGGGACAAAGGGACAAGGGTATAGGGAGCTGGGAAGGTGGTGGGTGGGGTTTTTTGATACCTTGAGTTGGGTCCCCGGGGAGCTTTGGCACAAGGTCAGTCCAGCGACCCAGGTTTGGGGCTCACCTATAGAGCCCCTGAGCCATGAGCTGTGCCTAGAGAGGGGGAAACCCCCAAGGAAGGGGTCTTCCTTTTCTGGACTGAGATGGCAGGAAAGAGCACTGGACTCAGAGTCCTCATTCCATCTGGTCTTACTTCGCTGGATTACGTTTTAGCTACCAGCCCTCCCGGGACATTTGCTGAAGGCTTAGATGTGGGAAACCATGCTCACATGGGCGGATTTCAGGCACCAGGACTTCCCTCTGTTTCTGGAATCTGCCCAGTGGGCCAGCGGGAGCTGTCCTGTCCACCGGTGCTGAAGGGAAGGGGTGAGCACCTTCCTCCCGGCTCACTGTGTCTCCGGCCACTGTGTGCTTCTGACCTTTGGCCTCAGAGAAATATCCACAAAGGGTGACAGGTGCTCTGTACATGGGGTAGTAAGATCCCCGGGAAGAGGCCCGAGCTGGTCCGTGGGAAAGAGGACAGAGTTTCCTCACTACCGTCCAGGTGTGGCCGCACTACCTGGGCAGGGATGGCCTGAGGTTTTCGGGAAAGAGCACTGGTCTGGGAGACACCAAACTGTAGCTCTAGCTCTCACTGCCACTGACCTGCTCTGTGACCTTGAGCAAGTCACTTCTCTTCTATGGGCCTCAGTTTACTCATCTGTCAAATGGGGACCGAAACTCCTCCTGTGCCTCATGGTAAGATGCTGTGGGGTCAAAGGGCAGAACCTGGCCAAAAGACACTATGAAGTAGTGTCATAGAAAGGAAGAAATCAGGGGACAGTGAAGGGCAGGGAACAGCGCGAGGGGTGCAAACGAGGTAGCCAGAGGAGGGGGGCGGGAGGAGCGGAGATGACGGGCAGATGGCAGAGGCAGGTGAATGCATGTTAAAAAAGGGAGCCAGATGTGGGCACATCAATCAGCTTTTATGTCCCCTGCCCTTCCCTCCCGCCCCGCCCAGCCCGTGGATAATTGCGAAGGACGCCCGTTACGAGGACCCGGCCCCTTGGCTTCTCTGTTTGAAGCCCTCCCGGTGAATTATGCAGGAGGCTGCGGGGAGGCGCGCGGGCACCGGATCGCTTCATTATTGATGAGAGATGACGGGTCCTCTGCTGACAGCTGCCTAAGAGATATGATTAGCTTGTAAAAAATTAATCACCGTTCTCAGGGCGGACACAGATTAAAACCCCGAGGAGTGGTGTTATCGATGTTCCCTAATTTCAGGGGACTTTGAAAAGGTTTTAGCGCAACTTGGAGGAGACAATTAAATTCAATCAGAATCACTAGCGCTGCAATGTCAGCCCCTCCTGTGAGGCGGGCACTAGGGGGTGGTCGGGATGGAGGGGCTGCAGGTGGTCGTGGGGGAGGCAGCCTGGCTCTCTGCCCTCTTCAGAGGCTCCTCTCACTGTTCTCTTCCAGGTGATCTCATGCTCACCTATGGCTTCAATTTCCACGTTGACGCCGATGACTCACACTTTCACGGCTCCGGCCTGGACCTCTCCCCAAAGCTCCCAATCCGTATCTGTATTCATCTGCTTGCTCGACACCTTCTCTGGGATGTCTCAAAGGCACCTCCAGATCCCCGTGAGTGACCCTGAACCCCCAGCCATCCCCCGCCCTCCCTACCCTGGTACCTGGTCCTCCATCAGGATTTTCTGTGTTCATGAAGAGCACCTCTCTCCACAAAATCCATCGCCAAGAACTGTCGATTTAACTCCTAAACGTTTTTGGGACCCATCCACTTCCCCCATCTCCCACGCCACCACCCTAGGCCATGGCACCTTCCTCTCTCACCGATGTCTCCAGCAGCCTCCTCACAGGTGTCTGACACCTCCAGCCTTCTCTTGTCCTCTCGGCTTCTCCCCTGATTGCACGCGTGGACGGGGGGTGTCCCAGCCTTCCGGGTGGGGTGGGAGGGCAATGCTGGCAGGCCCTGTGTTGGCTTCTTGGGGGGCCCCAGCAGAAGGGAGCCCGTGTTTCCTAGGGCAGCATCCCGGTAATCCCTGGTTCCTCACTCCTGCTCCCGGCAATCAGCCACCTGCACCCCTGTCCCACCTCTGTTTTGACATCCTGCCTCCACTCTGACCCCTCCATTCTCTTCTGCTTTATTGACCTCCACAAACACACATCTGATGGCACTGTCGGGTTTCAGTCTGAAATGTCGGTTCTTGGCACACTCATGGCTAAAGAATGACCAGACACACCAAAGTAAGGCAAGCAGGAAAATGAGGTTTATTGCGGAGAGAAAGACAGGATTATAGGTCAAGAGTAAGATATAGGTTTATAGAGCATGGTACATGTGTCACAGATGACGACTGGACCCATTGTCACAGCAAAGAGAGAGCAAAGGGAAGGGGCCGAAAAAGGGCCTTGGTTATGGTCTGTGTCTTGTTTTATAGCTCCCAGATTGGGACCTCCCTCATGGTTCAGAGGTCACCATGGAACCACTTTGGACAGCTGGGAGTTGCATGACCTGAGTCCTACTACGCATGCGGGGTGTTCTAGGTCTCTTCTGGACTCTATGGTACCTGTGCTGCTTGGCCCGTGGGCTAGAGAGTCCTCTGCATTTTTTTGCAGCTGGAGCACTAAGTTATGATTGGCCGATTCACAGGGTAATCCCTCCTCCCCCGGGTATGGCAATTGCTTGGGAGAGGATTACGGTAGAGCAGGACCAAGATGGGGGCCTGGTGGGGCCCATCCTTGTCCTTCTCCCCAGGTGGGGCAATTGCACCAAGGCAACAGTGCCGCTTTTGTCCCTAGGAGATCCGGAATCCCTCGCTATCTACCTAACAGCATCGCCCTCCTGCCTAAGTCTGTCCAGGATTTCCTGTTGCTCTCAGGATCCAAGCAAAACCACAAACAAGATGAAGGGGTTTGGGACACGCTACCCCACAGTATGGCACCTTGACACTGGAGAAAGTGGCAGAAGCAGGAAGCATTCTCATCCGCCCCCGCCCTTCTCCCCTGAAGCAGGTCATAAGACCCTCATTTGTGAGGTACCCTCCCCAGACCTTGGGGAAAGGAACGTGCTTATCTCTGAAGACACAGGGACACAGAGGAGAATCTGAACAAATCAGCTGAGAAATAAAAATAAAATCCCAAGCACTCCAACCAACTTGCCCTTCTTGGCCAAGAAGACCCCAGAGAAACCTTAAAAACTGAGTTCTGGCCGTAACCGGATGAGAGGTTGGACGTTCCTCATTATACTCCCTCCCTCACTAATCACCGTGAGACTTTCTCTCCTGAGGGTTAAACAGAAACCAGCCCTTTCGACCAACCACCCGACGCTGCTTTTTGCTGTTCCAACACTGCAACCCACCAGCCTTCCTTCCTCAGAAGAGGCCACCGACCATGGACTGGTTCTGGCTGGTTTACACCTTTTGACATATAGTGTAATACATTTAAATGCTAAGACTCCACCCCAAAGTGCACATGGGCTGTGTGTAACATACATGTTTGCTTACTACACATGCACGTGTCTCCCCCTTGTGAATATTCATCGCTCGTCCTGTAACCTTTAAACATGTATTCTTGGCCAACCCATCCAGCACAAATTCCTGTTTCATCCTTCCATTCCGTGAAATGCCTGCTTCTGGCTTCTGCTGGAGGCTACACTTCCCAGCCTGTGGGATGGCCAGCCTGCAGGCTGAACCCCTTTAAAAGAAATAAAGCTCTCCTCTCCAAATTTATGAACCTCACGATTCTTCAGTCGACAAGGCCTTGCTAAATTCCCCCCAGTGTATGACCCTTAGATCGTACTTTATCCGATCATACTTCTCTACAACTATTCATTTCTTCCTCAAACCTGGCATTACAAATGCACAAGTTTACTCATTTCTTTGGTTCTTCATTTCCTTATAAAGTCTCCTATGTCACATAAAACTTTTATGAAGTAAATGTGTATGCTTTTCTCTTGTTAATCTGTCTTTCGTTATAGAAGCCTCGGCCATGAACCTGGTCATAGGTGAGGAAAAAATCTCTCTCTCCTCCCCTGCAAAGGTCTCCAAGAGCAGGATCATCTGCCTCCTCCAGGCTTACCTCCCGCCACGCACCAGGCTGTAGGGGAGGCAAAATGATTTTCTCCGTACCCTTCATAGTTCTTAACTGGGACTCCCTGTACTAAAAGACAGATTGACAAGAGAAAAACAAATAGAAGTTTATTAACATGGATACCTCCTGTGCACTTGGGAGAAATGAGTAACTCTCTAGAGCAGATCTCAGAGAAAGCGCTTAAACTTCAGGCTTAAATACCATCATGTTCCTGAAACAAAGGAAGAAGGGTAAGGGCCCTTAGAAAAGAACACCTTAAACAAAGGTAAGATCTGTTATGCAAATGAAAGGCACTGCCTTCTTTATCCTTGAAGAGTCCTTCTCTTCCTGGTTCAGAGAGGGAGAGGCCCTTACAAATGAAGATTTTCTTTATAGATGTGAATTTCTATTACAAAAGAACAACTTTTCAGAGCTCTGTCTGTGTCTTCCAAACAACCAACTCAAAATCATCATTCTGCTAAAGAGGCATATTTTGGGGTGGCGTATTCTGGTCTCCTGCTGTCATATTTTAGGGTGCTGTGTCCTGAGCCCCATTACTGCCTTGCAGAGCCTCGTGTTCACCATGCACCTCCCTGCCACAGGGCCTTTGCCCATGCTGTGCCCTCTGCCTGCAATCCTTTTCCACCTCTCTTTGTTCCACAACTCATGTTTATCCTTCAGATCTTTCTGGATGTTCCTCCTGACCCTCTTGACAAGGTCATATCCCCTCTCTTGTGAATCGCCATCTTACCTGGCCCCTTTCTTTTTATGGTTAATCAGAGCTGTAATTTCACAAATTTCAGATTTCTTTGTGAGAGTCTTCGATGAGCACCTGCCTCCCCTATTAGGATGAGCATCATGAAGACAGACTGTGTCTGGTAGTCCCAGAGTTGGCACAGTAGTAGTTTATGAAGGGAGGGAGAGGGGGAGGGAGGGAAGGAGGGAGCAAGGGATGAAGGAAAGAAGGGGTTCACCTTGGGCCGATTACAAATCTCCCTCTACTCCACCCTCTGCACTGTTTCCCCAGAGCATGAGGCCCTAGAGGCTTTTAAGGCCCTCACTGCAAACCCCAACTTCTCCCCATGATTATTCCCCTTTACTCCTCACCCCACCCCACGCACCAATCTGAGCTGCTTACACTTCTCCCCTGGCCTTCTCAGGTGAGAGCCCACTATGATATAAACTCCATGAGCCAAATGGCCCATGCACACACCAAGGGTTCCATGGAAGTTTATTGACTGAATAAAAGACCTTCTACTTGGGCCCCTTTGGTGCTGCCTACCTAGCTCCTGAAAAACCACCACCTTTGTGTCAAGTGCTCTGTAGGGCTATTCTGGGCACTTTCCTTAGACTCTTTTTATTTTACAGATGAGATAAATTGGGGCTCAGAGATGTCAAGCCGCTCACCAAGGTCACACAGCTTGAGAGCAGCAGAATATGGGTATCAACCCAGCCTTTTTTCACAAGATCCACTGTCCATGCCCCTGTCTCCCATCATACTGGGTGTCAAAATTCTCTCCATTCCTTAAGGTCCAGTTCAGATGCTACTGTTGGAGCTCAGAAATCAATACCCCAAAATATGACGCTTTGACATGTTGAACTGAAAAAAAAAAAAAAGCCTCAAGTTCTCTGTGGCCTTTCCCCCAACTCTGGTCTCCCAATCCCACAGCACAGAATGAAGTTGTTCTCAGAAGTTCCCCTATCTGCCTAATGTCCAGACCCACCAAAGAAGAAAACAATTACCTCTGGTCCCTTCCCTGAATTTTCATTAACTGAACTCAGGAAGAAAGACTGAGTTCTTTCAACACACCTGGACAGACTTTTGTCACAAACTGTTGTCTGCTCTGCACTCCCAGCAGACTTGGTCCCAGGCCATTGTATGTTCTTCCAGCCCGTTGAACTCCCCTAAAGATCATTTACTACCAACTGTGGGGGAGAAGGAAAACCTCCCCTTCGCACCCGGAATGTTAGCTGAAAGATCAACTCACACTAAGGCAGATTAAAGGAGAAAGAGATTGCAAACGCATGTACCGTGCGCACGGGGAGACTCACGGAGTGACGACCCGATAGCCCAGTGGGGTCCAGAAGGTTATATACCCTCATTTTAGAGGGGAGGGGAGATGAAGAATATAGGTGATTCTGTTTAGGGACAATAAATGGTTACTAGGGAGGATGAATGGGTTCTTGGGAGAATGAACGGATGGGGGGAAACAGATTGACTTATAAATGATTCTCTTTGGAAATTAACCTGAGAGATAGGTATTATCTTTAAAATGGGTTGGGCCAGGTGTAGACCTATTCTTGATCTTCTTTCCTGCAATATACTATGACAGCAGGGAGGGGAAGGAAAGGGAATTGTTCCTTTTGATGGGTCCATCTGGTTTTCTGCAGATAGAGGGAAAGCCCCTTCTAATACCTGTTGATCTCTAAGGGCCTTTAATTCACGATACTCTATTCCAATGAGTCATATTTTGTGGTGAAATTCCCTGAGCTCCTTCGCCCCCTAAAATCATCCATAATTCCCCATCTTCCTTTCCCCTAGAGGAAGGGTATATAACCCTCCGCACCCCGATGCCTGGTGGGGAAACCACTCCGCGGTTCTCCCCTGTGCATGCTAATAAATTTGTGTGCCGTTCCTCCTATTAATCTGCCTTTTGTCAGTTGGTTTTCGATGAACCTTCAGAGGGTGAAGGGGACGTGACCCCTATAGTTTTGGCGCTGTGGGCGGGGTTACCAAAGCCATTCTGCTCAAAGCCACGTGAACGGAACCCAGAACCTGACCGGCCAGGAGAAGGGTGAGAAACTCTTACCAGCCAGGCTCTCAACCCATCCTTCTGTGGAATCTGTTGAGAAAAATGGTGAAAATCATTGTCTGTCTTGTTTTCCTCTCCCAAATCTTGATTAACAGGAAGAGAGGATTTGTGCGACTAGTCCTTGGTGTAGCAACTCCGGTGTACTTTTTGGTACGAATATCAATATTGCATGGTTTCTTTCCTTCCAGAAATAGTCTTTTCCTTTGTCTTTCTGTGTGGTTCTGTCCCAGAGGGGTACCACAGGGTAGAACACAGGCCTAAACCCCCTGCAACCCCTGCAAGTTCCAGCTGGACCTGTAGCAGGGTCGGTTTGGCAGTTCTGATCAGACCAGCATCTACTAAGACAAACTTTGCTGTGGGTCCCCAAAATAAAAACTGGGTGATGTTTCCCTATCTTCTTGTTTCATGTCCTTAAGAGTGTGACTTGTGACCACGTAGGAGCCCTCTCTCTTGGTCTCTGCCATCTGGGAGTGGTGTGATTTTTGGACCACATCTGGTGGCCAGTCGGAAAATGTCTGGGAACCTGAGACATGCAAGATTTTAAGCGCATGTTTTTGGTTCTAAATGTGTTAAACTCTTGGGGAGTTTGTCCTAATAAGTCCCGTCCATAAGGAGCTTTTGTCATCTCAACCCATGTTGCCTGGTTAGTCCTGGGGAAGTCCAGTCACAGGAAGGCCTAGCCAAGTGTCATGGATTAACAGGTCTGTGGCTGGAGGCCCCTCACAAACTTGTAGGATACTGAAGGCACCCTATGCACAAACAGCAACCTTAACCATCTGCGGCAACTAGCGTCTTTTGTTATCTCAGCCTATTCCTAGGAATGAATTTTTTGGAGACCATGGACTGCCTCTTCTACTCCCTTTTCAGGAACACTCCTTGCTAGTATGATAAAAAAAACGTCTTCTACACTTGGAAAATGACCTCCTGGGTTTTCCGTGCAGAGGCTGATTGGATTGAGTCACTATTGGAGTATTCCAATTGAGTCACCATTGGAAATTATTTGCGTGACTCTTGACTTTTGGGGGCACCCATTTGTTATTGATCCTTTTCCCCTCCACGGGCTTCTTTTGACTTCCTGTCTTCTTCCACCTGTGGGGCATATGGGGCCTTGGGGCCCTGTGTGTAGATGACGAGCCCAGGAGCCGAAACCCTAGAGACTATGGCCAGACAGAAAGGTGGGCTGCACCCCACTTACTAGTGAAACTTTTCTTCCTTTGGGCTGTTTCTGGAGCGGTCCGAGCTTTAGAGATGCCTAGTGCATCCTTGCTCTGTCCTTTGTCCTAGGATCGTAACAGCAAGAATGGCCTAAAAAAAAACAGCAAAAATATTTTCTGTCTCTTTAAAACACCCCCCACTCCTTTTGGAGAACTGAGACCTGCATCCCTGACTCAGGCCAGTGGTCAGGAGGGGCAGAGGAATGTTTCTGTTCTTTGTGCTACAAGAGATGGCCTGCACTACGGAGGTCCTGGACGCAAGTCACAGGATTGTCTTGGGACAACTAGAATCATCAACTGTAGTTGAACAACAATTGCCTGAAGCTGAGAACTCACCCTTTAAAAGCTCTGTATTTTGCTTATTATGATGATGATGGCATTTTTAGACAGTAGTCTCCATGCTCCTCGTTTGCTGGCAAATTAATAAACTCCTCTTTCCTTCTCTTCAAACCTCTTGTCCTCAATCTTCTGAATGTGGCCTCTGGGACAAATGCATCTGGTATATAACAATTCAAATTGCTTCCTTCCTAGGTTTTTCACTGAAAATTCGGATTACTAAGAGTTAACATTGTAATTAACATATGTAATTAGAACTACTAGATATAAGAGAAAAAATCCTGTATGCAAAGCATATAAAGAAAGTAGAATGTGTTTTTGGTAAAAAAAAGATTATAAGAAAGACACGAGAATGTGGTTTTTGCTGAAGAAAAAGTAATTTTGTCTAGTTTAGAGGTTATTTAAAGGTTGTTTTAAATTGAAGGAATAAAAAACTTGATACATAAAACTGAATGGATATAGAAAATTGGGAAAAGGAAGAGAATGGGGAAAATTGTAAGAGGTTATGAAAGGTTTGTAGAAATCTTATGTTCTCAAAGAT
>NW_012155718.1:249790-263211 GCF_000956105.1 Propithecus coquereli | reverse complement strand
TAATTGAAGGACATCACTTTCTGACAGGCCAAGGAACCTCAAGATATTTTGAGGACCTCGAGAAGAGAGGAATTCATCCAATTCGTATCAGTATTGCAGGCACAGTCTGCTGGCAAATCCTTGGCTTGGTCTCCCAGCCTCCAGAGGCTTTTAAACATATAATCTGAGATTTCTTATGAAAAACTTCTAGCAAAGCCAACTTAAAAGAGCTTATATGGCCAATCCTTATTCTTGCTGCACTTCATGCAAATAATCAGGCCAAATATAATAAGACTAAAGCTCATTTTGCAAATAAATCGGTCCTCTTATGATTTATCTTTGGCAAAAATGGGGACCTGGAGACAGAAAAAAATTGTGTTTCAGAAGAAAACTATAGCACACCTGTTATTAGATTCTAGCCCTGACCATTGTTTTTGAGTTTTATTATTTTCCTACAGTTTGGACTGAATCTTGAATTCTTTCCTGTCTGTAAGTCTCCAAACCAATGTTTCCGAGATTTTCTGATGTGGAGTCTGTGGAATTGCTACTGCCTTTTTCCAGCTGCCCTGCAAGCTGAAGCTTGTACATAAACAACCCGTGACATACAAACCACAGGTAAGAACAACCTGCCAGGTTGCCACTGCCCACTTCCACGTTAGCTGAAGATGCTTCCGGTCTAACATGAAGACACCTCAGCTGACTGTCCGCCAGACTCTAAGGAAGCCGGTTTATAAATCGTTCCAAACAGTAACCTTTGTCTTTCTTCTGTTTGAGAGCCTGTCTGCAACACTATCTCCTGAAATGAAATACAGCTGTTTAATTAGACTGGCCTGTTCCCAGAAATGGGAGACTGCTTTAATGGGATCCTTTGCCGCTCAGCTATTAACTTGATTTTTCTTTCCACAGTCACCAGCTCAGCTTTTAGTACGGAAACTCCTAGGGAAGTTTCAGACAGGGGAATGTTGGGACTCAGAAACCGATACACCAAAATGTGGCGCTCTGACATGCTGAACTGAAGAAGCAGCCTCAAGAGCTCTCTGACCCCACCCCCACTCCTGTTTCTCAGTCCCCCGTCTCTCCCAAAGCACAGGACAAAGTCGCTCTCTGAAGTTCCCTTATCTGCCTAAAGTCCAGACCCACCAAAGAAGGAAACAATTACCTCTGGTCCCTTCCTTAAGTTTTCATTAACTGAATTCATGTTGCAGGAAGAAAGACTGCAGCCTGCCAGCCCACTTGGACGGACTTTTGTTACAAACCATTGTCTGCTCTGCAGGTCCAACAGATTTTGTCCCAAGCCACTGATTGTTCTTCAAGCCCATTGAATTCCCCTAAAAATCATTTATCATCCCCCTGAAACCATCCACATTTCCCCCTCTCCCTGTCCCCTAGAAGAAGGGTATATAACCATCTGTCCCCAGTGCATGGGGCGGGGGTCATCACGGTGTGATTCTCCCCTGTGCGTATTAATAAATTTGTGTGCGTTTTTCCAATTAAATCTGCTTTTTGTCATTTGTTTTTCAGTGACCCTTCAGAGGATGAAAGGGAGGTTTTCCCTTTGCCCCTCCACCACCTCTTCCCATGAGCCTTCTGCGATCACCCCTTCCTAGGCCATGATGGGGGCTTGCTATTCTGAAAAGCCACTAGAGTCTTTGTTCTGGGGGGACTTGGTTTTATTTTAAGAACTCTATTGAGGTATAATTTACATAAAATTCATCTGTTCTAAGTATGCAATTCAATGATCAAGCCTTTGTTTTTCTACCTCAACCTGCAGGTATATTGATTTCTAGCTGTGGTCATTATTCACACACAGCTCTCAGCTCTCTGTTGAGGGCAGGATCCGGGCATTCTAATCTCTGGGCCCCCCACCAGCAAGGCCTACACCCAGTGGGTGCTGGGCAAGGTGAGTCCGTGCACACACACAAGCATCATCTCCCTTGGGGGAGTGACAACTTGAAAAGTAACAACAGTGGCATTTCCTAGAAGGTGCTAGATCCCAGAGCCTGTGCTAAGTGCTCTAGATGCATGATCTAACCCAACGTACAGGCTCTCCATGAGATGGGATGCAGCACCCCCGTGTTACAGATAAGGATACAAGACATGGAAAAAGTAAATAACTTGCCCCAAGTCACAGAGTTAGCTAACAGCAGGGCAGGGCCTTAAACCCAGGGCGCCTGGCTCCAGAGCCTTGCTTTTAACCAAAGTGCTCTGATGTTAGGCTGACCAACTGTTCCTGTTTGTCTGGGATATAGGACATTCAGTTCTAAAACCAGGAGAGTCCCAGGCAAACTGGGACAAGTTAGTCACCCTCTATAATGCTCACGTTTACACGGGAGACTTACCAGAATGGGGTGCTGCTGGCCATGGCATGGGGGCCTCTGATCTCATGAGGGGCTGGTTAGAAGGCTGTGTCCTTGTTGCTTGCTGGCCTCTGCGGTCACTGTCAAGGCCTCTCTCCTTCTTCCTTTTGTCTGCTTCAGGCTCTTGGGAGATGCCTTCACACCTCACCGGGACCCTGCCTGCCAGGTTCATGATCCCTGGGGTGCTGCGTGTTGAGACACTGGGGGAACAGCCAGGACAGCCAGCCCGGGAGCTCAGGCCCAACTCCCCTGTCAGGGCTTCCACGGGGTCAGAGTTCATTAGGACAAAGGAGGCAGAAAAAGAAACTGGGAGAGGGGGTGGCGACTCCTGCTCACTGTCAGCTTTCTGAGTAGCCTCCATTATGAGCAGCCTCCCCTTGCTCATCTGCTCAATGGGTCCCCTGCCTCTTACCACCTCATCCTGAGGGCCTTGACAGTTTGCTAAGCAAGTCTTCGTCTCTTGTCTAGTGAGGGTTCACAACAGCCTGAGGAGCCAGGTGAGCCAGGAATGATTATCCCCATTTTATCACCAGGAGGTTCAGAGAGGCTTGGTAACTTGCCTGTGGCCACACAGCTTAACAAGCAGCAGAGCTGTGGCTCACAGCGAGGCCACCGACTCCACGTTCGTCACCACCCCGCCCACTGAGGGCAGCAGAGGCCTCGGCCAGGCCTCGGGGCCGCCTGGGTTGGGGATGGGAACCCTGCAGAGGAACTAGCCCAGCTTGAGATTTAGGATGATCAAACACCCATTGAGGTCAGCCACTGGGCTGCCCAAGCGTGGCACAGTTCCGAGAGATGAGGGGCCCTACGGTGACAGCCAACCGACCATGGATACTCAAGTTCCCAGACTGAGTGATCCTAGATTCAGACGAGCGATGGGCCCTCCTCCCACGGGCTCAGTGCTCTGGGTCTCCAGCCCCTCCGCAGACTCATATTTTGGGTCTAGGTTCTAGATCCCCACTCCCCCTCCCCCATCCCTCCACCCAGCAGAAAGTTCCCTTCCTCCTTGAATTTGCTCCTGGTGACAGCACCCAGGACCCCTCGTCTGAGAACAGTGGGTGTGGCCAACACGCGTGTGACGGTGTGCCAGGGGCCGCTCTAGGACCTCTGCATAGTTTTCTCACGATTCCCACAACAGCCCCTGGGTGGTTCTGTCATTCGTACACCCAGGCCCAGGGATGAGGACGGAGGCCTGGCGGGGGATGATTCACCGTCCTCCCACCCTGGCTGGCTTCTTTCCCCCAGCGCCCCTCCCCAGGACAAGAGAAGGCCACCTCTCCACTCAGTCGGGACAAGGTGGGAATAAGGAATCTGCATTTTTAGCAAGCGCCCTGGCCTGTCATTGTCGTCCTGGGGAAACTGAGTTTTAGAAAGGATAAGAACCTGCCCAGGGTCACCCAGCTCGTAAACCATAGAGTTGAGGCTCAGAGTCCAAAGTCCAGGCCAACATCTCCTGACAGCCACCTCGGGTCCCACGTGACAGTGACAGGTGCACGTGCGGTGCCTGACGTCGGCCAGCCAGGAGCCCGGTGGGAGGGTGGGAGGGTGGAGGTGGGAGTCGGGGCCACCCAGACCCCAGCAGCAGGTTCAGGCCTAGATGTGAGTGCTCCATTCTCCCAGAGGCCAAGAAGGCCCCCGAAGCACGTCTGAGGTCCACCCCCCAGAGCAGCCAGTGAGGAGGAGGTTTCATTTGCTGGAATCGGAGCAGCGCCATCCACCTGCTTGAGAGGTTGCTAATAACGACTGGGTTTTAGTGACGCTAAATTACCAGCGACAATATTGCAGATCTGGAGGTGCGTAATTGAGTGCATTAGCCAGGAATGGTTTTCAGAGCATCTTCTTCGCCCGAGGGCTGGGAGGGGGAGGGCATAAGAAGAGAGGAGAAAAGACACCCTGGGTCACTGCAAAGTGGGGGGAGATCTGAAAGGAAATGGACAGGCATTGTGATGTTAGGCTGAGGGAGGCAGAGGCTCCCCGCTCAGATTCCCAGCCCTCACCTGACCTTGCACCCACTCCCTCTGAGTAGATAAGTTATCTGACAATAACAACAATGACAGTGACAGTCATAACCGCTGGCCTTCACTGAGCAATTAGTAGACGCCAGGCCCTGCAGGAAGTGCTTTTCATGTACTAATCAATCCTCACAGCTCCACGAGGTAGGTACTTGTAGCTGTTATAAAATATGACTGCAAGTTCTTTGACATTCAGCCCACCACGAGATGTGGTCTCTACCACCTCCCCTAGAGTCTGGGCAGGATTGTAACTGCTTCAACTCTCAGAATACGGCAAAACATGACGCCCTGTGCCTGTCAAAGCTGGATAGGCAAAGACAAGGAGTTCCTGCCTTGTTTGTGGGAACACTGGCTCTTGGAATTCTGAGTGTTCACGCAAGAAGTCTAACTATGGCAAGGCCACCATGCTGTGAGGAAGCTCAAGCCACGTGGGGAAGCCACATGCAGGTGCTGCCGTGAACAGGCCCCCAACCGGGACCTCAGGCAACGCGGAGCAGAGACAAGCCGTCCTCACTGCATCCCACCCAAATTCCGACCTCAAGAACCATGAGCGTGATAAAATGGCGGCTGTTCTGTGCCACGACGTTTTGGGGTGGTTTTCTACCCAGCAGTAGATAGAGTAATATTATTTTCGCCTCCACGTCCTAGCTGAGGAAACTGAGGCACCACAGGTAAGTGATAACATTGAGCCCAGGTCTGGCATCGAGCCCAGGTCTGGCCCTCAGTAAACGATCGTGGTTATGATTACTACGGTCCTGTCATAATTCATATCACTTCTGTGGCCTAATCTCAAAATCTGTGTTGTCTCCAAAAACCCACTTCAGCAGCCAGAGATAATTGAAAGTAATTTCATTCTTCACCGAAGTCTCTCAAGGTGACCGAAAAATTTAGTCCCAACTTTATTAACATCCCTTTTCCCCTCCTATCCGCCTCCCGCACAGCCTGCTGTCCCCACAGCTCACGTGTCCTCACTCCCACGCCGCGAGCCCCGCCTGCTCCACCCGGCCCTCCACACCTGTTTCCCGGCAAGCAAGAATTCCTCTGCTTTAGGGGAGGGGCTGGGGGCATCACCCGACAGTGTTGGGGTTCCCTGGTACAAGCGGGGAAGATGCAGGCGGTCCGACAACACCCCCACCTCCCACCTCAGTCATTTTTGTCCTGCCCCATTTCTGGAAGCCCTCAGTCCTTTCTGGTAACTTCAGAAGCTCCAATTACTATCAAGAGCTCCCCAGAACCCCCTGGTGGGCTAAAGAAGCCCCAATATTCCGGGAAGGCAGTGGCTTTCCAGAGCAGACCTCTCCCCCGGGATGTTCCCAGAGGCAGGGGTGTTCAAATGTCCCAACCTGAAGTCCCTCCCACCTCATAGCTGCCCTCCTTCCCATCCCATCTTGGGGAAAAGGCCACCACTCCACCTGGTCAGGAACAGCAGCAGCCAAGGGACATTCCAGGGGCCTCGGTCTTCCTCGCGGCCACATCCAAGCAAGGGCCCTGTGGATTCTCCACCCACACAGCTCTCGGACTCTTCCTGATGCTCCATCCCATCTGCCCCGAGCATGGGCTCTCCCTCCCCACGTGTGTTGGGAATCTGGGCATCATGTTTGTCTCCTTCTCTTTCACAAGTCTGGCTGAATCTATGCCCCTAAAGTCCTCTCCTCCCAGCCTCTTCTCTCCCTGCTGTCCCACTGTCCGGCCCCACCGCCATCTCCGGCTGGCCTCCCAGCCTCGGGTCTCTCCCGCTCCAGGGCCTTCTTTCGGGGTACTGGAAGGTAAGTGCTCTGCGTGCAGGGCCTGAGTGTTTACTGTTGTCTCTCCGGTGCCTGGAACAGCCTGCAGGTGATGAGGCTGCGACTGTACCCAGCTCCGCTCCAGATCCCAAGCCCGCCACAGCGAGGTGGCGCAGTGCCTGCTCCTCCGTGGCCACCCTGTGGATGCAGCAGTGCCTGGGCCTCAATGTCACCCTGATCCCTGGGTCCCGGACACTGGGATCTTCCCCCGGAGCCCACCCTGGCTGCCTTCGCTCCTTGGGAGCTGATGCAGGCCCCCACCGGCCACCCCCATTTCAGCTCTTCCCGAGCCCCCTCCCCCCACAGCAGCCCCGCACAGGTACAGTTCACTGATGCACCCAGAGCGCCTCGGGCATGGGTGGCTTCCACGCCCCCCTAGGAAGAACTCCAAGTCCTTCTTCTCCGCTTGCTTAATGATAATCCCTTCTGCTGGCAGAGATGTTGTTTACAGAGCACTTTTGATGCGTTGCCACTTTGTTAGAAAAGAACATTTGTTGAGGCTCCTCTGTGCCGGGCGCTGGGCAGGGCGTTTTCTCTGTCCTCTCCCTCAGATCCCCAGCACTCCCTGATGAGGTGGACACTCTGACGCCCACTTACCGAAGAGAACTCGGAGTTCCCTGGAAGGTTCTACGTTAATAAGAAAACAAGCTGTCTGAATGGGCAATTGACTAAAGCACTAGAAATGCCCACTCGACACACGAAAGGTAGGAGTCCGCGCAGGAAGGGCAGGCGCTTGTGAAGTGGTTTAGTCTCCAAGCTCTGAGACAGAGATCCCTGGGTTCAAATCCCGGTTCCAACACCATGTGGCCGTATAACCTTGGTCCAAGTGCTTAACCGCCTGTGCCTTGGTTTCCTCCCCTGTAAAACAGGGACAAATAGCATCTACCACGCATAGGATATTGCCTTCTCTGCAGTACTCAGTAAATGACAGCTTTAAAAGTTGCTTGTAACTGACATATAAGTACGCAATCACTGTTAGTTATTAAACAAGTCAAGCCCTTTTACTTTTTTAGCTATCAGATTGATGGGGGAAAGTGACACTGTACGGTTCAGCAAGAGTTCGGGGGGAGTGGTAGCTACTTTCCTGTTGGTGGACATGTACATTGGCACCAGCTTTCTTGAGGACAGATTTGCCAATTTATGCCAAAACGCCGTGTTATACACAATTTGCTTTATAGTCTGTTATCTACTAGCCCCGGGCCTGCCTTCCTCACGGCTGCGACCCCACTGCCCAGGATCGTGCGTGGCATGTAGCAGATGCTCAATGCGTCTTGTCCGGTGAATGAATGAGTGAATGAATGATATGCCAAAGTGGCTCAGAGCTTCTAAGGATCGTCCCAAACCAGTGGTGAAGTTGTATACACCAAATATTCAATGAATACTGGTTATAGTAGCAGGAAAAACAACAAAAAAGGAACATCCTCATGTCCTTCCATCCACACCAGATAAACTAAATGACAGTGTGGCCAAGAAGCCCTGCACCAGCGTCAGGAAAGACGGCGTGTGTCTGCGTCATTGACGTGCAAGGCTCTGCACCGCTACCGATGAGCGAAAGAAGCAATGGCCAGGCAGTGTTCGGTCTGATCCAATTTGTGTAAAAGTGTGTGTGTGTGTGTGTGTGTGTGTGTGTGTGTGTGTGAAGGTCTGGGATGGTGGTCACTTGTTTCCAGGTGACAGGACTCCAGGGAATAGTTTTTCTTTCTTATGCCTTTCTGAATCATTTGGATTTTTAAAATTGAGAATATATGAACTTTGCAAACAGATGCACTAAAAACAGCTTAAAAGAAAGATAATTAAAAGGCAAAAGGGAGGGAAGGGCACAGAGAAGAGCCAAGGTCACACAGCCTGCACGTGTGCGTGAAGGTTGGGCCCTGAGCGCCTTTCTCTCTCCCGCCCCAGGGAGGCAGCAGCTGGGCCGGGCAGTGAGAGCCTCAGCTGCCGCTGTGGTTGTTCCTGCTGGCGGGAAAGGCAAGAGCCTCATGCACTGCTCCTCCCCCACCTAAAGCTCTACTTATGTGTCCTTTTTAGAGAGAAGGTGGTAACACCGGCTGGTCACCAGCATTGTGGACGTCGGAGGAAGGGAAGGATCACTTGTTATTGCAACAGTGGCAATAACTAGAGGGTGAGCATGGTAACAATCAAATTAGTTAACAGGCATCCAGTTTTTATTCTGTGCCCGGCTCCAGACCCTGCTGCCTGCGTTGCCAATTTTAATTCTCACCAGTATCCCGTCAGGTGGCGCAGACACGGATTTCCATTCCGTTCGTCGCCCCTGGCATGGCTGATAATGACAACCGCCAGCATGTGTGTGAACACGATGAGTTTTACATCCTACATACACATAGAATGCCTTAGACGTACTAACTTAGGTGATCATCACAACTGCCTATGAGATCGATACTAGCAGTATCCCCATTTTACAGATGCAGAAACTAAGGCACAGAGGGGTTTAGTAATTTGCTCGAGGTCGCCAAGCTAATAAGGGGCAGTTATAAAAATTAACCCAGGCTGTCTGGCTCCAGTCTCCAGAACCATGACCCCAAGGCTGTGCCGAGTCTGAAGTTCAGGAAGCATAAGTTGGTAACCAGGGTCACCGTGGGAGTGGACAGCAAAGCTGTTGTGCCTCGGTTTCCTCAGCTCTCTCTGTGGTACTGATTGCTCCCCTCCCCTCTTGGCCTAGTTAATGCTTGTGGCCTGCAGGGCGGCTCATTTGATGGGTGTTTCCAGAACACAAACGTTTTTCTTCTTTCCTTCTCAAAGGCTCCGCATAAGCAAGCACTTCCCAGCTCAGAAACCGTGTCAACTACTGTGTTGCACTGTGTTCTGTTCCTCGGTGCTTTGACATCTTGAGGGCCTTGCTGGCAGGGAAAAAGACCGGCCAGGGCTGCCCGCTTCCTGGAGATGTGTGTGGTTCTTTCATATGCAAAGGAACCTATCCAGAGCTCCTACACCCAGCTACCTCCTTTAGGGAGCTCTCACCTGTCACCCTCTGTCCCGATCATCCCTGGGCCAGGTGGAATTATTCAAAGTAGCCAGTCCTAAACCAGCCTAGCCTGCTTACGCTGCCTCGGGCATCCCTTCCTGGGCAAACCACAGTGAGGCTCTGGCCCATCCTCTCCCTTCTCTCTCCTGCTCCTGACCCACCCTTGCACTTCCCTGGGGCCCTGCGTGGCCACGAGTGCCCCTCTCTTGGGGCCTGTATGTAACAAACTATCTTATCTGTTGCCTTCACCATTCTTGAGCAATCATAAAACCTACGTTTTAATAATAAAACACAACGTCCCAGCCTGCCTTGGGGAGGCGTGGTCTGGCCAGAGGGGCACCTACCGTATCAGAGAACTCTAAGGAGGGAGCCCCGTCCCCTACTGCCTGCAGATCCCCTTCTACCTGGCACCACCCCTCAGACTCTGCCGTCCCCGTCTCTGCTTCCGTGACAGAATTTCACACCACAATTGCTGGGAGTGTGGGAGCAAGGCCCTGCTGCGCCATTTCCAGGCTGTGCACCGCTGGGGCAGTTATTTAACGTATCTGTGCCTCAGTTTCCCCACCTGTAAAATGGGAAAGTAATTCCAACCTCACATTTTTTTTCTTCGTGCTGCCTGGGCCCCCCCCAAGCAGGGAAGAAGGGACCCAACACTGGGATGTCCCTCCTGCAAGCACCCTGGGAGGAGGCCTCAGCACCCTCATTTCACGGACGAAAGGGCCAAAGTTCTGAGAGACGTAGGTGTCCCCTTAGGTCAGGTGGGCACAAATGGAGCCATAACATAAGCCTATTCTGTCGTGCCTCTGCCGTGAACAGGGTCCGTGCTAGGATGACGCAGGTGGGACACGTTGGTGCAAAATGTCCGGAGGTAATTTTGGGGGCACTTGGGAGCAGGTACTTGCTTGAATTTTAGAGCTCGGGGGCCTCACCTGCCTCACCCGGCCCCTGCCCTGCCCGTCAAACACTCCCACCAAGGCTACCGTCCTCTCCTGACCCCGTCCCCACTGTTGGTCTGGGGTCCTCATCGCGTTAACCCGCAGAGGAGAGAAACGCCTCCTGCAACACCTCTTAATACACAGAGGAAGCTAAGGCCGGGCTTGCTCTGTTTGTCGGGGGAGAGGGTCTCCGTATTTCCCAGGCCCGGGGCAGTTGGGGGTCAGGGTGCTATGGAACAGAGGGGTCCCCTCCGAGCTGTCAGCCTGAAACTCCGCCACCGCGGAAAGTGGGAGGTGCGGATTTGCTCCCTGCCTGTCCCCATTTCAAGGTTGGGAAGAGTTCCTGATAATAAGAGTCCCCACTTGTTGCTGGCTGACACATGTAACCCTAGTGCAGCGGTGGCCTCCGTGGTCCAGTCTCAAGGTGACATCATGACCAAAGGAACCCAGCCCGGTAATCAAAAAGGAATCTCAGAATAACCCAAGTCCCCAGTTTGCGTTTCTCCATCAACAGGACACAGGGGCCGTACAGCAATTCTTAACTGCTTCTCCTCTGCCGTCCTCACCCCCGAGGGCCCCTGGAGTCTCTCTTCTCCCCAAGCCTCCTGGTCCTCCCTCCCCCCAGACTGCTGGTCCTTCTCCCTCTCCTTCCTCCCGTTTCACCCAGGAAATCCGTCTGGCGCTGCAGAGCCTGCCTCGAGGTAGGGCTCGCAAAGACCTGAACACGACAGCCAGGATTCTCCTGCAGACTGCGCACAAGCCGGGCTGATAACCGGACTGAGGACACGTCTGTGTTGGCAGGGGGTGGCGGCGGGGTCTCTTCTCGGCGTTGCCACGCAGAGACGACCTCTTCGGTCTTCACGACAGACCAGCTCCTCTGCCAGTCCCTCGCCTCCGTAAAGGGCAGTGCCACCCACCCAGCCGCGCAGGCCAGAACCTCACTGAGCCTCGTTCGTCTCTTTTCCCACGTCCTACGTTTGCTCTACGAGGTCGTGTGGTGCTCGTGCCTCTAGCCACGTCCAGTGGTTTGTCCACCTCCTGCCCCTTCTGCTGCTGCTGTGACTAGTTGTACCGCAATGGCCTCCTCGGGTCTCCCCGCCACACTGTTCCCCACGGGTGGAGTCTGTTCTCCCCGTGGAAGCTGTGGTGATCTTTAAAAATGCCAATCAGAGCGTGCCACTCCTCTGCCTAGAACTTTCCAGTAGCTTCCTGTGTTCCCAGAATAGAACCACAACCCTCGCATCGGCCTGCGAGGCCCCCCATGATCAGGCTCCTTCCCGTCCCCTCCCCGGAGGGCCCCACCTCCAACGCTTCTCCCTGGTGCCGCCGGTGGCCCTGCCACGGTGCCCTGCCAGCCGTCCTCTTGCGTGCCACCCTGTTTCCTGTTCCCTAGAGCCCTGGTCGATATTTCTTGTTTTGTTATTCATTGGCCTCCTGTTTCCCCAAATCAGAGCACAAATTCCACACCCTTTGCCCACTTAACGCTGCTTCTCCAGTGCCTGGTATATTGTCTGGCCCGTAACAGACACTCAATAAATGCTTATCGACTGGATATAAGAAAACACGAATGAACGACCTGCAAAAAAAAAACAAAAATGCATTTGCGACCTTGGGCTGCACTAAAAGAAACTGGGACTCCATGTGGCTTAGACAATGAGGACTTTCTTATTTCCCATAACAGGGTCCAGAGGTTGGGTGGGTTCCAGATGTAGGACGATCAGGGCTCTGGCTCAATTTGTGGTTGTCTCAGCTCTGCCTTCCTTGAAGTGTTGGATTTACCCTCGGACTGGACACTCTCATGGGCACAGGATGGCTGCCAGGGGCAAGGGGAGAGAGAGGCGTCACCGTTCCCACGCGGCGGGAGAGAGAGATAAGAGACACTTCTACCTTCTGCCAGTAGATGTTTCCTTCAGTCTGATTGGGCCGCCCCGTGGAATGCCGTGTGCTGGTGGCTGAAGCCTGGACTCCTGCTCAGCCACTGGCCACCATGACCACGCGTGGTGGCTCCCCTAGCGCCACCCAGGCCCAGTCCTGGGGATGGGACCAGCTCCCTGTATGCAAACAGCCATCATCAGGGAGGGGTAAATCCTTCAACGACACAGGGGTGTCCTTAGGGAGGAGGGCAGGGGATGAGTGTTGGGAAGGCAGCCTACAAGATCTTCTAGAGCACAACTATCCCCGTTTTACAGATGAATGTAAACCTCCCCTGCCCAGAGAGGTTGAGTTATGTGCCGAACTCACAGAGCCCGTGTGCAGGGATTTGAACCTGGACCTCTCTGTCTCCAGGGCTCTCAGTGACCAGGCTCTAAGCCCTCCCAGCCTGCTTAGCTGCCAGGACAGGGTGGGCTCAGTGCTTCCCCACTCCCCAGGACACAGAAGCACCAGCAGCACAGGGAACCCTAACTCGGCCATCCTCCAGGGCACCCCCTGCTTGGAAGGTTCTCATTCATCCTCCCAGGGCTTTTGAGTCCTCCCTGCCCTGGAGGTCTGGCCTAGGTCCCCAGGCTCCAGGGAGCATCCACAGTCAGCCCAGGCTTGGGTGGTCCCACCTCCACCTTCCTAAGCTGCAGTCCTCCCAGGTGGGATTCATCTCTGGGGCTTAGCTCCCCGGTCCCCTGACTCCCTCGACTGTCACTCCTTCAAGGGGGGACCCGTTGGAATCAGCCCCAGCCTCTCTGCTTACCACACCCCTCCTCGAACTTTCTGTTCCAGCCCTACTTCCTCTCACCAGCGCGATTCTGCAGGGGCCGTTCCCTCTGCCTGACCCTGCTCAGATGCCACGACCCTGCTTCTCCTCTCTCTCCCCAGGGCTCACTTCTTCTTCGTCGGCCCTCGCTCGTGTCTTACTTTGTGACCCTGGCAAGTTGCCTCGCTCTGCTTCAGTTTGCTCACCTGAGAAGCAGCGGTAACAATAGAATTGTTGTGGAAATGAAAATGAGAAAAATGCAAGTAACATGATTAGAACTGTGTTTGGCACATAGTAAGTGTCCATGAAACATTTGCTATTATGGTTATTATCATCCATGTCCTCTTTAGGTCTGAATTTACACATCCCTTCCCCCAGGAAGCCCTCTCTGATCATCTCTCCCAGGTCAAAGCTACTTGCTCTGCTCCATGCCCCCATGCAGCCTGTGTTATAAGAGCCCATCACTTGTGACACCAAACTCAACATTGACTCTACTCATCCCTGGGAGCAGAGATGAGAGTGTCTGCCTGCTTCACCCCTGTATCCCCAGTGCCTAACACACAGTCACAAATGACTAGACACTTGTGAGTTAGAGAATGAACGCACAAGGAGGGTAGCGATAACTCTTTGTACACCTGAGTCATTGGGCCACCAGTAGGTTCTTGACAGTGGTGACAAGAGGTTT
>NW_012155718.1:237762-249040 GCF_000956105.1 Propithecus coquereli | reverse complement strand
GCAGATGGGAATCCGCGCAAAGATAATCCACGATCAGCAGAGGATCCAGACGTCATTGCTATTTGGCTTTGAAGTGCATTCAGTAAACTTATTTTCCCCCCTGCTACAGCTTTAACTTCATAATCCTCTTTTACTTCAGCTAATATTGAAATGAGTTTGCCCACCCAGTGCACACACGGGGCTGGTGGGGGGTTGACCCCAGGACGCATCTAACGATTGCAAGGAACAGCTTTCGATCTGGAGCTGGTCAGTGCAAGGAGCCAGGCCCTGATGGGGTCCGGGGACCCGGGTGCAGCAACCCCAGATGCGGACCCTGAAGAGGCCCACAGAGGTCGTCCGTCTGCTGGGCCCCTCCCCTGCTGTCTGCCTCCAGAGCCCCTCTGGCTGCGCAGCCCTGCCTCTGGGAAAACAGAGGATGGACACACACACACACACACACACATACACACACACGATGCTAATGCCTGGTGTGTTACCTGACCAGGTGCCTGCGGGGAAACACAAACCACGGTGGTGACTATGGAGTCACCTGTGGGTATCATCTGAGTCGCCCACCACCACGACAGCTGCTGTTAGCTGAGCACTTACTTTATACCAGACCCCATTTGCAGAGCTGTGCATAGAATAACTTATGGAATCTTTAAACAACCATATAATCTGAGTATTATTATTCTATCCTCTTCCTACAAATGCAGACACGAAGGCTTAGAACACTTGCTGCGCAGCCCGAGATCCCCCAGGCTAGGATCCAAACCCATGTCGGCGCTGGACTGTGGTGGGATACAGCCATTCCCCCGGGCCCACAGTGTAGCGGGGACATGGGGTCGGAGAGATGGACAAGGAGCCATCTGCTCAGAAGGAAATGAAAACAGCCAGGCGTAGGCCAGCCAGAGAGGTGCAGCATGAACACAGTGACCCCAAAGACCCCCATAATCCCAATGACCCCGATCTCGACAGGAGGGAGGAACTGTCCCAACTCCAGACAGGCATGGCTATCTCAGCCTCCCCTTTTTTCTCTCTCCATCTGCCTTGGACATTCCTTTAGTCATTTGACAAACCTTCATTGGAGCCCTACTGTGTGCCAGGCCCTGTGGGAGGCCCTGGGCACCGTCAGGCCCTGACCATCACCCACCCCCTCCCCATCAAAAAACCCTAGAAAGCAACCAACACTCCCAGCACGGCCGGTTGGACTTCCCCGACCCCAGCCTCCATCCCTGGGCAAAGCTGGATGTGTTCAAGGGGCGTGGGCACTGGGCCCCCAGTGGGGACAGCCCCTCGCTACCACTCTGCAATGCCCTTCGTAGGAGAAACCTGCAGCAGATGAAGGCGAGGCCGCGCCACAGCGCAGCTGGGGAGGCCTCTGGCGTGGGCAGGTTTAGTGCACAGCGGAGAGTGAGGAGTGAATTCCAGAGTGAGGAGTGAATTCCGTCTCCGCAGGAGCCCTAGACGTCTCTCTTCAAAGTCATTCTTGACAAATAAAGCCAGAGCCTCTTTTTCCAGCAGACGATTCTCTCTCCTGATAACTTTGTTCCTCTTCAAATCCCTCGTCAAACAAGATAACAGAGCGGGGAGTTCGGGACAAGGAAGTCGGAAGGTACAAGTCTTCACATCTGAATATGCCACTGGTGATTTGCTGAATGACCTTGGGCAAGGTCCTCGCGGGGCCTCGGTTTCCTCATCTGTGAAACAGCAGTAGCATGCTTCTCCCGTCGCTGTGCCCCTGGCACTCACTGTTAAAAGTCATTCATTCACTCAGCTAATACATTTACCAGGGAACGGCCCATGTGGCAGGCGGTATCGTAGGTACTGGGAGACAGAAATTTACAAGACAGAAAAGTTCTCTGCCTTAAAGGAACTTGCATTCACTTCACTCCGACTCATTGAGCCTAGACGTGGCCTCAGAGTCCTTCTGAACACAGTCTTCCAGGCAGCATGAGAGAGGAACCCTGTGTCAGTCGGGATTCTCAGGGTTCTCCAGAGAAACAGGACGGATTTACAACCGTAGTGGTTCAGACAGACAGAGAGAGGGAGAGAGAGATGGATTTTAAGGAATTGGCTCACGCAACTGTGGGGACTGGCAATCTGAACTTTTTAGGACCGGCTGAAATCTCGGGGGCAGGATTTCTATGTTACAATCCGGAGTCTTGAGGCAGAACTACTTCTTTTCTGGGAAACTTTAGTTTTTCCTCTTAAGACCTTCAACTAATGGGATGAGGCCCACCCACGATGACCCTGTTATCGAGGAGTCTTTACCTAAAGTCATCTGACTGTA
The DNA here is from genome assembly GCF_000956105.1 of Propithecus coquereli. Taxonomy (NCBI): domain Eukaryota; kingdom Metazoa; phylum Chordata; class Mammalia; order Primates; family Indriidae; genus Propithecus; species Propithecus coquereli. Next base: position 246,768 of record NW_012155718.1, on the reverse strand, counting down.
GATGTTTAACACGTCTACAAAACACGTTCACAGCAACGTGCAGACGGACTAGTGTTTGACCAAACAACTGGCACCGCAGCCTGGCCAAGCTGCCACATCACCTGTGACCATCACAAACCCTATTTCCCATCCCCTAGGCACAATCTCTAAGCAAACATTCAGCACTGACGATCTAGGGCTGAAAGCTTTCAGTCCTTGTAGTTCCCGGGGAGAGCATCTTCCACTGGCAGCGGGCTAAGCGATCAGAGTCCGCTTACGTCCCAGCAATGGAAGTTAGGGAAGCATGTTTCTGAGACATTTAGACAACCACCTCCATAGAATACCCTCAAGACGCTTTGTTAAAATGATCTGTTATTAGCAACCAAGAATACTTTCTTCTTATTTAACCCAGAACTTAGGAATGTACAGCCCTTAGGAGTCTCACAAATTTTGCGAGTTGGTGGAGTTTTCTCCGCTACCCCTGACACTTCCATGTTGGCACCTGACTTATGTCCATCTGGGCCACTGAGGGAGAAGACAAGGAAAAAGCACAAGCATTTGCCATGGCCCAGGCTCTGTGCTAGGAACTTGTATTAGTCAGGAATCGCCTCGTGACAAATCAACCCAGAAATCTCAGGGACTCACACGGTGAAGTTTTATTTCTTGCTGATGCTATATCATGCTATATCATATGCTATATCATATTTGGTGCAGGCTGGCAGGTGGCTCTGTCCCTGAGTCACTCAGGCTGCCAGACAGGTAGAGATGTCATCATTTTGTGATGCTGCTATCCCAACTGCTAGAGTCTTTGTGTATGGGTAAGGGAGAGGGGGAAGAATTCACACATGCTTTTAAAATTCTTGCCCGGGGAAGTAGTACCTGTTACATCTGTTCACATCCCATTGGCTATATCTAGTCACATGACAACCCACCTGACTGCAAAGAGGTCTGGGAAATGTAGTTATCTGTATGCCCAGGAAGGAGAGGAAAACCAGATCTGCTGAGCACTATTCCTTTCTATCCCAGCACTTTTTAACCTGTAAGCACTGCCTGCCATTATGCTGAACCTCACAGCAGTACTCCAGGAGATATGCCTATTTAACAGATTAGGAATCTGAGGGCCTCTGCTATAATCCAAATGAAGGAGCTATAGCGTAGGGATTTTCAAGGACTATTTTTGGCAGCCCCAAGGTCATCAGTAACTTCTTCCCTGGTTATTACCTGTGTTCTGCACCAGTGCTTCTCAATCTGGGCACCGTGACGTACCAGGAGGGTTCCACAAGCTATTGGTTATTACCTAAAGGCAGAGTACAAAAAATTTGCAAATTATTTGCTATGTTAAAAAAAATGGGAATTAGAATGAGTTCAAAATTAACACCAGAATGGCAACAATTTCTGGGAGGATGCAAACGGGAAGGGTGTAAGAATAGGAGCAAAGACCCACGGGAATATTTACCCTTGCAAATTTGCAACCACTGCTCTTGGCAGCTGAGTTTTCCAGTCAAATATGCCCCCTCCAGAGCAGTAGAATTTTTATGTGACCATTTGAGGGGAGAGAGCAACAGTCTTCTCACTGGACAGACCTGTGGTCTTCTGGCCACACCCAGGACAGAGCAGTGTGGGGCAGAGAGAGGAGCACGAACCCAAGATTCAGGCTGATCTTGGACAGCATCCTGACTCTGCCCAGCTCCAAGACTGTGACCTAGCCCACTGACCTCCTGAGCCTTGTTTTTTCCCACTGTAAAATGGGGAGAACAACGGTGCCTTCCTCCAGATCGTTGAGGAACTAAATGGGAAAATGCATGAGAAGCTCCTAGCAGGTGCTTGGCTCTCTCTTTTGCTCTCCCTTTCCCTGCCAAATGGACATTTGGTGTGAGGGCCAGATGTGTTGGTGTGTGTCCCTATAAACCCAGAGGGAGCTGCCACCTCCACCTCCACCTGTCGGGGGATGTTTAAAATGCTGTACCAAAAAAAAAATGGAAATGAGTTAAATATTCAAGTACAGGAGCTTGCTTAAATAAACTCATTCAGATTGATGAAGATCGTGCTGCCAAATGTTTACAAGGAACTTGAAGTAGCAAAGGAAATGTTTATGGTACAATTTTGAGACGGAAAAAAATAAAACACAATATGGTGTATACAAAACGGTATCAACTATGCAAAAATAGAGTTCTGTGGCGTAGGAGAAAAGTCTAGAAAGATACACTCCAAACTGCAGTATGAGCCTTCCGACGCGGCATTATTCTTTTCTTTGCAAATTGTGTTTAATTTCATGTTTACTTTTGGTTGCAATTTCAATTTTTCTTGTATTTAATATCATATTTAAAACGTAACAAATTATAAGGAGAAAATCTCTCTCTTTGAAAGAACGCGAGTGTGGGATTTCCACAGGTGGCAGTCCCACCAGTGTGTCAAAGATCCGGCTGTTAGACACTGGGTGTGGTTGGGACAAGCAGGTGTGGCATAGAATGAGAAGCAGCAAGTGCTTTGGGGAAGGCAGAGCTGGACTCGAATCCTGCCCTAGTCCTTTCTAGCTGTGTGACCTTGTGCAAGTCATTTAAATTCTCAGAGCTTCAGGGTGCTCTCGGGTCGAGGGGGGACGAGAATTCTCACTTCACGATGGACCTACACAGAGCACCTGACAAAGTCTTTGGCACAAAGCAGATGCCTATAGCGGGAGCTCAGTAGATGCTTATTCACTTCCTCCTCTACATCTGGGCATTTCTGGGATGCGTGGCTGCCCTCCACCCCTTTCGAGACAGTGGCAATGCTGCCGAGGCCTCTGCCCCGGGTGGATGGGCAGGACCTCACCCACAGGCTCAGCGTCTTCCTCACTGCCCACCAACCTGGCCGCCCCTACATCATGAGTGGCTCCCCCAAGAAGCTGGGGCTCCTGAAACTCGCCTGCAACTCTCCGTGCAAGTCACGCACTGCTGCTGCTCACAGCTTCCTCTTCAAAGGGACCTTGAGTGAAGGAGCAGCTGCTTCCTTTGCTGACAGCCTTTGAAGTCCAAGCCCTGGTAAGCAGAGTGATTAGGCAAGATGACCTTGACAGGTCCCTTCCAACCCGAGAGTCTGAGATTTTCTTCTGTTCTTTCATCCCATTCTCCGACAGGTGCAGTGGGCTGAGCTGGGCTCGTGCAAGCTGTTGCTGCTGCCTGGGGTTCCCACCTCCTTCCTTTGCTTCTTGAACTCCCGCGTGTCCTCCAAGCTCCACACAAGCGACGCCCCTTCTAGAAGCCCTCTCTAGCCTCGCCATTCTCCTTCCAGACTGGGCTGGAGCCCTTCTCTCCCACTCTCCTCCATATTCTCACAGTGGTACGACTGCTCTGCAAAGGACCGTCACCTCCCTAGATGCTGCCTCGCCAGTGAGGGCACAACTGGGTGTCGTTCATCTTCAGATTCCTGCACCCAGGGCAGAAGCTGGCATAAAGCAGGTGCTCAGGAGATGTTTGCTGAATTAATTAATCCCACTCCCCTCCCACCCCCGCAGAGATCGTATCTCACCAACAAGGCCTAGGCTTACTTGTGGCTCCCCTAGAAGGGTCTAGAGCAGTGGTCCCCAACCTTTTTGAGGCCAGGGACCAGTCTTGTGGAAGACAGTTTTTCCGTGGATGGGGCGGGGTGTGGAGGGGGTTCTTGTCACCTCCTTGGCTCCACCTCAGATCATCAGCTGTTGGATTGTCACGGGGAGCGGGCAGCCTGGATCCCTCGCGTGCACAGTTTGCAGTGGGGTTTGCGCCCCTACCAGGGTCCGATGCCACCTCTGATCTGACGGGGCTGGGGCTTGGCGGTGATGCCAGCGATGGGGAGTGGCTGTGGGTGCCAGGCAGGTGGGGCTGCCCGCGCTGGCCCCGCTGTTCACCTCCTGCAGTGTGGCCAGGCTCCTGGTGGGCCTCGGACTGGTGCCGGTCTGCGGCCCGGAAGTTGGAGACCGCAGGTCTAGAGTGTATCGTGCGTGTATAATCTCTGGTCTAGCATCCTGCTAAATTCCCCAACATGCCCTAGGACGTAAATATTATTGCCCTCATTTTATAGATGAGGAAACTGAGGCTAGGACGGCTTAAAGGGCTGTCGAGCAGTGGCAGAGTGGAGACTCCACCCTGGCGCACCCCTAAGGTTGGGCTTCTCAACGCTTCTCTCTGCCACCTCCCCGTCGGAGGGTTAGCAGCTCTAGCCAAGGATTTCTTAATTATTTTCCTTTGAATCCATGCTGCGTGCTAAAAATACGTCTGTTTCTTAACAACTTTATTGAAGTATAATTGACACACAATAAAATTTGCCCACTTTAAGTGCACAATGCAATAACTTGTAGTCAATTTTACAGAGTTGTTCGACAGTCACCACAATCTAATTTTAGACTATTTTCGTCAATCTAAAAGAAACCTTGTGCCCATTAGCAGTCACTCTCTGCTCCCAGTCCCAGCCCCAGGCAACCACTAATCTACTTTCTGTTCCGTAGATTTGCCTTTTTTTTTTTTTTTGGACTTTCATGTAAAAATGGAATCATACAGCGTGTAGTCTTTGTATCTGGCTTTTCCAGTTAAATGTTTCTGAGGCCCATCCACGTTGTAGCACGTCTCAGCATGTCGTTCCTTTTTATTGCCAAACACGATTCCATGGTACAGAGGTACCACATTTGTTTATCCATTTGCGACTGGGTGGACGTTTGGGTTGTTTCCACTTTGGAGCTATGATGAGTAACGATGCTGATATGAATATTCACACACAAGGCTTGGCATGAACTTAAGTTTTCATGTCTCGTGGATAGATCCCTAAGACCAGAATCGCCGGGTCCTGTGGTAAAGTTATGCTTAACTTTTTAAGAAGCTGCCAAAGTGGCTGCACCGTCGTACGTCCCCGTGAGGGTCCAATTTCTCCACGTCCTCACCGACACTTGGCATGGGCTGGGGTTTTTTTGTTATGGTCATTTTAATGGGTGTGAAGAGTATTTCATTGTGGTTTTAACTTGACGTTCTCTAACGACTAATGATGTTGAGCATCTTTTCATGTGCTTATTGGCCATTTGAATATCTTCTTCAGTGAAATATCTATTAAAACCTTTTGCCCATTTTTAATTGGGTTGTCTTCTTGTTGTTGAGTTATAAGAGACTTTTCTCTACTCAAGCCACATTTTCATAATTGTTTTGGGACGATGAACAGAGGAAGTTATTTGGTGAGAAAACGGATGCAAGTTTAAATCTTAGCTTTGCCGCTTTCAGGATCTAGAGTTTCCAGTGGGTATCTTAAGTTTCCTCTGTTGTAGAGCAGTGATAGTAACACTCCCTTGAAGGGCCTTGGTGTACACTGATTGCAATAATGCAAACAGAGTATCAGGCACATAGTAGGTGTTCATCTTCTGTTTGCTCAGCAAATATCTATTGCGCCCAACCCTGTGCTGAGCACTACCGCTGGGGCTGACGTAGACCAAGGGGACAAGACGAGCAGCCACACCCCTGCCCCAGTGGAGCTCACACCCTGGAGAGGGAGACAGACAACACACAAATAACAAAATCAATGTATAATATAATGTCCTGGAGTGATGAGTAAGTCATAAAGCAAGACGAGGGGACAAAATGTGGCCAGGAGCGGCATGGAGCCTTCTTGAATCAGGTGGTTAGAATACATTAGTTAGAATGTAGGTTTTTCTGAATATAACCAGGGTCCAAAACAGCAGGGGCTTGTACAAGACAAAAGTTTCTTCTTTCTCACTCATCACCAGGGCTGGCTGGATGGCTCCGCTCCTCAAGGTCAATCAGGCACCCAGGCTCCTTCTATATTGTGGCTCTGCCTCCCCTAGAGCATAGCCCTCCTGCATGCCATCTCCGGTGGCTCCTCATCCACACTGCACGCTGCAGGAAGGAGGGGGCCAGGAGGAGGGACATACACCCAGAAGTCGCTCACATTCCACTGGCCAGGGCCTAGTCACGTGGCCACACCTAGCTGCAAGGGAGACCGGGAAATATACTCTTTATTCTGGTGTCCAGCCAGGCATCCATCTAAAACTCAGGGGTTCTATCACCTCGAGTTAAGGTGGAGAAGATATTGGAGGATATCACTGTCTCTGCCATGGATGGTCAGGGGAGATTCCTCTGAGAAGGAAACAGGTGAGTAAAAATCCAAGCGAAGTGAAGCAGGGAGCCATGCAAGGTCCCAAGGGAAGGGTATTCCACGGCAGAGGCAACAGCGGTTCCAAGGTTCCTGAGTCAGGAGAAGTATGGGCTGTTGCAGGGAAAGCCAAGCTCAGCGGGGCCCATGTCCCCCATAAGACAGGGCTAGTGTTGCAGCGCTGCTTGAATCACCGCCGCTGCCTGGTTGGGCCCAAGTCTTGCGATCTCTCTGCAGCCTCTGCCTGGACAAACGCACACACGTGCGCACACACGCCATCCCCTGACCTCCTTCCTCTGTTGGCTCTTCATCTCACACTAGGAGCCCAGCAGGGGGTTCAACACGTCAGGCTGAAATAGCCACAACTCTGTCATCTTCAAAGGCGCGGTATACTTTCCCATTAGCGGCGCACTGACATCCAGAACTGCTTTTTGCACAGCGGGAGATTCTCGGTTTAGCCTGCGGCTCTTGGCGCTGTCAGCAGTCCCAGCCAGAAAGAGGACACAGCAGTCCTAGACCCTTCCGAGGGGGCTTTGGGGACCAGGGGGGCTTCTTCCCGGGCTGCATCACATCACGTGGTGCCTTGCACGCTGGAGGTGTACAATAAATGCAGCTGAGGGGTTGGTGAATCTTCCCTGGACAGCCCCTTTGCCTGGTGGTCTCCTCCCTGCCTGGAGGTCCCTCTGCCCCTCGAGGAAGTATAGCCTGGTGGCTAACAGCAAGGGCCCTAGAACCAGGCTGCCTGTGTTCAAATCCTAGCTTGACCTCTTATTAGCTTTGTAGCATTGTGCACAAGGCTCAGCTGCATAAGCCTCCATTTCTTCGTCTGCAGACTGCTGACCACAGGAATCCCTAGCACAATGGATTCTGGTGAGAATTAAGTGCTTGAGTTAGTGCCTGGCACATCTATTAAGTGTTAGCTGATAGTGTTATCATACTGATGAACTCTCTTCTGAGGCTGATCCCGACAAAACCTCTCTCTGTCTCCGTACAAACCAGATAGAGTTTGTGTTCCTATCTCCTTTACCCATCACTCTATTTTAGAGCTTATCGTGACCTATTTAAAGTCTGGTTTGCCTTCCGCCCTCAGCTCTTCCCACACTCCCTCTTTCTCTCTGCTCTCCAGCTGCTCGCGCTTTCCTTCCTGTGCAAGTTGCTGCCACAGGGCCTTTGCCCCTCCCTCTAGTGGGAGAACTCTCTGTCCAAGAATAAGAAGACATCTCACGTATAAAAATGGCTCGTACTTGCCAAGCTGTGCCTTGTGCTTGGTGTTTGGTGCTAAATGCATACATCTTGCATGCATTCACTCGTGCATTTCTCGCGACAACCCTATGGGACAGACGTGACTATTATTGGCTGTAGTGGATGCTGTGGTGTGCCACCTAGGTTAGATCACCCCCTTCGCAGCCAGGGCACTTGTCTTCCAGCTGTTGGGAATGTTGCTAGCTCACAGCTGGGTCCCTTCCCAGAATCCCTCTCAGCTTAAGGAGGCCCTACCCTAAAGGTTATGCCCCCTCCTCCGGGAGGCCCAGCTCTAATGAGGGACATGGGCCTCAGTTTGGGATAACCCTGCAGGGCCATCCCAGCATCACAGCCCCCTGGGAGGTGGGCAGAGGCCTCTCCACTAAGGCAACGTCACGGTGCCACTCCTCCTCCTGCCCAGTTCTACTTCCTTCACTCCCCGTGGGGCTTGATCCCAAAGGCATTTCCCGATAAACTCAATTGCTTTCCGGAGGAATCCAATCTCAGAACCTGATGGGTTATGAAATTTGAGAATTAGTAATTATGTCCAGTGGCACAAACTCCAACTCTCCATCTGCTGCAGAGGTCTTCACATCCCTCAAGGCCTTGGGTGAACAGGTCCTCCTCAACCCTCCCCTCCCGGGCAGAGCTTTGGTTCTCTCCTTGCACGCCACAGCACGTGCATATCCCTGGCAGGTCCAGGATATCACGCAGGGCCACGTGTGATTTTCAGGGTTCCTGGGCACTTTTGCCTTCACTTATTAAAAAAAATTAAAAGTAGGCCAGGCGTGGTGGCTCACACCTGTAATCCTAGCACTCTGGGAGGCCGAGGCGGGCGGATTGTTTGAGCTCAGGAGTTCGAAACCAGCCTGAGCAAGAGCGAGACCCCGTCTCTACTAAAAATAGAAAGAAATTAATCGGACAACTAAAAACATATAGAAAAAAATTAGCCGGGCATGGTGGCGCATGCCTGTAGTCCTAGCTACTCGGGAGGCTGAGGCAGGAGGATTGCTTGAGCCCAGGAGTTTGAGGTTGCTGTGAGCTAGGCTGACGCCACAGCACTCACTCTACTAGGGCAACACGGTGAGACTCTGTCTCAAAAAAAAAAAAAAAAATTAAAAGTAATATTTTATGACTGCAATGGTATAAACACAAATATAATCCAGACTGGATTCTATCATTTTTAAATTTCTGATTTTAAAAAGTAATTAAGATATTTCGTAGGCCCTTAAAAGCGTTGCAGGCCCTTAGTACTGTGCCTGATGTTGGCCCTAGACAGGGGCGATGTGACCAGCCTGACTCGCATGTCCAACAAGAGGCAGAGTCAGGGCCATTCCCAGGGCCCCCAACTCTGGGACAGGATTCACCTCACCACCCACCTGCCACTCCTTCAGCAGCCAAACAATGCTCTGCAGAATCAGACTCAGAGCAGTGGGAACACCAAAGGACATTTGGCCCAAGGCTGGCTCTTATTTTACAGATGAGGATCCAGGTGCCCAGAGAGGGAGTGTTGTGTTCTCAGGGGCACACAGCATGTCAGTGCTGCAGCCAGGATGAGGACCTGCTCTCCTGATGTCCACCTAGGACTCTTCCCTCCCCACCCTTTGCTTTCAAGTGCCAAGCCCCCTGACTTGAGAAAGCGCCCAGCTCCTCCCCCCGCCCTGCATGCAAGCGCGC
>NW_012155718.1:212608-237712 GCF_000956105.1 Propithecus coquereli | reverse complement strand
TTTAAATTTCTGATTTTAAAAAGAAATTAAGATATTTCGTAGGCCCTTAAAAGTGTTGCAGGCCCTTAGTACTGTGCCTGATGTTGGCCCTAGACAGGGGCGATGTGACCAGCCCGGCTCGCATGTCCAACAAGAGGCAGAGCCAGGGCCATTCCCGGGGCCCCCAACTCTGGGACAGGATTCACCTCACCACTCACCTGCCACTCCTTCAGCAGCCAAACAATGCTCTGCAGAATCAGACCCAGAGCAGTGGGAACACCAAAGGACATTTGGCTCACGGCTGGCTCTTATTTTACAGATGAGGATCCAGGTGCCCAGAGAGGGAGTGTTGCGTTCTCAGGGGCACACAGCATGTCAGTGCTGCAGCCAGGATGAGGACCTGCTCTCCTGATGTCCACCTAGGACTCTTCCCTGCCCACCCTTGGCTTTCAAGTGCCAAGCCCTCTGACTTGAGAAAGCGCCCAGCTCCTCCCCCCGCCCTGCATGCAAGCGCGCACGCGCGCGCGCGCACACACACACACTCACACACACTCACATTCACGCTCACACACCTCTCCCTGTCGTCATGCACCCAGCATCAATGCAAACATTGGTGACTGCTGCGCCGACTGCTCTCTATGTCTGAGCTGGTTAGGATCTACCCAATGCGCTCATTTTACAGGTGGGGGAACTGAGGCTGGAATGGGACTGGCCTGACCCAAAGCCACCTGGCAGATTACAAGGAGAGTCAGAGCCCAGCCCAGTTCTCAGGACCCCTAATCCTGTGCTCTGTGCTCTGCCGCTCCCGCGCCCACACAGCTGTTCTCTGCGTCTGATCACAGGCACTGGGCACCAACCCAAGGACTTCTATTTGACCTCACCCAGCCCACAGAGGCCAAAGAAGATCATGTAACTGGAAGGTTCTGAGAGAGCAGTTTCCATGTCCTCTGTGTGTCCAGACTTGGCCCAGTGGCTGCCTCAGGCTCAGACCTGGAGCAAGAAAAACCGGTTCCAGGAGGCTGCCCTGGGGCCATGGCCTGCCCTGACTTCAACTCTGCCATAGGGAGAGGCAGTGGCCGGGTGCCCAGGCTGGGGGTCACTGGGCTGAGCCTAGGGTTCAGGCCTTGCCCTGCAGAGGGCTTCAGGCCTCCCCAAGATACTTCTGACTTCCACTCCATGGCATTCAGCCCTTGCAAGCCTCAGCTTCCCCACCTAGGAACAATAATAGTATCTCTCTCAGAATGTTTGTTGTTGTCCAGGATTAAATGAGTGATTAGCACAGTGCATGCTATACAGTGCGAACAAAATGAACGTCAGTTATGGTTTCCACTGTTAGAATTCATAATGATTAGTTGCAGCACAGGAAGTTGCCGATGCTTAGCTAGACCCTGCAGACCAAGAGGAACGGTCAGGCTAGCACAGGAATAGCACAAACTCTTAGAGGGATGGCATAGGGGCAGAAGCCAAGGCCAAGGCCAGAAAAAGAGGATGGGCTCCAACTGAAGACCTGCGCCATGGCCTCCAGCTCCACAGAGAGGCCACTGATGGTGCCCGAGGCTGGCAGAATCTGGGACTGTCCACCGTTGTCCTCTGCAGGCTCCCATGGGTGGATCACACATGCAGGATCCTGCCCCACGGGAGCGGCATTTCCAACTCCCCACCCATTTTACAGATGGGGAAACTGAGACCCAGGGAACAGGAGTCACTTGTCCAAAAACACACAACTATTTCATGATGACGCCAGGACCCAAATCCAGGGCACCCTGACTTTTCAATGAAATGATTGATCGCTATGTTTTTTGGAGATTTCAAGTCTTCAAATCATCCAACTATCCTAGGAATAGTTTTGGGGTTTTTTTCTTTTCTTTTGTTTTATTTCTAAGCCTTATGTGACGTCTAACTCCACACAACTGACTCGTCCTTCTAGTCTTGAGAACAGCTTTAAGAAAGAAGGGATTGCCCAGCTCAGAGACTGCAGCCGGTTCCACGCGACTCGTCTTCCCTGTTCTGGCCACAATCACTGACCTTCGACCAATCCCACCTTGCCCGAGCTGTCCTCCCTCCTAGAATGCCCATCCTCAGTAACCCTTCTGCAAAGCCACATCCCCTCCTTCCAGATGCAGCCGATGTCCCCTCTACCTTCTAGCCCGCCCCACGGGACCTTGGCCCTGATGACGGCAGCTCGCGGCCTCTCGGAAATTAAACGAAGGGGGCCCCTCCCGTGCCGTGTTCATTTGCCCTTGTTGACGAGGCAATTCTTAAGGTCTGTTCTCATTTATTCATTTGTTTATTACAACAAATGTTCATGGGGGACGCACCGGGAGCCAGGCCCCGCCCGCACGCACTGCCTGCCCTCACGTCACCTCCTCCTCACGTGGGGCGGGCAGCCGCTGAGAAGGGAATCGCCGGGAATGTCACTGCAGCTGTGCTTGGTGCGGGCCCTGCCTCTGTCCCAGGGTGTCCTCCTAGCTGACAACCTTGCAGGGTAGGAAAGGGTCACTCCCTTCACCGTGGATGCTGCCCCAAGATGAGGACTGTGGAGGTTCCAGACCATCGTGCGTCCCCTCTTGGATGTCAGCAAGGTGGCTCTGAAGTCAGACAGACTAGCTTCAAATCCCAGCTCTGCCACCTCTGAGCTGAGGGACTTGGACCGTGTCACGTCTCTCTTGGGCCTCAGTTTGTCCTTTGTGAAACAGCCCTGAGAGCTCCTAACTGTCCTGTTTCCTGTGGGTTGTGGGCAGAAGCAGAGGGCAGTGTCCAGGCGACAAGCACAGGGGAGGTGAGGCCGGCTTGCAGGGTGCAGGGGCTCCAAGCTGACACTCCAGTGCCCAGAGCCACAGCACTCACTGACTGTCCCCTTTGTGCTGATCTGGGGGCAAGTGGTCTCTGCTCTCCCGCAGGCAACAGGAGGGGTCGGGCCGTGGGGTCTCCGAGGCCCCTCTCAGCTCCGGGAAGCTCTGACTGCGGGAAAAGCAAACCAGCTGCCCAGAGACAGCGCGAGTTGAGCTCTGGCCTGACAGGCACGTGCTGCGTCTCCCCCTGGGCTCTCAGACGGCAATGGAAATGGAATCACAGCGCCCCCGAAGATGGAGAACAATCCTCATCACATCCACCCACTGCCAACTAGACAGATGTGAAATAAAACCATTTGACAAACAGCCGCACCCCTTCCAGCTCAGAGCCCAGAGCACAGAGCTGGGACGTGATCTTCGCAGGACGCGGCTTGGGAAATTAGAACTTGGAACACAGAACACAGAGAACTGTGCTCTCCCCTCCCTGCAGCGTGGGGGCACGGGACAGTGGGGTCACGCCTGGGGGACATGGACAAGGAAACTCCCAGTGGAGCTCCCTGCCCTCTTGCTTCCTCCCAGTTCTTGGTGACTGCTGATGAGGGGAGCGGAATGTTCCAATCAAAGTAAGTCCTTCCCGCACTCCTACCTCCGTCTTTCTTGCTTTGAGTCCTGCAGTTTGCTTGGTCTGCACGCCATTCCACCCACCTGGAGATTCCTGGCCACTTCAACATCTCGTAGCCTCCCAGGTGCTTAGAACCCTCCCTGCGCATGGACTGTTCGTATGGTCTCCAGCCCCAGAGCCTCTGCACCGGTGGACTCTGCTCTGACTGTCCTTTCGCCAAAGCCCTAGCTCCTCCCTGCGTGTTTCCATACCACCCCATCACAGTTCCTCGTGACTTGCTCTGATGTCAGCCCCCTAGACTGTGAGTTCTGGAGGGCTGTGTGGGTCTGATAGGGCAGAGGGAAGGGTTACCACTGCAGATCTGAGGCTAAGCCTGCTAGCTGGGTTTGAGCCTCTTTGAACCTCAGTGTTCCCATCTGCAAAGTGGGAACAATAACTTCTGCCCAGTGGACTTTATGTTAGTCCAGGAAATGGACGCTAGTTTCTGCAACCGGCAAACCCCAAAATCTCAACTGCCTAACCCAATACCAGTTATTTATTGTCACGATTGTTCATGGGCTAGGTGGCCCTGGTCCACCTGGGGCATGTGACCTCCACGGTCACCATGGCAGGGAGAGAGGGGAGGAGGCAACACACCGGTTCTTCACTTCCTGGACTCAGAAGCCACTTGGTCACTTCTGCTTGCCCGTCCTAGATCATAATTCAACCAAAGGTCACCTCCCTCCAACAGGGGGTTCTGGGAAATGTGGTTTTACTGGGCACCCAGGAAAAGCAAACTGAACCGGGTTTTGGTGAACATACAGGCTGTCTCTGCCATAGGGTTGTCATGGGGTTAAATGACAAAGAACGTGAAGCTCCTGGCTGAGTGGCTGGCACATAGCAGGTGCTCGATGAAGCTGCCAGTTCTCCTTTTGCTTTCCTGTCCCCAGGACCAGGCTCCTAAGGGATCTGACCTCCAACAGGGGCCGTGTGAACGCTGGGTGCTGCCCTCCAGCTCCGGGCCCGGGCTCACCTGGCCACCTTTCCCGCAGCCTGCCCTCCCTCCTGCGGCTCTCTCCAGTTCTGGCTGGGGCGGCTGTCTCCGCCTCTTGCACCTGGGTGGCTGTGTCTTTTGCGAGCATCGATCTGCAATCGGCGGGAGCAGCTCTAATGGGCCTGGGAGGCCCTCGGCTGAGCTGCGTTAGCTTCGTTTAGGGGCTCAGGGCTGTGGAACACAAACCTGCCCGGCCTCTCTGGAGCCAGCCCCAGCTCTCCCGTCTCCGGGAGAGACAAGAGTCAGACTAGACTCAGGGCTGCTGTGGCCACCGCCACTCCCTCCCACAGCCTCCCCTGCCGGCTTGGCAGTGAGCTGGGCGCCACACCCAGCCAGGCACCCAGCCCCTCTGGGCCCCCCTCACCCCTGAGGATGGGCAGGAGAGGGTCTCTGCTTCTCTCCCTGTTGGAGGATCTCTTGAAAAGAGCACAGGATGTGGGAACCCAAAGGACAGGGTGGTCCTCAACGCGCCTTATCTGCTTCCATTATCACAGCAGCTTATAGAGAAGTCAGTCTATTGGCCCCATGTTAAAGAGGAAGAAATTGGGATTCAGAGGTCACAAATCAGTGTTTTCTAAACTTATTTGGTGAGACAACCCTTTTTAGCATGGAGAAAACCCAAATCACACACTTCCAAGCATGCCCCGCTGGGCTGGACTGTTTCTCACCCACAGGCCGACCTGACACTTCCCAAGAGCTCGGTATGTGCCTGTGGTAGCTCGGGGGTCTTAGCTGGGACTCCGAGGGCCCGGGGACTTCCAGAATGTGCATGTAAACACTATGTGAATGTGCATTTTCCCAGCAAGGATCCGTGACTCCCAGAAGATCCTCAGAGGGGCCTGGGACCCGTCCTGAGTGAAGAACCCCTGCCCTGGCTTGAGCCCCTGTAGACAAGGTCCAGTTTTGATCCGGGGTTTTGCACAAGCAACCGGAACGGCAGAGATTCGGGAAAGAGCTTCGTGAGTGGGAGAAATGGGCTGTGTGACGGCAGGGACGAGGGGACAGTAAACGGATGAGCTTGGCTGGAGCAGAACGGATGTTTGGGAACAGTGACAAATGAGGCTGGGGACGGAGGGGACCTCGGAGAACAGGCCAAGGCGTTTAGATTCGATTGGAGAGACCACAGGGAGCCACAGGACATCCTGGAACCAGCAAGTGGCAGCTGCGGAAGCGAGTCTGCAGAACAGGCAGGCAAGAGTGGAGAGGAGACATGAGCTCCGAGGTGGAGACTCCGTGGACAACCGGATGCGGGGGGCTCCCTGCCACCAGAAGGCCACAAACAGGGCTGGCGACTGTGGGGAAGCTGGCAAAGGAGGAGAGGACAGCGACACCCACGGAGAAGCCTGGCTGGAAGCAGGGTTAGCTCTGCAGGCTCCTGTTTGGATCCCAGGGCTGCCGGGTCCTAACTGCGACTCTGGGCAAGAAACTTAACCCTTCTTCCGTGCCTGGGTTTCTTCCTTGTAAAACAGGGACAAGCATGCTTGCTTGGAAAGGCTGTGGAAACTCTTAAAGCATCTGAAGCCCTTAGCCCAGGGAAAGGCACACCTGTCAGCACTCGACAATCCATCGACTCATCCTATAAACACTGATCACATCCCTGTGAGGCACCAGGTGCCTTCCTAGACACCCTAGCGCGTCTGCTGACAATAGCCCGTGAGAAGGATGTCATCGTGCCTGCTGGAGAGAGAAGGAAATCGAGGCACAGAGAAGTTTTCATAATCAGTAGTGACATCTATTGAGGTTGATGGGATCCCAAATGTCAAGGGGTCAGTGACAAAGGTGTGACCTCTCTCTGCCCCAGGCTGGGAGAAAACACATGCTCTTGGTGACATTTGAGGTCACACGGTTGATGGATTCTTGGGATTGAGGGTGGGTGGGGTACTGGTCCAGGTGTTTCTAGGACCTCATAAACCGTAAGGATGGATCACCTGGGATCAGGTTCACATGAAGATTTTGATTTTTTGAGGCTTGGGAGGGGCCCAAGAGCCTGAAAGTGAACCAGTTCCTAGGTGATGCTTTTTTGAGTAGCAAGACTTTCTAAAGAAGGGCTTTGGGGTAAAACAGAATTGGCTTCGGGCAAGAGACTGAGCCTCAGTTTCCCCATCTATGAAATGGGTAAATCTTACCACCCTTGCAGGGCTGCTGTGAAGATTAAAGGAGACGGGGTCTGCAGCCTTGGCGGCGCGTAGGCTGGGCGCCCAGCGAACACTGGCTGTTACTATAGCGCTACCGCTATTGGTGCTGAGCCCTCTGCCAAAGTCCGTCTCTGCATGCAGGCAGGGAGTCACTGCCAATCATCAAACCTCAGGGTGCGTCCTTCGCCTCAACTCCTTCCACCCCAGGAGAGAAAAATCAGGATGCATTCTGCCGTCTCCGACGGCACCCACGAATCGTTTCACGTTCAATTTCCCCATCAAATTCACAGGCACGTATCACATGCCATTATTCCGTTTCCTAATGGCCTGTGTGGTGGCAATTGTAAGTAGGACATTTCTTCGTGCCCTTGGCATTCCGAAGTCTTTGAAAAACTCCCTTTCCAGCCCAGATCCCTTTTCTGGCGGTGGCAGTATGCCTCGCCCTCTCCAAAATCCTGGCATCACGGGCTTCTGGCCTCCGTTCATTCAGAACATACAGAACAACAGTGACGTGTCCCTTTGGAGAACAACACGGGTCCTGCCTTGGAGGTGCGCTTTGGCAGCAGGCAGCAGGGTGGGCTGGGTGGGTGCAGGGTCCAAGGACAAAGAGAAGACTGTTTTGAGCC
Organism: Propithecus coquereli; assembly: GCF_000956105.1. Taxonomy (NCBI): domain Eukaryota; kingdom Metazoa; phylum Chordata; class Mammalia; order Primates; family Indriidae; genus Propithecus; species Propithecus coquereli. Next base: position 230,525 of record NW_012155718.1, on the reverse strand, counting down.
CCCCCACATGCCACACAAGCCGTGGGCCCTCGGACGAGAAAGCTGCCTGGCCTCCTGGGAGCCGCAAGGCCCTCGTCCATAAGACGGGGATAATACGCGGCCACACGGGGTGGTGGAATCAAAGTGCCTGGTCAAGGGCTGTGCCCACATTAGCTGTGACAGCTATTTGTCGAGGTCCTATGAATGGATGGCTTGGGGGGATGCCCTGGAATGAGCTGGCACTTGTGTCTCAGCAGTTGGCAGTCCCCGTGGGGGGCCCACCACTGCACCAGTTCGGCCTCACTTTTGCAGGCTCAGACTCCCGGTGGAGTTGGCATCACCAGCCAGTTACCTCTGCACCAGCATCGCCCTAGACGGAGCAGAACAGGGCTCAGGAAGGCAGAGCGGGGGAGACAGTCAATACCCTCACCGCCTGTCATGCCAGGCACTGACCTACCTGAGTAACGCGGGCTTTGTGGGACCTTTGCAATGCCAGGTATTGACTTCTAGTCCAGGAGTGGTGGGGAGAACTGAGGGGCCGGTGGGGTTGGCGCAGTGACTATTTACCCACCAGAATGGAACTACTTCAGCACTTTTACAACCAATGAGGACGGGGCAGTGCACAACCGGCTGGGATCGCCACCCTCGGGTGCTGAGCGTAACGGAGCCCAGCATACGTCTAGGAGGGTTTATCCAAGAAAGGGCCCCTGAGTAAGCGTAGAAGACCACCACCGAATCTCACTGAGCACCTTTTGGATGAGCAGGAATTCATCCTTGACCACCCGCTCCAGCCCCCAGGCCCAGCCAGACGCCCTGTGTTCTAGTCCCAGCTACACTGGATTCTCTCTCCAGGCCTGTCTCCCTGGCGGTCAAACCAGAATCCACTTATCTCTGAATTTTCTGGACTCAAAAGATCCACGACCTCCCTCCCACCTGTGTGTGTGTGTATGTGTTTGTACTTGCGTGTGCATACATGAGCACATGGATGTGTGTCCATGGGTGCACGTATGCGTAAAAAGCCACACACCTCCCCCAGTCCCTCCCTGACATCTCCACCCCTCTCTCTACATGCCCCTCCCTTCCCGAGGTGCCCACACCCACCTCCTCCCAGCCTCTCGCCTCTACTCAAGGCCTCACCTGCCACACCCACCTGGCGTCCGTCCTCACCCAGAAAACCCAGCCCCTCCGGGCTGAGCAGGCGGAGGCTGAGCACCGGTGGTGAAGGCAAAGCTAATCACACGAAGATGGGCCTGTTTATTTGCATGGCACGCATTCGTCTCTGACTGTTTTATCCACCCCCTGAGCCAAGCGAAGAGTTCTCAATTTATCCTGCCCGCACGGAGAGACCAGATTGGCAGCGCGCACGCACATTCGCAGAAGCCCAATATAGACTTCCAATTATCTTTTAATTTTGCTCCTGTCTTTATTTGTTCATTTCACTTTTTCCAAACAGGGACTGAAAAAAAAAAAAAAAAGCTGTAATTTATGGAGTTTGAAGTCAACTAGCAGGAGTGTCGTGTTCACCTGCCGGATGGACTGAGACCTCGGGGCAGAGCCAGAAGTTCGCTTCCCAACTTCCCTACAAGGAAGACGGCCGCCTCTCAGGGCCCCCAGAGTCCCTGTTCCTCTCTGTCCCTCTGACTCTCTGTCCTAACTGTACTTTCTTATTTTCTATATCCTTGCTGCACCGGCAGCTGGGGCCTCTCTGACGGAGAGACTGCCCCGCCTAGGGGGATCGCGTTCCTGAGATGGCAGATGAGTCCCCAGGAGGGAACCTCTCACGTGCAAACCAACCCACTAAGAGCCCCGACCCCCTCCTCTTCCCCCACTGGGCTCTTGAGGCTCTGACACGCTGGGCCGATGCCCCCCTGCCCTAATCACCCCAGACCCAGGTGTCAGACAGCTAAAGGCAGCTGAGCCTGCTGAAACGATTCAAACTTGCCAGCCCTGAACCCGCTCACCCTGCGCCTCCCACCGCTTCTTGCAAAAACCTCAGCAAGGACTCTCGCCCGCCCTCGGTGTCACAGTGTCACTCCCTCTGTTGCCTTCCCCTTGTGGCCCTGCGAGACACGGCATGTCCCCTCCTCTTGGGAACTGTGAGTAACAAACTACTAAACAGCCTCCCCATGGCAGCCGTCCCCGGTCTCGGCCTCCCCACACCTGAGTAATGACGAGGCCGGCATCGTAACCCTGTCTCAGGTGGCCGCGTCCGCCGGAGCGCAGGGAGACCGCGGGAACCCCGAGGAATGGAGGCATCCTCTGTGCTCAGCCGCTCCACGAGCGTCACTCCCGCCCTCACACGAGGGGAGGTCACGGAAGTGCCAAGCCGGGATCACATCCGGGGCGTCTGACCCCGCCCCCCGGCCTCGCACGCAGCTCCATTCCAGTCTGCGGTCCCCCTGCTCTGTCACGGTGCTCGCCTCCCCTGCATTTCTCAACCTTGCGTCGTCCCATTTCTGCCACAGCCAACGCCCTCTCCACTCTCTCTCTGGCCCTAGCCTGGCGCAGGGACTCCTGTGACCCCTCCCAGGGAGACCTTTACGAACCGGCCTGTCACAGCGCACCGTCTCCTTGCCCGACATCTTCCCCCCATAGACCCGTCTCCGCGGGCAGCGGGGCCGAGGCTGTCTCCTTAACCCACATCACCGCACCCAACACGTACCCAATTCCAAACACTTCTTTCTGGAATCCTTTCTGCTGACCTCTGTTCTGATACATCACCTCATTAATTTCTTCGTGCTGCATCGTGGCTTGATCATTCCTAGGCATGTGCCCATCTCTGGATGAGGGACATAGTTCCCTGGCGTCGGGACTGCAGCTTCTGCTTCCAGCGATCCTCTCACCTCCCCACCCCTCGGGCTGCTTCAGGCACATCCAGCACCCAGAGCTTTCCAGAAGGAAAGCCCTATTGTCTGATTTATAGGATTTAAGCTGGAGCCACAGGGGGCTCCGGGGCACAACAGAGCCTTTATCAGAAGGGCTGAGACCCTGCTCACCTGGTGGCACCTGAGAGGACAATGCCAGATCACACCCCACCGAGGGGGCATGTCACATGTCTCCCTCTCTCCAAGAGTATAGGATCCCCAAAGCTGCCCCTACCGCTGGAATGGTAGCCTGGCAACTGGGGGCCCCCTCGTGAGACCCAACAAAGCATTTTTAATGCTGGACAAATCATTTTTATTACCCGTAATGCCTCGTTTTCTCCTTCCCAGAGAAAAATGACAGGTTGTGCAGCCAGAGAGGTTGTAAATCAAGACTTGCCACTCTCAGCCCGTTGGCATTGTCCCTCAGAGCCTCAGTTTCCTCACCTGTAGAATGGGGGCAATGATAATATCCACCTCTCTGGATTACTGGGAAAATTGAATGATTTTACTTATGCAAAGCGCCCAGGACTGCATTCCCGTTCTCTGTTACTCACCTACTTCCTCAAGGGTGAAGAGGAATTTTCAGGAGGCAGGTAGAAAAGCTAACTTATTTTTCACTCCTAGACCCACTGAAGTCTCCTAAGGTGATGGTAAAAAATGGAGGTTTCCTTGGACCCACTCCAGACCTACAGAATCAGGACGTCTAGGGATGGAGCTCAGACATCCGCCCCTAACCAACACCCCCGGTGATTCCTGTGCCCACTGGATTGACAGTCACTCTTTTGACCATGGTGGGAAGAAATGGAACCCAGGGTCCCCTCTTGCCAGCCCCCAGCGGGACAGGCTGAGGAAACCAGGCTGCACGAGAAGTCACACCTGTTGGATGAAGTCAGGTCTATAAAACTCTGGTCTGCAAACAAGGATTAAAGTCCCCATTTACAAGAAAGTTGACATAACCTTGAGGTCCGTCCGGTTACCACTGCCATCCAGTGGGGATAACAAACACATCTCTCTGCAAAGGGACTGTGGCATTAGATGAGATTCATCCGGAGTGCCCTCCCCGGTCCACTCAGCGTAAAGCACGGTCCATGCTGGCCGTTGTCCCGGTTTTGCAGGGTCTCCATAGGCCTTAGGGTCCCCGGTTGGACCAGCGACAGTCTCTGTCTTCAGGGGTTTCGGACCCAGCAGGAGAACAGAGACCGTGCACGACGCACTTTGTGACGTGGCAGCTGTGACAAAGGCTGAAAGAGGAACATCAGCGATCGAGAGACAAAGAGGGAACAGGTGATCTCGGAAGGCGGAGACGTGTGGGAAGAAGGCCTGGGAGACACGGCCTGGGACCCAACTCTGGTGGGCTGGAGGGACACGGACCAGGACAGACGAGGGAGACCTTGCCTGCCTAGAAGTCGGCCTGCGCCCAGCAGGCAGGCCGCGGTCAGGAGATGGACGCGGAAGGGTGGACCAAGGCTGGTGGCAGAGGACCGCGAACGCCTAGGTGAGGGGTCAGGACTCTCTCCCAGAGCCAAGGGCTTCAGAGCCAGATTCCTCCCGTGCGTGTCTCCCCTCTGGCCGCCGAGTGCTCTTCGTGTGCATTTTCAGTTAGATGACAGCAGTTAGAAATCGACAGTGACCCCATCGCTACCTGGATCCCAAACTTCTCTGCAACGGGGGGAGGATCGGGCCTTGCTGGGCCACCTGCCAGCACCTTCGGCTGGGAGGGTCTTCACTTGTTCACTCTACCTGCTCGGCCCCCACGGGCAGCAAGAGTTTGAGACCCCTACGCTGGCCTTTGGGGACTCATGGAGGGCCCTTGGTCAGGGGAGGGGCAGAATTAGGTGTGTGCCTTGGAAGGTCCAGCTTGATAATTAGTACTAGCGAGGAAGAGGAGGAGGAGGAGGAGGACGAGGAGGGAGAATAGCTAACGTCCACCAAGCTTGCACAACGGGGGCTCTGCACAGCACGTCACACGCAGTAACCCATTTTGTTCCCACCACAATCCGATGGGGTGCAAATACCACTGTCCCCCGTCTTTCAGATGAGGAAACAGGCACAGAGAGCTGAAGTCACTTGCCTAAGTTCACACGGTTGGTAAGTGGCAGAGCCACGTAGTCTGGATCCAGGACCCACAGCACTGGTGACAATGCACCGGGGCGTGGGGGGGATTGGGTCACGTGGGTCTTCCCTCGGCCTCTCACCATCGGAGACGGTCAGGTTTTAAGGGAGATGTGTCCCACGTCCAACCCCGACCTGGGTGCTAACGCAAGGTGTTTTCCCAAACTGTTCTCGGAAAGGCCGGTTTCTCTTCGTAAACTTGTCAGGCAGAGGAGGACAGGTCAGGTGGCTTGGCTGTGGTCCCTGGCTCCAGCCTCCCCTGCTGTGTTTCCCGCTTGACCAGTTAAATGCTGACCCCGCTGGGGGACCCACAGACCCCAATAGGCACAATCCCAGCCACGCCTACCGGGGCTCCACCTGCCCAGCACGCGCCACACCCGAGCCTCCTCGCCCGGTGGATTTGCAAAGGAAAATAAAGCGCACACACAAAGAATAACCAACCCCGTGCACTTCCTGGCATCGGGTGACTGTTTGGCTAGGAGCTTCCTCCCTCTCTGTGTACCCACTGGACACTCCTCCCACATCCCCCGGCTGCTGGCTACAGAGCTGGCTCAGGTGGCTGGGCCCAAGCTGAGCCCCTGGGCAGACCCTCATCCCCACAGGAGGCCAGCGGCTGGGATCCGTTGGCCCTGGGCCCCTCGGCCACCCTCTGCAGCTCAAAGTCACCTTTGCTCCGACTCCTCAGCTGGCCAGAGCCAGCCCAGAACGGCTTGGCTGGCTCCAGGAACCGGCCCAGTTGGGCAATCAATCATTAATCGGATTCTCGACATTCCTCAGCCCCAGGTCGCCTGGAGAGGCACGAGAAGCATGCTGCCCAGAGAAGCCGGGGCCCAGGACTGGCAGCTGGACATGCAGCTGACCGGCAAGCTGGTGCTGTCGGCCGCTGCGCTGCTCCTGCTGACCGCGGCCTACAGACTGTACAAGGCGAGGCCCACGCCAGCCCCGCAGGGGGGTGGGAACGTGGAGGCCGAAGCTGGGCAGGAAGCAGAGGGCTCGGGGCAGCCTGCTGCCCAGGTGGCTTCTCCCAGGGCGCCACAGAGGGGGCCGAGACGCCGCCGGAGGGTGAGCAAGGAGGCCGGAGCACTCCTGGGCTGCAGCTGGGAGAACCTGGGAGCCCCCTGCACCCTGACAACGGGGGCCACCTCCAGAGACGAGCCCCAGAGAAAAGACTGTGGTGAGGAGCAGGGCGGGCAGTGCCCGGACTCTGAGCAGGTGCCTCCCTGCTGCCGCGGCCAGGAAGCCGGAACAGCTGTTGGCAGGAGGCCCAACCCTCCGCGCTGCCCCCATTTGGACAGTGAACCCAAAAGCTCCCCAGCTGGACTTGCTGCAGCGGCGGGCGGCAGCCGTGTGGGTGGTGAGCCTGCTCCATGGCAGGACGGTGGACCCCTCGGGCCGCCAGGGCCCGGGCAGCTGGAACCTCCCCACCGGCCTTGGACTGCTCCGGAGGAAGGCAGCAGTGACATGAACCGGAGCTGGGTCTTCACCCACGTGACAGGGGTCAGCAGGGAAGAGGCAGGGGCTCTCCAGGCCGCCTCAGATGTGGGCCTGGCGCGGCATCAGCAGGAGGCAGCCACCAACACCTCCTACACCTTCTCGTCGGTGGCTCGGGTCCGGATGGAAGAGAACTTCATACAGAAGGTGGACGGGGCTGGGCCCAGGCTGAAGGGCAAGGTGTACGACTACTATGTGGAATCCATCTCTCGGACCGTCTCCAGGGGCAGGCTGGCCCTCAGGACAGCCCTGGCAGAGGCTCCCTGCCTTGAAGCACTGCCCAGGCCCCTGGGAACAGGAGCAGCCTCCCGGGGCCAAGCCGAAGACACAGAAGGTGGAGCTGAAACAGCCGCCGCCCCCCGGCCTTTGTCGTCCCCCTCCCCGCAAGGCTTCGGCAGGAAGGACAGCCTCCTGCAGATCGCGGAGAACCCAGAGCTGCAGCTACAGCCCGAGGGCCTCGGCTTTCCCCCTTCACCCTGCCCAGACCGGGGCGCCCTGCCTGGCACAGCCAGAAGCAGTGGGGAGCCTCGCGTGCAGCTCGTGGCCGGGACCAATTTCTTCCACGTCCCCCTCACCCCCGCTTCAGACCCGGACGTCCGCCTGGATCTGGGCAATTGCCACGAGGCGCTGACCTTGGCCAAGAGGCAGAACTTGGAGGCCCTGAAGGAGGCAGCCTACAAGGTGATGAGCGACAACTACCTCCAGGTGCTGCGCAGCCCGGATGTCTACGGGTGCCTGAGCGGGGCAGAACGGGAGTTGATCCTGCAGCGACGCCTCCGGGGCCGCAAGTACCTGTTGGTGGCGGACGTGTGCCCCCAGGAAGACTCCGGCTGCCTCTGTTGCTATGATGACGAGAGGGATGTCTGGCACCTGCTGGCCCAGCTGCCCCCTGAGGCTGTGTCCCGGGGCTGTGCCATCTGCAGTCTCTTCAATTATCTCTTCGTGGTGTCTGGCTGCCAGGGGCCCGGGCGCCGGCCCTCCAACCGGGTCTTCTGCTACAACCCCCTGACGGGGATCTGGAGCGAGGTGTGCCCGCTGAACCAGGCGCGGCCGCACTGCCGGCTGGTGGCCCTGGACGGGCACCTGTACGCCATCGGGGGCGAGTGTCTGAACACGGTTGAGCGTTACGACCCTCGCTTGGACCGCTGGGTCTTTGCCCCGCCTCTCCCCAATGACACGTTTGCCGTGGCGCACACAGCCACGGCGTGCGCCAACGAGATCTTCGTCACGGGCGGCACGCTGCGCTACCTGCTGCTCCGCTTCTCCGCCCAGGAGCAGCGCTGGTGGGCCGGCCCCACGGGGGGCAGCAAGGACCGCACGGCCGAGATGGTGGCAGTCAACGGTTTCCTCTACCGCTTTGACCTCAACCGCAGCCTGGGCATCAGTGTGCACCGCTGCAGCGCCAGCGCCCGGCTCTGGTACGAGTGCGCCACGTACCGGACGCCCTACCCGGACGCCTTCCAGTGCGCCGTGGTGGACAACCTCATCTACTGCGTGGGGCGCCAGCGCACTCTCTGCTTCCTGGCCGACTACGTCTCGCCCAGGTTTGTACCCAAGGCGCTGCGGAGCTTCCCGACGCCGCAGGGCACCCTCCTGCCTGCCGTCCTGACCTTGCCCACCCCTGATTTGCCTCACACCAGGGTCTAGCTGCCCCTCTGCTGGGCTCCTCGTGCAAAACGGGGAGGCAATGAGCACCACCCTGCCTGTCACTCTGTGGGTCAGTTCTGGGCAGTCAGGTGGCCCAGGACTTTGGCCATCAAGAGGCAGATTCTAATCCTACCTGCTCTGCTGGGTAAGTGGAGCCTTGGGAGGTGGGTCTTAGATGAGTCTTGTCCCTACATGGGCTGCTGGGGCCCCCTGGGGAGGAGAGAGCCAGGGACTGGTGTTCCAAGGCAGAAGAGAGGACCACCACGTGGCTCCAACTCCAAATTCCTGGGGGGAGTGACCAGGACCCCACCGTAGCTCAGAAGCACGGTCTTACTGCAAGCACAGTTCCAAGTGCTGGCAGACCCTCAACCTGGTCCCTCTGGAGAGAGGCCAGCCCTCTGTGCTACCAGTGTCCCTTCATGAACACTAAGCCACTGGGCCCCACCTCTACAGTTCCCGGAAGCACCAGGGACACACAGGTGAGCAAGACTGAGGGAGGAGCCCTGCCAGGGGGAGATGTGACTTGAGAAGTAGGACAGCTAAAGCTGGGGCTGCCCACGGGGACTCTGGGCAGCAGAGTAAATGTACCCAAGCCCATTTACTTTTCCCATCACGGGAAGGAGGAGAAACATCTAAGAGGCCAACTTCTTGTAGAGGGCTAAGGATACCATCGAGCTCTCAGGAAACGGAGGAAAGGCTCTGATCCAAGGGTCACCCTCCTCCTCAGCCCTGCTCACGTCGTTGCTAACTGACCACTGCGCCCCTTCCTCGGGTCTCAGAATCCTTCCCAGCATCCCAGCGCTCCTGCCTGGAAGCAGGGGCAGCCACTACCAGTCTCCAGGGCTGGTGAGAGATAACAGCAGGGTTTGCCCTCCCTGTGCCATGTGTCACCTGGTTTGCCTCATCAGACAGGAGAGGACCAGGGAGGGGCAGGTCCATGACAAAGCTGAGGAACTAGAAGATTCCAGTGGCACATCCAGAGACCAGATCTCCTTACACAGCAGGTTTGGTAAACTCTGAAATTAAGGAGACCCGCAACCTCAGGAAGGGACCTGTTCTTTCTGGAGGGAAGGGAGAGAGATGGCCTACTCTGTCACCATAGCCCTTGTTCCATCCTTGCGGGAGACACAGATACAGACAGGAAAGCAGTGATGCTCTTGGCCCCAGCTAGAAGCCAAGGGAGATAGGAGGTACCCCAGGGCAGGGCCTGACAAGGGAGAAGATAAGGATGCTTTGGACCTCAGTGTTACTATCTTGAAAATGGGAAGAACAATTCGTGTCCCTGCCTGCCTTGGGGATAAATGAGAACCCGCAAAGAAAGTTCTTCCAGAGTTCCAGGCAGGGCCAGCTAGAGCATGTGTCCACTGCAGCTGCCAGGCTTGGGCTGCGGGTCTTGTTGGAAGAAGCAGGATCAGAACAAAGGATGAGAAGCGGGTTGTCATGGAAATGAGAGGACAGCTCGTACTGGACCACACAAGGCCACCATGGCCTGGGAGGATGAGGCAGCTAAATTTAGCCCTAAATTGGAGACTGTGAAGGGAAAGTCAGCTGGGACCATGGCTGGCCCCTGGAAAGAGTGCCCCCTCCCCCATCCCCAGCCAAGGCCACATTCAAGTACAGTGTCAACAATCAGGCACGGACCTCCAAGGGATCCATGGGGTGGGGAGGATGGTTTCAGTGACAGGACTCCGGAGGCATTGGCATTGTCATGCCAGGCTGGGGGAAGGGTTTGCTTGGGAGGAGACCCCCATCTGGGAGCTGGAGGCAGGTGAAGCCAGACCCAGCCCCCACGGGCCGGCGTCCGGTGAGGAGCCAGGCAGAAGATGAGACAACCAAGCTGGGTAAAGTGCAGGAAAGGTTCCCAGCCCAGGAGAGACAGGGACCACTCTGGAAAAACATTCCAAAGCCCAGCACATACCTGTGGTAGGGACTAGGGAAATGATTCCAGGGACCCCCGTTGATGGTGAGCGTGGTCTTCACAAGAGGCAGAGCTGAGACAGGATTGGGTGTGAGGAGAAGTACACGGTGCACCTAATCTACCTCGCTCGTAGCCCTGCCGACAACACCACTCACCAATCACCCCACCTTGTCCTGGTGGGAACCTTACTGTGGCCTCCTAACTGTTTGAACGCCATGTTGCAGGCAGTCACTGCCAGCAGGTTAGAGCTGGTGTGCTTATCCTCACCATCCTGCGTCTCCGGAGCTGGGCTGCAGGATGGAAGCAGTTGGGGCCATCACGTGGATCCAGGTAGTTCAAGGGCCTGAAAAGACCCCCTGAGGGCTGAGTGGTCAGGGTTCATCCCTTCACCTGTGAAATAAGCGTCTGCAGAATGCTCGGGCCTGGCGTTGTTCTAGGTGCTGGAGATGCAGCAGACTCCTGCCCTACCGGAGCTCACATTCTAGTGGAGGAAAATGGGCAATTTTAAAAAATAAACACGTAATAAAATAAATAGAGCCTGCGCCGCGTATGCACTAAGGAGCCAGTGGGATCACGAACGCCAGAGGGAGAGGGTTGCTTTTTTAAATCATGTGATCAGGCCTCCTGATCAATGAGATGCCATTTGACCAGGGGCCCGAATGCAAACCTGGGGGGTGCACAGCCCAGGACTGGCTCAGAGGGTGGGACAGCTGCCCTGTGCCAGAAGGGCTTGGCCACGCATGCCGGGAAGGGCAGGGCTGCCTGCAGGGAGCTCGGTCGTGGTGTAGGGAGAAAGGCAGGGCCGGCTATTCTGGTTTAGCCTTTGTTGTAAGGGAACGAACCAAATGAAACCAACGTTATGAAAGAGATTCCTCAGACAGAAACCAGCTACAGTCCCCAGGAGAGAAGGAGAGTTTGCACACGCAGGGGTGACAGCCAACATCCTTACGGGGATGTTGCAGATGCCACACCCAGGCGTGCGGCCGGGTATCAGCCTGCTGGTATCACTTTGTGAGGACAGAGTCTGGGACTTCCCCTCGACCTTGTCTAGTAGCCTGGGGTCTGCTGACCTCCTGCCCTTCACCTCGGAGTGGCCCCAGTGTCACTTGTCTTCCTGCAGGTCATCTGTGCTGCTTTTCCAATAAGAATTCTTTCTTCTTTAGGAAAAAAAAAATTAAATTTAGGTTGCTTTCCACTTTAAACCAACCATGGCCGTTATAGAAAGAAAATGAAAAATAGAGAAAAGTATTTAAAAAAACTCCCCAACTCTGCCGACCGAAGACGTCCCCTACTGTGGTGCAAGCCCCTCTGGTCTTTTTCTTCTGCACAGAGTTTTTGTTTGGCTTGATTTTTGCCTAGGTGTGATTATGCTAAATATGCCATTCAGTTGCTTCCTTTTTTTTTTTTTTAACTTAGCGTTTTATAATAAGCATTTCCCCATGTTATTACAAACCCTCGGTAAACAGCATTTCAATTGTTGCACAATATTCCATCGAGTGAGTGTACCAAGGTTTATTTAATCGTTCCCCCCTCCTGTTGGGCCTGTAGATTTTTTATTTCTGTTGATTTCTTTTTCTATCACAAATAAAACATCCTTTGTTTTCTCACTCCTCGCTGTCTGGGGCCTCCGTCAATATTTACGAGAAAAGTTCAGTCTAGGCCCTGCCTGGAATAGCAGAGTTGTTGAAGCAACTGCAGAAGCCACGGCATTTGCCTAGGGCTGGGCCCTGGGCCCCTCTCTGACTGTGGGACACAGAGCTGCCCTTGGAAACGCCCTCTGAGAGAGGCAAGGCTGGCTGGAGGGGCCATCCCAGGGGCCCTTCCCTATGGAATACCTGGCCAGGTGAGACAGGGAGCCAAATTCACTGGGTCCCAACTCTTCTGGTGCCAGGCACTGGACTAAATACTTTTATAGGCATCTCCTCACTGATCCTATCTTACAGGTGAGAAAATTGAGGCTCAGAGAGTTTAAGAAAATTTGCCTTCATGGCAAAATCCACAAACCTTCAGTTTCCTTAAAAGTGGGCTTGAACCAGGCCTCCCAGATCCCAGTGTGGTCCTCTCTCTTCACTGCCCTGCCGTGGGCCGGTGGAGCCAGACCCAGCATGGGCCCATCTCCTGGCTGCCCGGATCCCGTCTCCACCCACGCCAATCAATTATGCTCCATCTTTGAACTCTGAGCTCAAAGCTCTTAAATTCTCTGATCTTCAATACTTATATCTGTAAAACAGGTTTGCCACTGCCAGCCTCACGAGGACGTTGTCAGAACTAACAAGGTAATACAGGTAAAGCACCCAGCCCAGGAACCGCTCCAGAGTAGGTCTCAGCGGAACAGTTGTCTCCTACGGGGGGCTGGCTTGTGCCAGCTGGAGGAGGAGAGTCTTCTTGGACCCCCTGCTCCCTTTTCTCAGCAGCCTGGCCCTGGAGGAGGAAGGTTGTCTGGGGATTTAAGCTGCAGCAGCCCCTTCTAGTCTGAGAAGGTCTGGGGTAGGAGATGTTCAAGATTAAAGCTATTCCTTTGAGACTATCCGGGTTTTGAGACTGTGAGCCTCTGCTCTCTTCTCCCAGGGTGGGAGTTCAGGATTGACTGGCTGTCTGATTCGAGTTTGTCCAGGCTCAAAACATCAAGTGTTTTCCTGGGGCTCAAAGCAGTAAGCATTTTCCTGGGGTGTCAGCACGAAGGAGCTTCGGAAGCTACTCAGAGAGCCCTGGAAACCTTAAGAAGGTGCAAGATGGAAGGGGCACCCTTCTTTTACAGATTGGGAGTAACCTCCACTCGGGAACTGGGAGGAAGCTGGGCTGTGTCTGGGCTGCAAATATTTAGAGCCACAGACAGAGGCAGTTGGCACTTCCCACTTTTGCAATCCTTACCTGGTAGGACCCTGTGACCCCAGGGCTCCCCTCGGAGCCCCCTGAATCCGTGGCTCCAGCCAGAAGCAGCCCCCTAGGCAGGTGAGAGGCTGCAGCAGCAGGAGGGAGATGAAACACGAAGGGAGGAGGTAACTTCGGGGAGCCAGGGAGCCAGAAGAAAGGGCAGCCTGGAGGAAAGTCTTTACAAACAGCTCTGAGCCTTGAAAAGCGGGATGTGAGTCAAAATAAAGCAGAAATGAAAAAGCGATCTAGTCTGGGTTGCCTCTTGGTGTGCAGGGAGGAAGTAGAGATGCAAATTTTATGCCAGTAATAATGACAGCGTTCCCCGCACCAGGCCCCGTGCAAACACTTCACCGTCATTCCCTCCCTGAACCCTCACGGGGACATCACTGGCAGAGAGGTCATCCTCATGACACAGAGGAGGAAACTGAGACAAGATGCTGCACAAAAACTTTAAATTACTATTTAATACCTATCTCTTTAAATGAATATTAGTAATTATAATGCCTACCTTTTTATTAATAAAAAAATAAAAGAGAAAAATGTAATCATTGTCGATACGTTGACTGAACACCCACAAGGCTAATCAGTGCTTTGGTTATATTGTCTCATTTTGTCCTCAAAACTGGCCAAATTCTTTCCTGCCCATCAATTTCTCCACCCCTTAAATCTGGTCATGTGACTCTCCTTGGTCACTGGAAGCAGTGACAAATTTGACATAAGCAGAGGCTTGAAAATTGCTTGGGCATTGGATTTACTCTCTTGTGGATCTTAGAAACACCAAGGCTGCTACCATGAGGACAAGCTCAGTCTAGCCTACTGGAGAATGGGGGAAACATGGTCCAGTGACCCCAGGGAATAGCCAGCCAAACCTCCAGCCTGTGAGCGAGGCCGCTGACCGCCAGCTAACCACCTACAGATGCCTGAAGGAACCCAACTGAGACCAGCAGAAGAACCAGCCAGCTGAACCCAGCCCAAATCACCAACCCACAGACACATGAGAGAAATAGGTAGCCGTGGTTTTAAGCCACTAAACTTTAGGGGAGGTTTGCAACACAGCAATAGGTAAGTGAGAATACAATCCTGTGATGTCTTATACTTGAGGGAACTAGAGTTCAAGAAACTGAAGTAGCTTTTCCAGGGTCACACAGCTACAAGGTAGAGAAGCTGGGACACCCCCTACCAGCTCTGCCTAACTCCAAATCCTGTGTTCTTCATTATTCAGACATATGGGGCTGGCTCTGTTCTAGCCAAACTCAGGCTTTGGGGACCCTCCTGGGGGTCTGGCCTTGGGCCTTAGTGCTCAGCCTTCTGCCATTCCCAGAAGAGCTGGGTCTTCCCCAGGACCCAGGAACCATTGTCTATAGGGGGACAGCTCAGAGCCAGCTTGGAGGAGGATTTTCACAGAAAAATCAAGAGATCATCTCCTTGAACAAGAACCACTAACACCTACTGAGCACAACCACTCTGCTCCAACTATCAGCACTTGTATTCTGCCCAAGAGCCTCCCCGGCTGCTGAGAGGTGCTCTGCCCACATGGGGAGCAGGCTGGCACTGCCTGCGGGTTCATCACCCCCAAAGGATCCCCCAACCAATGACTGGCAGGAGTTGGTGTGTAAATGCCCCAGCTCCCTCAGCTCTTGTCCTACACCAGCTCCCAGGTTTCCCAGTAGGACTGAGCCCCAGTTTCCCCTGGGAGTACCTATCTATCTTGATAATGTCCCTCTAATAAAGTCACTGCAGTCCTCCCTGCCAGGGCTCTCACCCACTCCTCCCTGCTTTGTGAGATCGTATAGGAGGGGCACCCTTCTTTCCCCTTCAGCTACCTTCTGTCGGACCTCACACCGCAGACAGCCCTGCTCTGGCACCAACGGTCTCCCCCTACCTCCAGGATGGTTCTGAGCGACATTCAAATGGGCTTGGCAGTACAATAAATAAAAACTGTGAATATACTTCAGAAGGTTAAAAACACTACACAGATATAATGCATCTTTATTTGCAATGAGTGTCAGAGTAATGTGGTTTCTTTGTGTTCCTGAAAACAGTTTATCCTCTAAAGAGTTTTGATTATTTCTCCTGCAATCATGTTTATACTATCGCATTCAGCACTCTTTACTCTGCAGATAATGTGAGGGGCAGCTTTAACATGGCCTCGGTTTAAATCATAATGAATTCTGAGTGGCTTCTTTTAAAAACAAAATAAAACAAAGCAAAAAAAAAAAAGAAAGAAAAGAAAGCCCTCCTATGAGAGAATCTGATCTGAGGGAACCAAAATCAGGCACCAACCACACCCTGGGGTCAAGTGTTTAACTTCTTGGATTGTCCTAGAAACAGCTGAGCCCTATCTAATATCTTTGGCCCCTTCCTTCACGTCCCAAGCCTGGTCCCCATCCCCACCCCACCACGCAATGGCTTGGGTAGTGGGGGATGGGGACAAATTAGACAATGCCAACCTCAAGAAAACCAGGGCAGGTAATGTCTGTAGTAAAGTTGCCTTTTTTAAAAAACACGTTTTTTTTTTTATTGTGGTAATACCCATAACACAAAATTTACTACTTTAAAGTGTACAATTCAGCGGCATTAAGTACATTTGCAATGTTGTGCATCTACGTATGTTTTGTCCGATCACTAACGATATGCGAACATCTATTGTAAAATACGTAAAACACAGAGGAGCCCAGGAAGGCGGTAGAAGTCACTCCCACCCAGAAATAACCGGTTACCGTTTTGACTTCTTTATGTCCAGTCTCTTATGACCAATCATTTTAAAAATAAAAATGGGATCTCTCTCTATACATACTTTGTAACCAGCCTTTTCCCCCATCAAAATAGCACGACTATCTTTGTGTGTTGAGTTTAAAGAATACATCACTGGGTTTCTTTTTTATGGTGGTAAAATATACATGGCATAAAATTTGCCATCCTAACCATTTGAAAGTCTACATTTCAGTGGCATTAAGTACATTCTTGTTACCATGCAGCCATCATCACTGTCCATCCGCCAAACTTTCTCGTCATCCCAAACTGAACCTCTGTACCCACCAAACAACTCTCTCTTCCTCTCCTTCCTCCCCATCCCCCTCCCCATAAGTGAAAGTTGTCTTTAACTTTGGAAAACATCCCTTGCAATGATGAAGCAGTTTCTGCTCAGTCAGCACAGAAAATTGCAAATGTGCCTCAAGCACAAAGACAGACTGGTTTCCATTCATTCTGGAAAGTTCCACAAACAACACAGCACCCAGCTTAGCAGGATGCTTTGGGGCAAGAGAACCCTCCTTCTCTGGAGAATCTGATGAATGGCTTCTTTCTCGAAGACACCGAAGCTCCCTCCTCATTGCCACGGGGAAAGACAAAGGGAAAATCGCTGTCTCTGTTCTCTGCGCACTTCCAGCATCCTCACGCTAAATTAATTACTTTTGGTGCTTTGACAAAAATATAGTTTGGAAATGGCAGAGGTATAAAACATGTTAATGGTTGTGTTACATTGTGGGTCCTAATTATGCAATTTCGAGCATCGTAGTAACGTGGAACTGAGCAGCTGTAATTACATGGTAGTACTCGCTTCAAGGTTATTTGACATTCAAGACGGGGACTGTATTTAAGGAGCACCAAGTTGCAGTCACCCTCAGGGGTGAGCGGGAGCATGGAGGGCTGGAAGACCAGGGCTTGGGGCGTGAAGGTTCTCCCTGCAGGAGAGAGAAGTGACAAGGCGCCATTTGACAGGCATGGGTCCCACCCTTCGTCCATCCGGTATTGATGGAACGGGCCCTCCCTGCAAGGTGCTGGGGTCATGGTTGTGCACGGCTGGGCCCATCGTACTAGGGAAGCTGAGGAGCAAACAGGTGAAAAACTACATAAAATAACATAAAGTCAGTGCAGGAAATAGACATGGTCCTGCAGTGGGGGTGACCGGGAGGGCGCACTTCAGATAGTTTCAGGGTGGCTTCTCCTGCACTGGTGGCCTTTAAGCTGGGATGTGAATGAACAATGACCTGGAGGGAGGAAGTGTGGGGTGGGGGTGGGGGAACCACAAGAGGAACAGCATCCGAGGAAGGGGACAAGAGCAAAGGCCCTGTGTCCCAGCCCAAGGCCAGTGTGGCCAGAGAGGGGTGGAGGCCAGGTCATGCAGGGGTTGTCAGCCTGGATCAGAAGCAGGGATTTTATTCTTAGCCTGATGAGAAGCCTTCAGGGGATTTTTTTTCCAATAAATATTTTATTTTAGAATAGTTTTAAATGCGTAGAAAAGTTTCAAGGATAGCTATCCTATACCCCACATCCAGTTTCCCCTACTGTTAACATCCTACACTAACGCGGTTCATTCGTCAGAGCAAGGAACCAACATTGACACACGATCATTCATGAAAGTCTGTCCTGGGTCCAGGTTGCCTGCGTCCTTACCTGCTGTCCTTTCCGTTCCGGTTTCCATCCAGGACGCTGCTTTACTGTTAGCTGTCACGTCTCCTTAGGCTTCTCTTGGCAGTGACAGTTTTCCAGACTTTCCTTGTTTTTGATGTTCTTGGCAGTTTTGAGGATCACTCGTCAAATATTCCGCAGCCTCTCCTTTCAGTCTGGTTTGCTCTGATGTTTTGCTCACGGGGTTATGGGTGTCTCAGCTGGGATTATGGATTTCAGGAGGAGGACGGCAGGAGGAAAGCGCCGTTCCCGTCATAGGATGTCGAGAGGATAAGCTGTTAACTTGACTTGTCACCGTTCATGTTGACCTTGATCACCCGGCCAGAGTGGTGTTTGTCGGATTTCTCCACTGTAAATTTATTCTTTTTCCCCCTTCCGTGCCCTTTAGAAGGAAGTTTCCATGTGCAGCCCACACTTATGGGTGGGGAGTTCCGTTCCGCTCCCTTGGTAGGGGCGGGAATACCTCCATAAATTATTTGGAATTCTTCTGTATGGGAGATTTATCTGTCCTTCTGTCTTTATTTACTCATCCAATCATCTATTTATATCAGTACAGACTCGTAGATACTCACTTTATGCCTTGAGTTATATTCTGACATGATGTTTATTTTTTTTTTATTTT
>NW_012155718.1:206808-209755 GCF_000956105.1 Propithecus coquereli | reverse complement strand
TATTTTTAGTAGAGACGGAGTCTCGCTCTTGTTCAGGCTGGTTTCGAACTCCTGAGCTCAAACAATCCGCCCGCCTCGGCCTCCCAGAGAGCTAGGAGACCTTGACACTTTTGATGATTTCAAGCCAGGTCTTTTGTAGAATGTCCCTCAGTTTGGGTTTGCCCAGTGTTTCCCCATAATTAGATTCAAGGAGTTTACAGACAAGAAGTGGAACTCAAGGAAGGGATTAGACTCAGGGGCTTATGCACCTTTTTAAGAAAGGGAAGACAGTCGGGATTCAAGGATAATAAATTTGGGGGAAGTACCTGGAAAATACGTGGGGAGCACTAGTGGAAGATGAGGGCCAGTTTAGCAAGGTCTGTTTATGCAAACTCGTCTTGCTGTCAATTCTAGTCTTCTGTGATTAAGAGTCACTCTTCTCTCCCCAGCAGAGGGGTTGAGGGGACCCATTACTCAAAGGGAAATGTACGCCCTGCTTCTAGGCACATAAGGGGAGGCCAGAGAACTCTTCCTGCGTCTGTTCGTTCTCAGTTACCTTCAGCTCAAAATAATTCTTATCCCCAAGTGGCATATTTTGAGGTGGCAAGTGGCATATTCTAGTCCCCTTGAATTCCAAGTGGAGCCACTGCCCGTGTGACCCAGAGTTTACTGAGTTGGGAGGATTCAGCCCACAGAGTTCTGCAGCCAAGCTTTTCCCCAGACAGTGGCTGAAACCTTGAAGCAATGCCACAGCCCCTGGGAACCCAGATGGAAAAACTTCCCTGTCACCTTCGTTCATTCCACTAATACAGACTGAGCACCCACTGCATGCTGGATACTGTTTTGGGCATCACAAAAAAACAAAACAAATAAAGCTGAGCGCAGTGACTCACACCGGTAATCGTAGCACTCTGGGTGATGGAAGTGAGAGGATCACTTGAGGCCAGGAGTTTGAGACCAGCCTGAGCAAGAGCGAGACCCCGTCTCTACTAAAAATAGAAAAATTAGCCGGACATCATGGCGCGTGCCGGTAGTCCCAGCTACTTGGGAGGCTGAGGCAGGAGGATCACTGGAGCCCAAGAGTTGGAGGTTGCAGTGAGCTACAGTGATGCCACTGCACTCTAGCCCAAGCAACCAAGCAAGACTCTGTCTCAAAAAAAAGAAAAAATAAATTAGCAAATGCAAAGGATGATTTTGGATGGTGAGAAATGCTATGAAACCAATGAAATCAGGTGACGCCATAGACAGGGTCTTCATTTGGGTTCCCAAGAAGCAGACTCTGAGAGAAGGATTTGAGTGCAAACCAGTTCATGCAGGAAGTGGTCCCAAGAAACATGGCTAGGGGAGTATGACGTGAGACAAGGAAGGGGAGAAACTCAATGAAGAGCATGTTTGGGGCCCAGTGCTGTTGGGGGACTCAGGCAGCCAGTGCAAAGCATGCCTGAGGTTATCCCCCCGAGGGGTGAGAGGATTGGGGCATTTATTCACGAGCTCCCATCAATCATTAGCCGAGGGATGCTCTTAGGTAAGGAAGGAGGAGGCAGTGATTCCCTGGCGCTTCTGCCTGCTGCGCGTGGGCAGTGCCACTCTGGCACCCAGGGAGGGCCCTCAGGCAGAGTCAAAGCTGTGAATGCCAGGGGTTGTATGCAGAGGCCTTGTGGTGTCCCTGCAGAGAGTGTGGGGATGGAAGGTACCAGCTTCAGTGGTCTCCTGCTGCTAATTCTTTTTCTTGGGGGGCATGGTGGGGCAGAGGAGCGGGAGGTAAACCATGAGATTATGGCTGTTTCCTTTTCTTTTTTTCTTTCCAAGTAATTTCAAGTGTACAGAAGAGTTGCAAGATTAGTACAAAAAACTTTTTTTCCCTAGAGCACATGGGTGACAGCATGCTTCAACATCCCCAAATTCTCTAATATTTTTTTATTCCCTGCAAATAAGGACATTCTCTCACGCAACCGCAATACAATTATCAAATCCAGAAAATAATATTGATGCATTACAGCCACACAACCCACCGA
The DNA here is from genome assembly GCF_000956105.1 of Propithecus coquereli. Taxonomy (NCBI): domain Eukaryota; kingdom Metazoa; phylum Chordata; class Mammalia; order Primates; family Indriidae; genus Propithecus; species Propithecus coquereli. Next base: position 207,761 of record NW_012155718.1, on the reverse strand, counting down.
ACCCCACCTGTCTCAATATTGTCCTTTTCAGCAAACTAATCCCCTCAGAGTCCCACACGGCACTTGTCGCTGAAGGTCTTCTTAGTCTCCTTCAGTCTGGAGCAGTTCCTTGACTCTCATGACCTTGACACTTTTGATGATTTCAAGCCAGGTATTTTGCAGAATGTCCCTCAACTTGGGTTCACCTAGTGTTTCCCCATCATTGGATTCAAGTTATGCATATCGGCAGGAATGCTCACAAAAGTGCTGCCGTGTCCTTCTCATGGCAGCCTATCAGGTGGCACGTAACCTCAATTTCTCCCATTACTGGTGATATGATCGCCTGATTAAGGTAGCATTTGCCAGGTTTCTCTGCGTAAAGTTACTCTTTTTCCCCTGTGTAATGAATGAATATTTTGTGATGAGGTGCTTTGGGACCAGGTAAGTATCCTGCACTTCATCAAACTCTCACCCACTCGTTTTAACATCCACTGATATTTCTTGGCAGAATTAGTTATTACTACAATGGTTGCCAAGTGGTGATTTTTCTAATTCCATCACTCCCTCTACATTTAGTAGTTGGCCTTCTTCTGTAATACCTTTCTCTTCTCCCCATTACTTAGTTAGTTATTTATATCCAAGTGGACTTGTGGATTTCTCTTTTATTCGATGGTTAATGTGATTTACGTCAACGCCCAAATTGTTCGCGATCTGGCTGGTCGGAGCCCCTTCGAGCAAGCTTCTGTGTAGCTTTTTTTGGTGAGGAGAAAAAGGAGTCACAGAAGAATGTGGTTTAAGATGAAATCTATGGCCGGGCACGGTGGCTCACGCCTGTAATCCTAGCTCTCTGGGAGGCCGAGGTGGGCGGATTGTTTGAGCTCAAGAGTTCGAAAGCAGCCTGAGCAAGAGCAAGACCCTGTCTCTACTAAAAATACAAAGAAATTAATCGGACAACTAAAAATAGAAAAAATTAG
>NW_012155718.1:200643-206758 GCF_000956105.1 Propithecus coquereli | reverse complement strand
TTCTTCAAAGGGATAATACAGCAATTCACTGAAAGCAATCCCCTATATTCAGATTTCTAAGTCATTTTCATTAATTCTCACTAGGCCTTAATTTCGGCATCTATAAAATGGGGGTAATATCTATCTCATAGGGTTGTTGTGAGGAGTTAATGAGGAGGTTTACGTCCATAGATGGAAGCTAGCTTCACGCTGGCCTTCCCCCAAATTGGCCGAATGAGGAGATAGACTCGGAGCTCAGCGCTGCTGGGGACTCGCAGGCAGGCGGCAGCCGCCGTATTCACAGAACGAGGACACCATCGCCTCCAATCGGGGCTCTGCTACCAGCTAGCTGGGCAACTTGGGGCCAAATGCCTCTAAATTTCAAATGTCTTCCTCTGTCAAATGAACTGGGCGAATTAGCTTTGTGGTTTTAAGCTTTTAAAAAATAAAATTCTTTGCTGGCTCGTATTCTACTGGGGAGGAAAAACTTCCTCTGCCCTCGTAGGTTCAGAGATTGGATGCCTGCAAATTAAACTAACAAGAGAAAAGACACAATTTTGATTGACCTTTACATGCCCAGGCCCCCGACTATCTCAGTATTGTCCTTTATAGCAAACCGATCTGATCGGGATCCCAACTCCCACCCATCGCTGAAGACCCTTCTGGTCTCCTCCAGCCTGGAGCAGCTCCTCTGACTCTCATGACCTTGACACTTTTTTTTTTTTTTTTTTTTGAGACAGAGTCTCACTGTGTTGCCTGGGCTAGAGTGCCATGGCGTCAGCTTAGCTCACAGCAACCTCAAACTCCTGGGCTCAAGCGATCCTCCTGCCTCAGCCTCCCGAGTAGCTGGGACTACAGGCATGCGCCACCATGCCCGGCTAATTTTTTCTATGTATTTTTAGTTGTCCAATTAATTTCTTTCTATTTTTTTAGTAGAGACGGGGTCTTGCTCTTGCTCAGGCTGGTTTCGAACTCCTGAACTTAAACAATCCGCCCGCCTCGGCCTCCCAGAGTGCTAGGATTACAGGCGTGAGCCACCGCGCCTGGCCTTTCTTTGTTTCTTGAGCACTCCCTTACTCTGTGGCACTTCAAGATGTTCCAGACTCATCTTGCATACGCCCTGCCCAGTCCTAGAATCTATCCCTTCTTCAAGGAGCCCTGGTTCCTCTCATCAGAGAAGGATATTGGAAACCCCAATCTGGACACTGGGTCTTCAGAGGTTTTTACGCACAGAGGTGGTGCTGTCTGATTTCAGTTTTAAATGTGTCCTTCTGGCGGCTGTGGTAAGAATGTATTGGTGAGTGGGCAGAGAGGAAGCCAGGCTGCCAGCGTGGAGAATATGGGGGTCGTCTGGGTGAGAGGCAGTGGCCCACCTGGACAGGTAGAGATGAGTCCTCGCAGTGGCAATGCACCCTCCCGCCTCTGCCCCCAACCCTTCCGATACATCCCCTTTCACTTCAGTTACCCTGAACTGATTTCTGTTGCTTACAAGCAAGAATCCTACCCGATAAGAGTTTAGCGACCCTCACCTTTGACCTCTACACTGGGCTCCTAGAAGACAGGGTCTGGGTGTGCTTAATTTCACCGTCCCCAACTCTCGCACAGAGCCCAGCACTTGGGCGGTGCTCAGGAAATGCTTATTGCGCTGGATTTGTGCTATTCCGTGAGCAAACAGTTGGCTGCACAATGGTGCGCCCTAAACAGGGCTACAGGGGGCACCGGGGTGACCCATTTAAGAAAACAAACAGTTTGCAAGATCTTTCCCCACATTCATTCGCACGGAAACAATTAGTGTGCTAATTAAAATTGAGTCTTATCTGTTCATTAAAGCAGGCCCAGCAGGACCTCCAGTTGGCAAGATTTTGTTGGCAAAAAGTTTGAGGTTCTCTGGTAGTAGAAAAGAAGCCGTTTGCATGTCTCCAAATGTTAATAATTCAGATGACTGTTGGATCTGACTGGCCTTCAGAGCGACAGGTTCACACTGGCGAGGTTGGCAAGCCCACGTCAACACCTCCATGTCCTACCTCAAATGAGTGACAATTTGTAATCCTTCCCCCAGCCTGGCCTGGCTGGAGGTTGCCTGGCTCCATAAAGGAAGAGTTTGTTACTCAAATTAATAGTATAAACAAGATTTCAGTAGGGAATGTTTAACCTACTTAAGAGAACACACTGTTTTCAAGCAATTAGTACCGTTTGCACACAATGAATGAGCTAATTGCAGATAAGCCTTATTTCTACTGTTAAGAGGGATGCGGCAGGACCTGTGCTTGGCAACACTTTGCCAACAGTTAGTTTATACCACCACATGTTCTTCAAAGGGATAATACAGCAATTCACTGAAAGCAATCCCCTATATTCAGATTTCTAAGTCATTTTCATTAATTCTCACTAGGCCTTAATTTCAGCATCTATAAAATGGGGGTAATATCTATCTCATAGGGTTGTTGTGAGGAGTTAATGAGGAGGTTTATGTCCATAGATGGAAGCTAGCTTCACGCTGGCCTTCCCCCAAATTGGCCGAATGAGGAGATAGACTCGGAGCTCAGCGCTGCTGGGGATTCACAGCCAGGCGGCAGCCGCCGTATTCACAGAACGAGGACACCATCGCCTCGAATTGGGGCTCTGCTACCAGCTAGCTGGGCAACTTGGGGCCAAACACCTCTAAATTTCAAATGTCTTCCTCTGTCAAATGAACTGGGCGAATCAGCTTTGTGGTTTTAAGCTTTTAAAAAATAAAATTCTTTGCTGGCTCGTATTCTACTGGGGAGGAAAAACTTCCCCTGCCCTCTTAGGTTCAGAGATTGGACGCCTGCAAATTAAACTAACAAGAGAAAAGACACAATTTTTATTAACGTTTACATGCCCAGGCCCCCGACTGTCTCAGTATTGTCCTTTATAGCAAACCGATCTGATCGGGATCCCAACTCGCACCCATCGCTGAAGGCCCTTCTGGTCTCCTCCAACCTGGAGCAGCTCCTCTGACTCTCATGACCTTGACACTTTTTTTTTTTTTTTTTGAGACAGAGTCTCACTGTGTTGCCCGGGCTAGAGTGCCATGGCGTCATCCTAGCTCACAGCAACCTCAAACTCCTGGGCTCAAGCGATCCTCCTGCCTCAGCCTCCTGAGTAGCTGGGACTACAGGCATGCGCCACCATGCCCGGCTAATTTTTTCTATATATTTTTAGTTGTCCGATTAATTTCTTTCTATTTTTAGTAGAGACGGGGTCTCGCTCTTGCTCAGGCTGGTTTCGAACTCCTGAACTCAAACAATCCGCCCGCCTCGGCGTCCCAGAGAGCTAGGATTACAGGCGTGAGCCACCGCGCCCGGCCTCCCAGAGAGCTAGGAGACCTTGACACTTGTGATGATTTCAAGCCAGGTTTTTTGTAGAATGTCCCTCAGTTTGGGTTTGCCCAGTGTTTCCCCATAATTAGATTCAAGGAGTTTACAGACAAGAAGTGGAACTCAAGGAAGGGGTTAGACTCAGGGGCTTATGCACCTTTTTAAGAAAGGGAAGACAGTCGGGATTCAAGGATAATAAATTTGGGGGAAGTACCTGGAAAATACTTGGGGAGCACTAGTGGAAGATGAGGGCCAGTTTAGCGAGGTCTGTTTATGCAAACTCGTCTTGCTGTCAATTCTAGTCTTCCATGATTAAGAGTCACTCTTCTCTCCCCAGCAGAGGGGTTGGGGGGACCCATTACTCAAAGGGAAATGTATGCCCTGCTTTTAGGCACATAAGGGGAGGCCAGAGAACCCTTCCTGCGTCTGTTAGTTCTCAGTTACCTTCAGCTGAAAATAATTCTTATCCCCAAGTGGCATATTTTGAGGTGGCAAGTGGCATATTCTGGTCCCCTTGAATTCCAAGTGGAGCCACTGCTCGTGTGACCCAGAGTTTACTATGTTGGGAGGATCCAGCCCAGAGAGTCCTGCTTCTCCCCAGACAGTGGCTGAAACCTTGAAGCAATGCCACAGCCCCTGGGAACCCAGATGGAAAAACTTCCCTGTCGTCTTCGTTCATTTCACTAATACTGACTGAGCACCCACTGCATGCTGAATACTGTTTTGGGCACCACAAAAAAACAAAACAAAACAAAACAAATAAGGCTGGGCACAGTGGCTCACACCCGTAATCCTAGCACTCTGGGAGATGGAAGTGAGAGAATCGCTTGAGGCCAGGAGTTTGAGATCAGCCTGAGCAAGAGCGAGACCCCATCTCTACTAAAAATAGAAAAATTAGCCGGACATCATGGCGCGTGCCCGTAGTCCCAGCTGCTTGGGAGGCTGAGGCAGGAGGATCGCTGGAGCCTAAGAGCTGGAGGTTGCAGTGAGCTACAATGACACCACTGCACTCTAGCCTGGACAACCAAGCAAGACTCTGTCTCAAAAACAAGAAAAAACAAATTAGCAAATGCAAAGGATGATTTTGGATGGTGAGAAATGCTATGAAACCAATGAAATCAGGTGGAGCCATAGAGAGGGTCTTCATTTGGGTTCCCAAGAAGCAGACTGTGAGAGAAGGATTTGTGTGCAAACCAGTTCATGCAGGAAGTGGTCCCAAGAAACATGGCTAGGGGAGTATGACATGAGACAAGGAAGGGGAGAAACTCAATGAAGAGCATTTTTGGGGCCCAGTGCTGTTGGGGGACTCAGGCAGCCAGTGCAAAGCATGCCTGAGGTTATCTCCCCGAGGGGTGAGAGGATTGGGGCATTTATTCACGAGCTCCCATCAATCATTAGCCGAGGGATGCTCTTAGGTAAGGAAGGAGGAGGCAGTGATTCCCTGGCGCTTCTGCCTGCTGCGCATGGGCAGTGCCACTCTGGCACCCAGAGAGGGCCCTCAGGCAGAGTCAAAGCTGTGAATGCCAGGGGTTGTATGCAGAGGCCTTGGGGTGTCCCTGCAGAGAGTGTGGGGATGGAAGGTACCAGCTTCAGTGGTCTCCTGCTGCTAATTCTTTTTCTTGGGGGGCACGGTGGGGCAGAGGAGCGGGAGGTAAACCATGAGATTATGGCTGTTTCCTTTTCTTTTTTTCTTTCCAAGTAATTTCAAGTGTACAGAAGAGTTGCAAGATTAGTACAAAAAACTTTTTTTCCCTAGAGCACATGGGTGACAGCATGCTTCAACATCCCCAAATTCTCTAATATTTTTTTTATTCCCTGCAAATAAGGACATTCTCTCACGCAATCGCAATACAATTATCGAATCCAGAAAATAATATTGACGCATTACAGCCACACAACCCACTGAACCCCACCTGTCTCAATATTGTCCTTTACAGCAAACTAATCCCCTCAGAGTCCCACACGGCACTTGTCGCTGAAGGTCTTCTTAGTCTCCTTCAGTCTGGAGCAGTTCCTTGACTCTCATGACCTTGACACTTTTGATGATTTCAAGCCAGGTATTTTGCAGAATGTCCCTCAACTTGGGTTCACCTAGTGTTTCCCCGTCATTGGATTCAAGTTATGCATATTGGCAGGAATGCTCACAAAAGTGCTGCCGTGTCCTTCTCATGGCAGCCTATCAGGTGGCACGTAACCTCGATTTCTCCCATTACTGGTGATATGATCGCCTGATTAAGGTAGCATTTGCCAGGTTTCTCTGCGTAAAGTTACTCTTTTTCCCCTGTGTAATGAATGAATATTTTGTGATGAGGTGCTTTGGGACCAGGTAAGTATCCTGCACTTCATCAAACTCTCACCCACTCGTTTTAACATCCACTGATATTTCTTGGCAGAATTAGTTATTACTACAATGGTTGCCAAGTGGTGATTTTTCTAATTCCATCATTCCCTCTACATTTAGTAGTTGGCTTTCTTCTGTAATACCTTTCTCTTCTCCCCATTACTTAGTTAGTTATTTATATCCAAGTGGACTTGTGGATTTCTCTTTTATTCGATGGTTAATGTGATTTCCGTCAACGCCCAAATTGTTCGTGATCTGGCTGGTCGGAGCCCCTTCGAGCAAGCTTCTGTGTAGCTTTTTTTGGTGAGGAGAAAAAGGAGTCACAGAAGAATGTGGTTTAAGATGGAATCTATGGCCGGGCACGGTGGCTCACGCCTGTAATCCTAGCTCTCTGGGAGGCCGAGGTGGGCGGATTGTTTGAGCTCAAGAGTTCGAAAGCAGCCTGAGCAAGAGC
>NW_012155718.1:195416-199878 GCF_000956105.1 Propithecus coquereli | reverse complement strand
GCCAGTTTGTGGGTCCCTGCAGCCTCTCCTGCCAGGTTATGCGTTCAGACAAATCTAGGCTCTTTGTGGTTATCGACTTATGAAGATTCCCTCTAAAACATCAAGTTCCACCTGTTCCAGCCCCTCCCATTGTTTTCCAAGGCACAAGCAGAACCACCAAACATTGGGGATGAGGTCAGTGGCCCTAGCTTTTGTCCCGGTTCGGGACCTGGAACTGGAGTAAGGGGCAACTTGATCAGCCAAGGCTCGAACTCCCTACGGGCCCTGAACACATCACTGGAATCTTAAAGAGATGGAGAAAATGGAACCGAGTGGCTTAAAAAGATGACCACATCACATGCAAAAGAATGAATTTGGACCCCTGCCTCATGCCATATACAAAAATTAACTCAAAATGGATCATGGCTGGGCATGGTGTCTCATGCCTGTAATCCTAGCACTCTGGGAGGCCAAGGTGGGAGGATCGCTTGAGGTCAGGAGTTTAAGACCAGCCAGAGCAAGAGCGAGACCCTGTCTCTACCAAAAATAGAAAAAATTAGCCAGGCGTTGTGGCGTACACCTGTAGTCCCAGCTACTTGGGAGGCTGGAGGCAGGAGGATCACTTGAGCCCAGGAGTGTGAGGTTGCAGTGAGCTACCATGATGTACTCTATCCCAAACAACAAAGCAAAACTCTGTCTCCAAAAAAAAAAAGGATCAAAGACTTAAATGTAAGAGCTAAAAATATAAAATTCGTGTAAGGAAACATAGGTGTGAATTTTTGTGGCCTTGAATTAAGCAATGGTTTCTTAGATGTGACACCCAAAATACAAGCAACCAAAGAAAACACAGATAAATTACACTTCATCAAAATTAAAAACTTCCATATATCAAGCAAGACTATGATGGTTAATTTTATGTGTCAACACGGCTGGGCTACCGTATCCACTTATTGAAGCAAACACTTAATGTTGCTGTGAAGGTATTTTGCAGATGTGGTTAACATCTACAATCAGTTGACCTGAGTAAATGAGATTACCCTCCGTCATGTGGGTGGGCCTCATCCAATCAGTTGAAGACCTTAGAGAAAAGCCTGAGATTTATGAGAGAAAAAGGGAATTCTGCCTCAAGGCGGCATCGTTAATCCTACCTGAGTTTCCAGCCTGTTGGGCTGCCCTGTGAATCGCAGACTCGCTGGTTCTCATAACTCCTTAAAATAAATCTTTTTTATTGTTTCTATTGTTTCTGTTTCTCTAGAGAACCCTGACTGATTCAGACACCGTCAAAAGAGTGAAAAGACCATCCACCGAAGAAGATAAAATATTTACAAATCACATATCTGATAAGGGTCCACTATCCGGAATGCATAAAGAATTCCTATAATTCCATAGTGAAAAAACCAAAGAGCCCAATTGAAAAATGGCCAAACGGTTTGTCTAGATATTTCTCCAAAGAAGATATACAAATGGCCGATAAGCACACAAAAGGGTGCTCAATGTCATTAGTCATTAGGGAAATGCACATCAAAACCACGAGACTCCAATTCATGTATGTAATTGAGAAACAGACAAGCATCGGCAAGGATGTGGCAGAAGTAGAACGCTCATAAATTGCTGGTGGGGATGTAAAATGTAGCAGCCACTGCGGAAAATACTTGGAAAGTTCCCCAAAAAGTTAAACATAGAGTTGCCATATGATGCAGCAATTCCACTCCTAGGTATATTCCTAAGAGAATTGAAAACATATGCTCACACAACGGCATGTGCACAAATGTTCATAGCAACATTATTCATAATAGCCAAAAAGTGGAAGCAACCCAGATGTCTATCAGCTGATAAATGGATAAACAAAATGCGGTGTAGCTGTAAAAAGGAATGAAGTGCTGGTGTACGCAGCAACATGGATAGACTTTGGAAGCATTATGATAAACGTGAGCAGCCACACAGGAAAGACCACACGTTGTACGACTCCATTTATGCAAAATGTCCAGAATAGGCACATTCATAGGTGCGGAAAGTAGATTAGTGGCTGCCAGGGGCCAGAGAGAAGGGGGAATGAGGAGTGACTGCTGATGTGTGCGACGTGTCTTTCTGGAGTGATGAAAATGTTCTGGAATTAAATAGTGATGATAGTTGCACATCTCTGTGAATATACCAAAAAACCACTGAATTGCACACTTAAAATGATAGATGCTATGGTACGTGAATATATTACTTTTTTAAAAGGGCACGATAGAGGCTTATTGTAGCAGATGAACATTATTAACTGCTCATCCCAGTATCTGATACCACCCCCAGTGGTAACAGAGCCCTCAACTTTTATCTGAATCCATGGCCATCTGGAATGAGGAGCACATTTCCCATAGCCTGTAGCTAGATGAGGCCATGTGGCTACATTCTGGCCTCCAAGAGCCAAACAGGAAGGAATCAGGCCTTTTTCTGCCCTTCCCCTTTTGCATTTCCTGGAACACGCCATGATGTTTGCAATTCAAGCAACCATCCGGGACCATAAACTGACAACCAAACATGGGGTCACAAGACAGGAGGGTTTGGCCTCACTGACTGAGGAGCTGCCATGGACTGCCCACTGCCTACCTTAGACATACAAGGGAGAGCAATAAACATCTTTTTTTATTGAAGAAGAAAAAAAAGAGATGACAGGGTTTATTTTGCTCATGTGTCTGCAATTTGATCACGCAAAAGCTCAGACCTGCTCTGGTTAGCATCAGCCGGGATGGCTTGAAGGTTGGAGACCAGAATGCTCCGAAGACCATGCATGAACACGTCTGGCAGATGATGGTGGCTGCTGGCTGGGATCTTAGCTGGGGATGTCAGATAAAACACACAAGCATAGCCTACCCACGTGACTCGGACTTCCTCACAACGTGGTAACTGAGTTTTTAAAGGGAAAGACAGAAGGATCCCCAGGCATAAGTTGTATCACCTTTTACCACCCAGCTTCAGAAGTTACACATTTTTGGCTGGGCGCGGTGGCTCATGCCTGTAATCCCATCACCCTGGGAGGCTGAGGCAGGAGGATCGCTTGAGGCCAGGAGTTCAAGAACAACCTGGGCAACATAGAGAGACCCCGTCTTTACAAAATATAAAGAAATTACACATTTTTGCTGCATCCTACTCTTTAGATACGAATCACTAGGTCTTGGTTGTTAGTATTGTTCAAGTCTTCTATGTTTGTACTGATTTTTTGCCTACTTGTTTTATCAGTTATTGATATAGGAGTTGTATTAATTTTCTATTGCTGTTATAAAAAATGACCACAAAATTTGTAGCTTAAAATGACATAAATTTATTATCTTACAATTCCATGGGTCAGAGCGGTTTGACATGAGTCTCCGTGGGCTACATCAAGGTGTGGGCAGGACTGCTTTCTTTTCTAGGAAAATATCTGTTTTCTTGCCTTTTCCAGCATCCAGAGGCTGCTCACATTCCCTGGTTTATGGCTCCTTCCTCCGTCTTCAAAGTCAGCAATGGCAGATTGAGTCTATTTCACATCCCATCGCTCTGACCTCCTCTTCTTTCTCCCTCTTCCACTTTTGAGGCCCCCTGTGATCATATTAGGCCAACTCAACCCAGACTGATTTCCCCATTTTAATGTCAGTTAATTATCAACCTTAATTCTCCTTTTCTGTGTAAGGTAATATATTCACAGGTTCCAGGCATTCAGACATGGACACCTTCGGGGGACTGTTATTCTGCCTCCCACAGGAATGTTGAAATCTTCAACCATGATTATGTATTTTTATTTCTTCTTGCAGTTCTATCAGTTTTGCTTCCTGCATTTGAAGTCACATTATTGGTTGCATAAACATTTAGGATCATCGTATCCTCTTGATGAATGGACTCCTTTTTCCTCTTGTATTTCTTGTTCTGAAATCTCCTTTGATATTGACATAGCCACTCTGGCTTTCTTTTGATTAGTGTTAGTATGCTGTATCTTTTTCATCCTTTACTTTTTACTCATATCTTTATATTTGAAATAGTTTTCTTGCAAACAGCATTTGGTTGGGTCTTGCACTCTTTTTTTGTTCAAGCTGATAATCTTGGACTTTTAATTGGTGTCATAATATCATTACATTTGGAGTAGTAATAATTAGCAATATGATTGGGTTTGAATATGCCATCTAGCTATTTTTTCTCATTAATTTCATTTGCTGTCTGTTCCTTAGTTCCTCTTTTCCTGCCTTTTTTTGCATTGATCATTTTTTATGATTTTCTTTTATCTCCACCATTAGCGTGTTAACTATACTTATTTTTTGTTTTGTTTTGTTTTTCAGAGATTGGTCTAGAGTTTACAATAAGCATCTTTAACTTGCTGCCATCAAAAAATATTATATCACTTCACTCATGGGGTAAAAATCATAAGCAGTGCTCTTTTAGCCCACCCTCCCATCTTTTGTGCTAGTGGTATCATACATTCTACTTCTGTCAATATTACAAACCCCACCACACATTGTTCTTATTTTTG
>NW_012155718.1:181248-194642 GCF_000956105.1 Propithecus coquereli | reverse complement strand
TCTTTTGGGGGAAGTTTCTTGGGCTTCTTGGATCTGCAGGTTTATAGTTTTCATCAAATTTGCAAATGTTTTGGCCATTATTATTTCTTCCAATTTTTCCCACCCCCTTCCCCACCTTCTGAGTCTCCAGTTACCCGTATGTTGGGTCACTTGATACTGATACTGTCGCATAGGCCGTGAATGCCCTGTTTATTTATTCTTATTTTTTGTCTTTTTCTCTATATACTTTGTTTTGGATAGTTTCCATTGCTACGTTTTCAAATTCACAATATTTTCTTCTGAAGGCTCTAATCTGCTTTTCGTCTCATTCCGTGTATTTTCGTCTCACGTATCGCAAAGCTCACTGCTCTTGCTTCCCTTCCCAGGGAGCAGTGCCGAGCTGCCTGTTTGCAGTGTCTGAAAACCATCGCTTCAGGTACTTTGTCTGACTTTCTAGTTGTTTAAGGTGGCGGGCTAACTCTTGTCCCTGTGTCTCCATTATGGCCACAGGTGGAATTCAGACACTTTTTAAACACACCAAAGACAGCTACTGCAGTTGGTAGATGAGAACGCAAGAGATGTAGTCTGGAAAATGGGTTGACCCCTAAACAGATTTCTGTTCACTGCAGGACTTTTGCTTTGTGGAACAGGATTTCACAAATGCTGAATGCCACCACCAGGAATCTCCTGCCTAACCTGAAATTCAGCTTCTTTTTGGGAGAACAAAAAAGGTTAAACAAATACTAAAATAATTGCATTTAAAGGGCCACCGAACTATTGGCCTTCCCAAGACTTGCTCGTGGTTCCATCTGTCTTGTTAGGAACAGATCTGGGAATTCTGTTTGGGAGTCATCTTTCTTGCATGTCCATCCGACCATGCCACTGATAACTGGCCCCTTTGCCCCTCTGCCTTGCAGGTACAGTCCAGGCCCCAGCACGGCCAACAGTGGGTGTCCTCCTGAATGCCACCAGTCTTGTTTGGGCAGTGTCTGTTTACATGACTTCATCCCCATTCAGTGTAAATTACCTTTGCCTTTTTCAAAGCACTTCCTTGTCATTAGGAGGAGACGGGAGGAAGGGAAGGAGGTTACACTTAATCACAAGGATGCTGCACTGGGACCTGGCCCTGCAGTGCTTGTACCTCTGCTGCCGCCTTCACTTGGACCAGGCTGCTTTGATCCCTGCCCTAAAACTTTCCCGGAAAATAGAGCAAAAGTTAAATCTCAACAAGATGAGGATGACATGGGTCTCAATCCTTCAAATACTTAATCCCTAAAATAATCCCTACAGTACAGGCTTGGCGGTCAGGGAAAACCTGGGATTCAAATCTTGGCTTCCCCACTCAATAGCTTTGTGACCTCAGATAAATTATCTCTGTTTCTGAGCCTTAGAGATGAGCCTCAGACATTAACATTGTTACTGAAAGCTCGGCCACTTGTCCACCAGGTCGAATCAGAAGAATGAGGACAAGCAATTTGGGGAGGAAGGAAAGAGAGCTTATTTTGTAGACAAAGGAGGAAAAATGGTAGACCTTCTTATCTCAAAATCCAAATTTCCTGAATATAGGCAAAAATACAGAGCTTTTAAAGGGAGGGTTCTTGGCTTCAGGCAATTACTGTGGTTAACTATTGTAATCATTCTTGTCTGCCAAAGACAAAGCCTGTGAACTCTGCCAGCCGCCCACCTGGGGGGCTGAGACCACCTGGGAATTTTAACAAAAGACTTAACCTGCCTCAGGGATGCAGGCCAGGCTGCAGTTTCCAAAAAGAGTGGGGGAAGTTTTAAAGAGATTTTTTTTTTTCCAGGCCATTCCCTGTTACAATATTTACCCACTCCATAAAGCTGTTGTGAGATTAAATGAGATAGTGCATGCAAAGCACTTAACACAGTGCCTGGCACGTGAACAGACTTAATGAACATCGGCTGTTACAGGAGTAAGACCAGCCGGTCCACGCTGGCCACCAGGCTGATGTGCAGGAGACAGCCCGTCACCAGGTTAGATCTCAGGTGGGCCTTCTCCTTTCAGCTTGTCTCAGCACGGTTTATATAATCAGACGAGCAAATTCGGGTTTCTTGATGGCACCCAGCACATGAATTAGTTTCTACACGGACTCCGACATAGAACACGTTCTCTGACCGAATATGGGAGGGAAAGCTCGTCTCCCTGTTCTTCTGCAAGTAACTTTTACAAGCGAGGAGCGGGGGAATCTATATCTGAACCGACTTCTATATAGCGCAGCCAGCCGGGATGCTGGCCAAATTTTCTGGACTGGAAATGAAAAAGGAATATTTTTTCTCTTGCCTATAGGAACCAACTCGCCTCGATGCCTGTGTATTTCATAAGGGTCACCGCCAGATCCTACATCTGGTTGGTTTGGGGGAGTCTGGGTCATAGTTTCAAATCTTTTTCTCGATGTTGTTAGCATTATGTCACGTAAATGAAGATTTATTGTATGGTTCCCGCTGAGATGACGTTTCACATGACCACTGCCCCTCGCCATGGCTGGTCTGGGTTCGTGGTGTGTCCCCTGACCCCCAAAGGCTGATGAGCAAGAAGAAGGTAGATGATGCTGGGTATTGGTGGGCTCACGATCCCTGACGAAAAAAGAAAAAAAGCAGAATGTTTGCAATCAATCTCCCCTTGAGGTCTTGGTCACACTCAGAATAAGAGATTTTTGAAAATTGAAGACGTAAGAGTGGAAAGTATCGTCCACCCTCCTCTCAGCTGGGTGTCGCGGGTGATCCAGGGATGCTTTGCACGTGAGATGATTCTGCCCTCCCTCTGGTCAGCTTCTCACTGATCTCTTTGGGGCTGAGACTAGACCCATTCGTGACCAAGGGATCGACGTGCTCAGCAAAAGGCAAAGGCTCACCTGCTCAGAGGAGGTAGCAGCAGGTAGTCTAGGAAATGATGTCACACCCATTTCTGTATGTGCTGTGTAGCGCTTTTGTCTCTTAAAAGGCCACACACCTCCCTGCTTAGTATAGAGTTTAGCAAGCAAGACCCCCTCCAATTCACAGGGCCCGATCCCATGTCGATTGACTCCTGGACGCAGAAGTCAGCTTGAGGGCTGGGTTAAAGAACTTAGAGACAATTTGTTCTCTTAAGTAGATTCCACGCCATTGGCGCATAGATGATGCTAATTCAATTCCACATTCAGTGCCTGAGAGCATCCAACTGCTAGGGCTGGGTGGGCAGTCTGTGTGTGTGTATGTTTGTGTGTGTATCTGTGTGTGCGTGCGCATGTGTGTGTGTGCCTGCATGTGTTGGCAGGTGAGGTACAGGATAATAAATAAAATACAGTGACTGTCTGCCTACCCTCCAAAACTCACCCCTGGAGACTGTCTATGAGCCCCCTTTAAGATGCTCAGGGCGGGGACAGCCAACAGTGAACCCCAGATTCCTCCGTCACCCCCAGAGATTCACACTGCTGATGTCCCTAGGGAGCTTAGTGCCACCTTGTGGGAGCATGGGAAGCATGAAGGAAAAAAAACACATAATTTGGGGAGGAGTTGGGGGTGTCATCCACACGCTCTGCCTCTCCTTCCACCACTGTCCTGTGTCACCAGGGTAACCAACACATCACCCACAACCCCCGCAGGTACAGCAGCCAGGGAGCCAGAAGGTCAACGCTAATGAAAGATGCTATCTGGAAAACCAGTGCCAACCCAAGCTGACATAATTAGCTGTATTTGTGGTCCTTGAGGTTTGGCAAGCGAGGATGGGGTGGGAGGAGAGTGCGGAGGGGGGTATCTTTTTCCAACACCTCAGAACAAAGAGAGCAATTTGGAAGGCTTCCAGTTAGCTTAGCAACTTAGCGAGTGGCTATCTAATTAGTGCCTGCGCAGCTTCTGAAAGACGGCCGCGAGCGGCACATAGAACAGGGACACCTGGTTTCCCCTTAGCTCCAGCCCGTGGACTTTCACAATGTCGACAGCTTCAGATCAGCCTTCATTGCCTTCGTTGCCACTGTCCCAATGCTGGGGGGCGTTCCCCCCGAAAAAATGTGTCATTGGCATCATTGGCGTCTGGAGTGCAGCCTAATAATGTTGTTGACATCTCAAATACCCCGGAGCCACTTAAGAAGAGTTGTTAGTTCTCTGAGGTTGAGGGAGAAAGGAGAAACATGGAAGTGATAACAAACATCCTTTCTATCTGGTTTCTAATTTTCCAATGAGCCACAGTTACGTCTGTAGGATCCTGAACAAGTGGATTAACCTGGACTAGCCTTGACTTTCTCACCCACGAAAGAGGGTCACACACAACCTGGAAGATCCCGGTGAGAATCTGACACAGGTGTACCTTGGTGGATGTTCAAGAAATGGTTCCTGGTGTTGACAGTTATAACAATAGTGACGATGATGGTGTCAATGAAGATGACAGTGACGATAATTACTTCCCCTTAGTGATCTTGTCCCCCAGAGTGGGGAGGACTCGGCAACACAATGTACAGCGGGCCTGTGGGCGGACGAGCCCGTGCACAGTCCTCATTGCATGATGAGGCACAGTAATGATAATTACCATACGGAGGGGACACTGGGCCGTTTCCAAAGTGCTTTCACACACGCGGTCGCGTTCGCACCATCCCTCCGCTCTGTGAGGAAATTACATCATCACCCTCAGTTTGCAGAGGAGAGAAGCATGAGGCTCAGAAGATTCGAACCCTTCCCCAAGGGCCAGCAGTGGTAAGTGCAATGGCCAAGTCTTGAACTTAAGCCACGAGACTCCAAATCTCGTGTTCTTCCTGGGGTGCGAACGTTGCCTTCCAAGCATTTCGGGGAGTATGGAGAGAATCTTAGGACATAGATTAAGGTGGTTCCAGCACACCGAGTTTATCATAAGAGAGCTCAAGAGACAGAGAGCCGAGACAGAAAGAGAGTGGCCAATGGCGTCTAACGCCGCAGCTTACAGGAAAGCCGGGAGGTGACAGCAGTGCAGTAAAAAGTCAGAATTCCCAGACACGTTAAAAGAAGTTATTTGTGTTGTCTATTGCTGCATAGCAAACCACCCCAATTTAGTGGCTCAAAATGACAACTGTTTTGTTTTCCATCACATTCTGGACACTGACAGATCACGAATGGGCTGTGGTCACCCGGGGCGGTAGTGGGCTATTCTGAGCGGAGACGTCCAAGATGGCTCACTCACGGTTGACAAGGCTGCCGGAGAGCCCACCTCTCCTCCACGTGGCCTCACACAGCTTGGACTCCTCCCAGCTGGGCAGCTGGGTTTCAAAAGGGAAATCACAGAGTGAACATTTAAAAGGGGAGTGTCTTGGTCCTTTTAGTGTTGCTATAAACGAATGCCTGACGCTGCACAGTTTCTAAAGATGAGAGGTTTATCTGGTTCGCAATTCTGCTGGCAGAAGGTTCAAGACTGGGCACGTGGTGAGGGTTCCAGGCTGCTTCCACTTACGGCAGAAAAGGAAGAGGAGCTGGCGTGTGCAGAGATCACATGGCAAGAGGAAGCGAGTTGGGGGAGGGGGCCAGGCTCTTTTAACAACCAGCTTTCTCAGGAACTAATAGGGTGAGAACTCACTTGGTCCCCTGCCCCAGGGAGGGCATTCATCTCCTCATGAGGGGTCTGCTCCTGTGACCCAGACGCCTCCCCATGAAGCCCACCTCCAGCACGGGGGATCAAATGTCAACATGACATTTGGTGAGGACAAAGAAACCACATCCAAACTACAGCAGGGAGGAGAGAGGAGCTGCCAGTTCTCTCCAGGCCCGGCTCAGAAGTCCCAGCACATCACATCTGCTACATCCTGTGAAACCAAGCAGTCACAGACCAGCCCATGTTACAGTGACGGTGGCCGTCTTCGGAGATGAGGTGGCTCAGAGGCTGAGTTCTATCATTTTCAAGCAGGAATTATACTGGACCTGGGTTTACATAGTATTATCTATTAAAAGTTAGAGTAATAAAAATAATAATAATCGCAACTTATCGAGTGAATGCTACCACCAGGTGAATTGCTTGTGTCATCTCTGCTCTCACCACAGCTAGGGAATGTGGAGATTAAGGGACCTGTCCAAGGCATCACACCCAGACACAGCATTCAGAGGAAGAAAAGGGTGTCCTTTCTGGAAGAGAGAAAACTTTCCTGGCAGTTTCCTCCTGCCTTGTCGTAATAGATTTCCTCTTACTCCTCCTTGGCCACAGTTCGAATTGCGAGTCCTTTCCCAAGCAAGTTGCCGACAGGTTTCCATGCACAGCGTAAGCAGGCAGCAGGCTCTTTCCCACACAGGAATTGATGTGTTTGCACCTCTCTGAGGGTGACCATCCTGGAGCTCCTGACCACCCCACCCCACACCCAGATGTCTTGATGGCTAAAGGGGCTGATCTCTCAGCTTAGACAATCCCGTGGGGGAGGGGCAGTGGAGGAATCAGCCAGAAAGACCACTTTGGCCAGAAAGCAGCAAAACCAGGACCAAACCCCACCTCTTTCCATTCCAAAGCCCACGTCCTTTCTATTACACTCTAAAAACCCCAGCACAGAAATGTGACGAGAAAGGAAGCTCTGGCTTCCTCCCTTTGCTGTCCGTGCTGGTGACTTGGCCATCCCTGCCAGGCACTGGGGCGGGGTGTTCCCTGTGCCTTTGTTCCAAACTCCCGCCACCAGGACGGGCAACTGAGAGCAACGCTCACAGCATGTCCACCCAGGAGGTAGAAGAAACTGCTCTCCTGCAGGCCGGGGCTTTGAGGGGGCACAGACTGCACAGAGGAGGGTGGTCTCTGATGGCCACATGGAATTCTGGATCCCTCTGCTCAGCCACTGGAACTTGGCCCATCCATGCCTTTTCCCTGGAGTATGTGAGCAATGGTATGTACGTCGTGCAAGAACCTCCCTTCTCCTCTCATCAAACCAAACCCAGACCTCCCAATTTGATCTCCTGGGAGGGAAACCTCAGGTTTGGGCTAGGGCAATAAATAACCAAGCAGCCCACCTCTATGGGCTGTGACATCCAAGCTGGCCTCTTCACCTGGATGGCCTGCGCTCTTCCACGTGACCTCTCGCTCCAGCAGCATAGTGGGACTTCTTATTGGCTGCTCAGGGCTCACAAGAGCACAGAAACAGAAGCCTCCTGGCCTTCCCTTCAGCTGCATTCTACTGGCTAAAGTGAGTCAGTGGGCTGGCCCTGACCCAACATGGGATGAAATGACACAAGGACATGAATACAGGGCGGTGTGGTTCATGGCGACCACCCAAGCACATAGTAAGAACTCGGAGCTGCTCGAGCTAGCACATTGAATCCAGACTCTCTGGTAGGTTCCCTCTGATGGACCAATCCAGGATTAAATCATAAATGTGATGTAAAATTATGTTTTTCCCTCCCTGGTCTAACGCCTTCCAACTCTAAGCCAGCCCATCCTCCCATTTTCTGCTAATGTGAATTAGCAAAAAATTATCACTCTTTGGGTGCATAAGATGCTTCAATATAACTTCAGTCACAGCTCTGGAGGTAGCCTGGGTCAGGAGGAAACATGGCTTCCCCTACAAGCTGGTCGTTCCAGGATTTCCAAACAAGCAGAGTTCACTGAGTATCCCGGGTCAGTGGGAATTTCTTCAGTCATTAAAAACCACCAAGAAAGCCTCAATTTCAGGACTGAGTCCCACTCTTTTAATGCATGCCCTAGTTCTCACTTAAGAGACCTATCGAGGCTGTGAATTCAACCTATATTGTAGGTCAGCAACCTGTAGGTTCCAGCAAAGCAACTGACTTTCAGCTATGCTAGACCCGTGGCTAACAGAGATGAGAAATTACATTTAAGGCAGCCCAAGAAGTTCCCTGGCTCTGCTCTCTTATGAGGACTAGAGTCATGAGTGCAGAACCCTGAGCTCACTTACTGTTTTCTTTCTTTAAACACCACAGTACAGTTAGAAGTACTTAACACACCCCACAGGGTTCTATTCTTCATTCTTGCTCTAATAAATCATCACAGCCACCCGTTGGCTTGTCTAGACTTGCCTTTAAGAGACAATTCACTAAGTCCTACCTTCTCTGCCAGTGGGATGCTCACTGCCTTCAAATCCAACCAGATCAGGTAACCAAACAGAGATTTCCTTTTCCTTGAGAATCTGTAGTCTACCACAAACTAGGATTCAGTTGCAGGTAATAGAAATCACTCTTACCAATTTAGGCAGAAGGGGATCTATCATCAAGTACTAGAACAGACCATTGGAAGGACAGGAGAAGCAGGGTCAGAGCTAAGTTCAGACAGAAAGCCCCCAGTCTCCAGAATCCTCCTGTCTCTGCTGTCATCAGGAAAGCTTCCCCTACCGTTGCCATGGAAACTAACAAGTCAGGAAGCTGCCTAACCACACCATCTCTTCGTGACTCATGCCAACAGAACAGGGCGCCTCCTGCCCTGCCTCTCTCCCCCTTTAATGTAGTTCCAAATCCAAGTCTTGCACAGGAGATTCTGATTGGTGGAACCTCAATCACATCTGAGATCCTGCCTGCAAGAGAGTCTGGGATATTAATTTTCATTTTTCCAGCCTCCATAGCATAGGAGGGCACCTGGGAAAGAAGGTGGGATAGATGTTGACCGAGTGAATGCACAGCATCCACCGCATAGCCAATTTCTTCAGACCTGAATGATTCTTTTCCTGAAAGCCTCACTCAGAAATATGCTTTTAACTCATTGACGTGACTTCTATCTGTATTTCAGCTCAGTTCCACCACGGACTTGGAGAGAACCTGTTCAGTGCTGGGCTCCATGCTAAGAGTTGCAGATAGAGAGGTGAATAAAGCCAGGCTCTGGTCCTCCAGGAGCTCATAGTCTCAAAAGGGACACAAATAAGCAGCAAATAATCTGGAGAAGACAGAGAGAAGAGATGGTATTTAGTCTATGCAGTGAGTATGAAGTTGGTTCCAGTCTTGGGGTATATGCCATGCTATGCTTGTCATACCTCTACCAATCACACTTAAACTTCTCCAAGTTTCTATCCTGCTGTGCAAGCAGGAAATACAATCTCTACCATTGCCGGGACCTCCCTCTTTATCCTCAAGGATTGACACAAGGTTCAGGTCTTAACAGCCCAGAACATTGGGGGAGGTGACCAATGCTCAAGCTCATATTATCCCTTGAAGTTGGGTGGCTGCGCTGTTTCCATACCAAACCCGAGGACAATGACCTTCATGGGGCAGGGAAGCTTGATGCTCCATGTGGTCATTGTCTACAGGCCTGCCATCTTGCTGGGGTGACTGCAAGAGCTTGGGACTCTGGTACTCACCACTCGAGATTCCACAACAAGCTCTCTGCCATCCCAGCTTCGAGGGAAGTTCTCTGAACCTCCCTCCACTTGGCCATTCGTACCTCCTCAGAGGTCCATCAAGATCCATCTATCCTTTTTCTCTTCATAATAACCCCACAATGGGACATTTTCTAGTGTCTAAGTTTGCTCACCAGAAAAAGCCTTATCCCAGGGTACTTGTTGAAAGAAAAAAATTTACCGGCATTTTTTTAATGTCACAGACCAGTTGGAGCAAATAGGAGCCCAAACAAAAACATAAAGGAAAATCTAGGGAATGAGATGCCCACAGGGGACTTTGAAAACCTCCAACATATTCCTGGGAATTTAGAAAGCCAGGAACATATGCCTGGCTGTGCACATGCCTGGAAACGACCAGAGAAAATCTTGATGTCTCACGTCTGGATGACCTTGAGGCCCCGCACAAGGAGAATGTGAGGGCTAAAGCAGAGTTGTGAACTTCCAGAGCACTGAAGGTGCACACAGAGCCCCTTGGCAAAGGGTAGAGACTTTTGCTTCAAGGCATTGAAGGGAATCTCTGTCCAATCATTAGCTTGACACTAGGCTAAAGAATCAGAGATGTCAGTGGCCACACAGAGAAATAGGGATGACTCATATACAGTCAATAGAAGCTGTCCTTAAAGAAACCTAGATGTTGGACTTACTAAGGAAAGCCTTTAAATCGGTATTATAAATATGTTCAAATAATTAAATAAAATTATGTTTAAAGAATTAAGGAAAAGTGTAAGAACAATGTCTCATAAAATAGAAAATACAAAAAAATAGAAATTATAAAAAGAACCAAATAGAAATCCTGAAGTTGAAAATTATAACTAAAAGGAAGAATTTACTAGAAGGGCTCAGTAGCAGATTTGGATTATTCTTTCTGAGGAACAGAAAGAAAAAGGAGTAAAAACAAATAAACAGAGTCTCAAAGACCTGTGGGACATCATCAAGCATACCAACACATATGTAATGGGAATCACAGGAAGAGAAGAGAGAGAAAAGAGTAGAAAAATGTTTGAGGAAATAACGGCAGAAAACTTTCCAAATATGATTTCTTTAAAAAAAAAAAAAAACCCCGCAGTAATCTACATATTGAGAAGCTCAGTGAATCCAAGATAAACACAAAGAGATCCACACCTAGACACATCACAGTCGAAAGAGAAAGACAGAGAATTTGGACAAAGCAAGAGAGAAGCAACCCATCACATACAAGGGCTTCTCACCAAGATTAATAGCTGATTTTCTCATTAGAAACCAAAGAGGCCGAAAGGCAAAGGGATGGCATATTCAAAATACTGGCAGAAAAACACTGTCAATCAAGAATTCTATATCCAGCAAAACTATCCTTCAACAATGAAGGAAAAATTAAGACATTTCCAGATAAATTAAAACAGAGACAATTTGTTACTAATAGACCAAAGGAATACTAAAGGGAGTCCTTCAGGAGGAAATGAAAGGACATGAGACAGTAACTCAAATCCACACAAAGAAACAAAGAGGACTAGTAATAGTCACTACAGGAGTAAATATAAAAGATAGTATAAATGTATTTTTATAACTCTCTTCTTATCTGATTTAGAAGTTAACTGTAAATGGCAATAGTTATAACAACTGTGTTGAAGATAATTATAATGCATAAAGATGTCATTTGTATGACAACAGTAGCCCAAAGGAGAAGGGAGAGAATGGAACTATATTGGAGCAATGTTTTGTATGCAGTCATGTGTCATTTAACAATGGGATACTGTCTGAGAAATACGTCATTAGGCAATTTCACTGTTGTGCAAACATCACGAGTGTACTTGCACAAACCTAGGCATTGTAGCCTACTACTCACCTAGGCCATGTGGTATAATAACCCATAGCTCCTAGGCTGCAAACCCGTACAGCACGTATTGTATTGAATACTATAGGCAATTGGAACACAATGATATGGATTTGTGTATCTAAACATATCTACACATAGAAAAGGTATGGTAAAAATATAGTATAAAAGCTGAACGACGGTACACTTGTATAGGGCACTTACTACGATGGAACTTGCACTAATGGAGATGCTCTGGGTGAACAGTGAGTGAATGTGAAAGTGAAGAACATTACCATATGCTCCTGTAGACTTTGTAAACACGCTACACTCAGGCTACACTAAATTATTTTAAAATTTTCTTTCTTCAATAATAAATTAACTTCAGCTTACTATAACTTTTTTACTTTGTGAAGTATTTAATTTTTTAGGATTTTTGCCTCACAAAAACACTTAGCTTAAAACACAAATACATTGTACCTATGTTCAAAAAACTTTTTCTTTATATTTTTTATCCTATAGGCTTTTTTCTATTTTTCCCATTTTTAATTTTCTTTTTTTTACTTTTTAAACTTTTTTGTTCAAAACTAAGACAAACACACACGTTAGCCTAGGCCTACACAGGATCAGAATCATAATGTCCTGGTATTCCATCTCCACATTGTGTCCCACTGGAAGGTCTTCGGGGGCAATAACACGCATGGAACTGTCATCTCTTATGATAACAATGCTGCTTTCTTCAATACCTCCTGAAGGACCTGCCTGAGGCTGTTTTACAGTTAACCTTTTTATATATAAGTAGAAGTAGTATACTCTAAAACAACAACAAAAAGTATAGTGTAGTAAATGCATAAACCAGTAACATAGTCACTTACTATCATTATCAAAGTATTGTGTACTACAATAATTGTATATGCTATGCTTTTATACAGGTGGCAGTACAGTTGGTTTGCTCACACCACCATCGTCACGAACACGTGAGTAATGCATTGTGCTGGGACCTCCAATGGCTACACCAGGGAATAGAACATTTTTAGCTCTATTATAATTGCAACAATTGTGTATGTGGTCCACTGCTGACTAAAACATTATTTTGTGGTGCATGACTGTACTCTCTAAATTAAGTTGGTATTAACCTAAACTAGACTGTTTTAATTTAAAATGCTAATTGTAACACCCAGGGCAACTACTGAGAAAATCAGTAAAAAACATACAATGAAAGAAACCACAAAGGAATGAAAATGGTTTGCTAGAAAATGTCTGCTTAACACAAAAGAGGGCACTAATGGAGAAATAGAGGAAAAAAGACATAAGATATACAGAAAACAAATAGTAAAATGGGAGATGTAAATCCTATTTTATTAATAGATACGTTAAACACATAGATTAAACACTGAAATCAAAAGACATATATTGGCAAAATGAACTTTGTAAATGATTCAATTATATGCTTTATTCAACTGTATTCAAATAATTCCACTTGCAATAACACCGGAAAGAACACAATGCTTAAGAATAAATGAAATAAAAGAAGTGCAGGGCTTGTACATGGAAAACTACAAACCATTGTTAAAATGAATAAAAGATCTAAATCAACGAAAGGTATCTCATGTTCATGGATTAAAAGAATGAATATTAAATTTGCAATACTGTCCAAATCGATCTACAGAATCAAGGCAATTCCTATTAAAATCCCAGCTGCCCCTTTTTGCAGAAATTGATGAGCTGATCCTAAAATTCATATGGAAATACAAGAGATCCAAAATCGCCAAAACAATCCTGATAAAGAAGAACAAAGCCGGAAGACTCACCCTTCCTAATTTCAACACGTACTACAAAGCTGCAGTAATCAGGACAGTGCGGTACAGGCATAAGACCAGATGTGCAGATCAGTGGAATAGGATTGAGTCCAGAAACAAACATCTTATAGTCCATTGAGTTTTGAACAAGGATGTCAAGACAATTCAACGGGGAATATTAGTCTCCTCAATAAACGGTGCTGAATATCCACATGTAAAAAAATGAGTTTGTACTCACACCATACACAAAAATTAACTCAAAATTTGGCAGAGACCTAAATGTAAAATCTAAAACTATGAAACTCTTAGAAGAAAACCAGTGTAAAACTTTATGATTTTGGATTAGGCAATGGTTTAGTATATATCACTCCTAAAGCACAAGAAAAAAACAAATAAACTGGACTCCATCAAAATTAAAACTTTTGTGTATCAAAAGACAGCATCAAGAAAGTGAAAATATAATCTGCAGAATAGGAGAAAATATTTGCAAATCATATAGCTCATAAGGGACTTACATGCAGACATATAAAGAACTCTTACTACTCAATAATAAAA
>NW_012155718.1:163150-181198 GCF_000956105.1 Propithecus coquereli | reverse complement strand
TATTCAAATAATTCCACTTGCAATAACACCGGAAAGAACACAATGCTTAAGAATAAATGAAATAAAAGAAGTGCAGGGCTTGTACATGGAAAACTACAAACCATTGTTAAAATGAATAAAAGATCTAAATCAACGAAAGGTATCTCATGTTCATGGATTAAAAGAATGAATATTAAATTTGCAATACTGTCCAAATCGATCTACAGAATCAAGGCAATTCCTATTAAAATCCCAGCTGCCCCTTTTTGCAGAAATTGATGAGCTGATCCTAAAATTCATATGGAAATACAAGAGATCCAAAATCGCCAAAACAATCCTGATAAAGAAGAACAAAGCCGGAAGACTCACCCTTCCTAATTTCAACACGTACTACAAAGCTGCAGTAATCAGGACAGTGCGGTACAGGCATAAGAACAGATGTGCAGATCAGTGGAATAGAATTGAGTCCAGAAACGAACATCTTATAGTCCATTGAGTTTTGAACAAGGATGTTAAGACAATTCAACGGGGAATATTAGTCTCCTCAATAAATGGTGCTGAATATCCACATGTAAGAAAATGAGTTTGTACTCACACCACATACAAAAATTAACTCAAAATTTGGCAGAGACCTAAATGTAAAATCTAAAACTATGAAATTCTTAGAAGAAAACCAGTGTAAAACTTTATGACTTTGGATTAGGCAATGGTTTAGTATATATCACTCCTAAACACAAGAAAAAAAATAGATGAACTGGACTCCATCACAATTAAAACTTTTGTGTATCGAAAGACAGCATCAAGAAAGTGAAAATATAATCTGCAGAATAGGAGAAAATATTTGCAAATCATATAGCTGATAAGGGACTTACATACAGACATGTAAAGAACTCTTACTACTCAATAATAAAAACAACCAAATTTTTTTAAATGAAAAAAAGATTTGCATAGATGTTTCTCCAAAAAAGATATACGAATGGCCAATAAGCACACCAAAAAATGCTCAACATCATTAGTCATTAGGGAAATGTAAATTAAAATCACAAGATACCATTTCACACCCACCAGGATGGCTATAACTAAAAAAATACACTAATGTTACCAAGCAATCAATGGGTTCGCTGCTCAGTGTGTATAGAAGCCAATACCATGGCACGAGCCTTCAAGAAAAGAAAAAGTTTGCTACAAGTTGACTGGCAAGGAGGCAGGAGGAAACACTCAAATCTGTCTCCCCAAGCTGGGGGATAGGTTGGGTTTTTGAAGCATGGGGTAATGCCAGGGCTTGATCTGATTGGATACTGGATCCTGGATCCTGCCATGCTGTGTCCACTTCTGAATTCAGTCCCCGTTCCTTGGCCCAAGCACTTAGGTTCCACCTGTGGCTGCATGCTTGGTTCACCTGGGCAGGCTCAGGTTACGTGACCTTCAATCTGGGGGTCCATGGCAACTGAAAAACAACTGGCAGCTTTGTTACATGAGAGTTGAGCGAGACTGGTCCGGTATGGTTACGATAACAAGTGTTGGCAAGGATGTGGAGAAGTTGGAAAACTTACACATCGCTGGTGGGAATGTAAAACGAGGCAGTCACTTTAGAAAACAGTTTGGCGGTTCCTCAAAAAGTTATCATAGGGTGACAATGTGACCCAGAAATTCCCCTCAAGGTGTATACCCAAGAGAATTGAATACCTGTGTTCACACAAAAACTTACACACAAATGTCCATAGCAGCATTATTTATGGCAGTCAAAAAGTGAAAACATTGCCAAATATCCGTCAACGAGTGAACGGATAAACAAATGTGATATTTCATACGATGGAATATTATTAATATTTGGCAAATAAAAAGGAATGGAGTGGTGATACATACATACAACATAGAGGAAGCTTGAAAACGTCATGGTAAGTGAAAGAAGTCACAAAAGACTACATATATTGTATAATTTCATTTATATGAAATGTCCAGAATAGGCAAATCCACAGGGAGAGAAAGTAGATTAGTGGTTGTCGGGGCTTGGAGAAAGGCGAAGCTTGCAGTTTCTTTTTAGGGCAACAGAAATATCCTAAGATTAGATGTGGTGATGGCTGCACAACTCTGTAAATATACTAAAAACTGCTAAATTATACACTTTAAAATATTGGATTTTACAGTATATGAATTTTATCTCAATAAGCTGTTGTAAAAAAACAAAAGTAAACTAAAAATAGAGGAAACTTCCTTAACTTGATAAAGTGTATTTACCGAAAACCTAAAGTAAACATCATACGCAATGGTGCAACTGTAAAAATATTAAAGTCAAAAATAAAATAAGCATATCTGCTATCACTTTTTATGCAGCATTATACCAGAGGCCCTAGCTAGCAATGTAAAACAAGAAAAAGATTGTGTAAGGAATTCTAAAAATGAAACAAAGAAATCATTGTTGGGGAATAGGATGATGGTTTACGTTGAAAATTCAAGATAATCTACAAATAATTAGAACTAGCAAGATAAGATAGTCAGCTGCAGTTTCTGGATACAAACCCAGTAGTGTTCCTACATGCCCACAATAATCAATTGGAATGTATAACTGAAAGAAAGTTCCCCATTGTAAAAGCAAGAAAAACTGTGAGTTACTCGGAAATAAATCTAAAAGGAGATGTGAGAGACCTTTATGGAGAAAATTATGAAAAGTTACTGAGGGGCGTTAAGAGAAGACCTGAAAAAATGGAGAAATATAACATGTTCATGCATGGGAAGACGCAATATTATATAGATGTCGGTTCTCCTCAAAATTAATCTATAAATTCATTGCAATTCCAATCCAAATCTCAATGGAGCTTTTCATAGAGCTTGACAAACTGATTCTAACATTTATCCGAAGTAGTTGAGGGCAAAGAAGAACCAAGATAAAAGAATAAAGAGAAGGAACTTTCCCAACTAGATGGATATAAAGATTGACTATAAAGCCACGTGAAATTAAAATGATGGAGGAGGCACGCAGGAGAGACAAATCTATCAGCAGAACAGAACAGAGAGCTCAAAACCAGTCCCATGTATTTATGAGGACTTGATATTTGCCAGAGATGGCTTCATGCATCATCAGGAAAAGAATGACTGTTGAATAACGGTGTGGGGCAATTAGCTACGTCCACGAGGGAAACCTTTAATTAGATCCCTACCTCATACCACACACATAAGATAAATTCCAGACAGACCAAAACAAAGCTTTACAACTACTATAAAGAAATCTAGTTTAATATCTTTGCGATACGGAGTTAGAGAAAGATTTCCTAAACAGAGAGCAAAAGATACAAATTATGATGGAACTTTTCAATTTGACAGAATCAAACACTAAAATTTCTCTGTGCTAAAACCATCAGAAGACAAAGTTAAAGTGCAACACCACAATTGGAAAAGATAGTTGCAACAGTGTAGGAACAGTATTCAGAATACACAACACAGTACTCCTATAACTCAAAAAGAAAAACACGCACACACACAAAAACAATTTTTTAAAAATCTAAGTAAAAGAAAATACAAAAGAAGTACAAAAGAAAACCCAAAGGATTGATAAATATATGGTTAAAATGCGACTTCACTTCTAAGCTGGGAAATAACATATTTTTAAAATTGAATTCTATTTCATACAGATCACATTGGCCAAAAAAACTTATTTATTCCCACCATCCTAGCCCAGTCGGGATCTCTCCTGCAGCCGGGACTCTAACTGGGGAAATCACCCTGGAAAACAGTTTCGTAGGATCTGCTAAAGCCAAGCATGCAGCTGTTCTACGACCCAGCATTTCTACTGCTAGGTGGATGCAGAACTAGAAAACCCCGTGCACAGCCCTGATTGTGGTTGAAAGGAACAGGCAACAATGTAAATGTTCTTCCATAGGGGAAGCTTTTAAATGTGTTATATCCATACGATGAACTATTATATAGCTGTTAAAATGAATGAACCAGACCTGCGAGTATCAGCATAGATCAAACTCACACAAGGCACTGGGTAAATGAACTTTCCTTCCTTCTTTCCTTCCTTCCTTCCTTCTTCCTTCCTTCCTTCCTTCCTTCCTTCCTTCCTTCCATCCTGTCTTTCTAATAAGAAGTAAATGATCATGGCTTCTTTTCCCTGGAGGTGGGGAAGGAGAATGAAAAGCTAAAACTAATCCTTTTTTCTTAACACCTGCTCATATATATCTTGGAATAAGGATGATGAGAATCCAGGAAGCCTTCAATGAGGAGACAATACTCTGATGGCTGAATGTAAGTTCCCTCTGCGGAGCAGGGAGAAAGGTGGAAGAAAGACATTCCAGGCAGGGAGGTGAGTATGTGCGAAAGCTCCAGACCCTAAAGCAGCATGCGTATTCAGGAATGATCAGTAAATGGGCAAGGAGGGGTCGGGGGAGAAGTGGCCAGGGCCAGATCGTGGAGGGACTGGGAGACAGGCTAAGGATCTTCATCCTGCAACACTGAGGACTCTGGGTTAGCAGTGTCCTGAAAGGCAGAGCCCTCTGGCCTGCACTTGCTGTGCACCAGGGTTTAGAGCAAATCCCAGCCCATTTGTTAAGTTAGGTCTGCTGTTCCAGTGGAGGGATCCTCCCTCTGTCACTCTCCCTTCTTAAAGTACCATCGTGAGAGCAACTTTTTCGGTGGGGGATCCAACAGACCACTTGGCACCGAGTGACTGGATATGGGGGGCTAGCAGCTTGCTAGAGTTTCCTGGGAATGCCACCCGTGCAGTGCTGGGAGATGTCAGAGCCCAGGGGGTACTGCAGCCCCTCTACCAAGGAGGAGAAAGCCCCTCGTCCTATGGGAGGTGAACTTGGGTGCAGCACCCCCGCCAGGAAGTGTGGGGTTGGAAGGACTCAGCCCTCCCTGCTTTACTGTCCAGCCAGCCAGAGGACGCTGCCAGGGTCCCTTCAGGCCATTCCACTCCTCAGGCTACAAGCAGCAAAGGGACATGGCCAGACTTGTATTTTTAAAGCCTTAGCGTCAAGTCAAAGATGGATTAGGGGGAGAGGGCAAGGCCACATTATGACCTCCTGAGCCCTGGACACTTCGCCTTTGTGGGCCCCTTCCTCCATGAAAAATATTAAAAATTATACTTTACCACTGTGTTGGTAATAAAGGCAAATATATTAATATTTATGCATTAAAACATTTTCTTTGACCTAAAAGTTTATTTTTTCTTCTGATTTTAAAATAATTTAAAACATCTTCATGGGACCCCTAAAAGTATCATGGGTCATAGGCACTGTGCCTACTGTGCCTAGTGGACAGGTCAGTTCCCCTGAGGACAAGACACGGGGAGATCACGCAGGAGGCATCATAACAGTCACTGGGGTCTGGGCTGATGCAGGGGCCACAGCAGTGGAGAGGCCAGAGCAAGCAAGAATGATGTCGGGGGCCAGAATTGCAGTTGACACAGACATTCCTCATGGAAGGGCAAGGATGGAGGGTAGAGGGGAAGGAGCAGAGGCTTGGCAACCAGAGAAGCGCCTCCGCCTCCCACATCTCATACAATATAAACGAAGACAGAAAGAAGGAAGCTAACTGGGGCCATTTGCAGCCTGCATGGAGCTGCTTCCTTAGCCCTCCAATGGGACAGCCCCATTCTGGGAACTGGGCATCCAGAACAGCTGGCGGTTAAGAGCTTGCACCTTCCAAGCACATCACTGCTAAATGAGCTCCCAGGAGAGCCTCCCGTGCCAGCGTGGGGACACAGGCATTCTGGAATTCCAGAGCTAGGCAGAGGCTGGGAGCTGGCCCCCATTAGAATGTTCCTTACAGCTTCGTCCATCAGCAGGCAGGCTGCCCGGCTGGCATCGATGCCCTGCGTAGAGCCCTGCTTCAGCCAGAGCAGGTGCACAGCCCAGACTGCCGGCCGCTGTGAGCATGTCACCTCTCCTCGAGCTGAGCAGCTGGGGAGAAAGAGAAATGGATCCCAATGAGGGGCAGCCTCCAGCTGTGACAGGATGTCAGCAGGCCTCTCCAGCTACCTACCTACACACACACACACACACACACACACACACACACACACTCACTCACTCCTTTCTCCTATTCCTTCTTAGAAAGCTAGGTCAGCATTCACTGTCTTGAATTCTGTCCCAAAACCCAGTGCTCCGCTCCCTACAAAGCAGAAAAAAGCAGGGATATGGGGCTTCCCGTGCCCTAACTCTGCAAATTAACTTAATAACACCCTGGCATGACTCCGTGAATCTCACCTGTGTTTCGCCAGCATAGGCCAGGCCCTTTGCCAAAGGAACACTTGGGTCCCTCCCCGTTGTTCACAGCCCCAGGTTTGAGCAACCCAAGTTGTTCTCGAACTTCAGCGTGCATCAGAAACCCCTGGAAGGCCTCTTAAAATGCACATTGCTGGGCCCCACCCTCAAGGTTTCAGGTTCCACAGGTCTGGGGGCCCGGGAGCCTGCATTCCTCGCCAGCTCACCCTTGATGCTGTTACCGCTGGTTTGGGAACCACACTTCGAGAACCACTGCGTCTACCCATTTCCAAACTCCTGTTCTGCTTTGGACCTTCTTGCCCGTCCTCCAAATCCTTCACTGCTGCTGTTTCTTACACGTCTCCTAACCCAATTTTTAACCTTGTCTTCCCACCCAAGCTCTGGGCTCCTCTAAGCTCCAGAGCAGCCATAGGTCCCTGCGGATACTGACTTCCCTGTCCAGGTCTTCCCAGGAGGATGGCACCACCTCTGGCTCTCATGGGTCCCTCTAGTTTTTAGAAGCCCCTCTACAGGCTTTGCCTTATATATTCAAGGGGACCCTCTGTCCACAGTAGGTTCTCATCAGAGAACAACGAAAGGGCCTTCTCTTGTGTTGGGCAAGGGGGCCTTTGCATTAGAAATGCCCCCACGTCTCACTTCAACCCCACGAGAAGCCCCCTTTTGCAGATCAGAAAACTGAGATGCACAGCAGTTAAGTGACTAGTCCAGAAAGTCTCCTGCTGGTTCCATGACAGAGATGAGTGTCCCAGCCAGGTCTTCTGACGCCAGATTCCCTTCTCTTCCCACTTGCCTTCTGTATCTGTTGGGAATGCTTTCGGACGCAAGTAACAGAATTCCCAACTACTAATGGCTGAAATCCATCAAGATGCATTTTTCTCATGCATTCTCAGGTATTTTCTTAAAAGCCTGGAGGTGACACATTTTGGGATTGGGTCAGTGGTTCGCTGATTATCAGGGCCCAGGTGGCCTCTGCAATTCTTTGACCTTGATCTCAGGATCACAGGATGGTAGCCACAGTTCAGGCATAGCATTCCCCCTGCGAGCCTGTTAAAGGAAGCGCTTGGGGGCTAGCAAGAGACAGAGCTTTCCCTGGCCTGTCCCTCTATTGTGGAGGAGGGAGCCCCCTCCCCCAGCAGATTCCCCCTTACGTCTCATGAGCCAGAACTAGACAATCAGGGAAGTCCTGCTATCAAGGAGAAAAGGCAATACTAGCTTTGGGGCAAGCGACCAAGACAATGTCCCACAGCATCCTGCAGAAATAAGTGACCACCGGATTTGGGGAACATCTTGAATAGCCAAAACCTTCAAGCCCACCGGGCTGTGAGGCTACTGATCTGGGTCCTGTGCCCTTTCTGGTCTCAGTGTCTAACTGACTCAATCCGTTCATTCGACATGCATCTACTCACTCCTAAGTGCCTGCCACGTGTCAAGCACCACAGCAGGCATGGGACCAGCTTGGCCTGGTGGAAAGATCACGGGCTCTGGAGCCTGCCCATATCATCTTCCAAGCCCATCATTTTCAAGCTGTGTGACCTCGGGCAAGTTGCTTCACCTCTCTGAGCCTCACTCCTGTCATTGCAAAGTGGTCACGAGGACTTAATAACATCAGGCACGAGGGGCATAGCCAGTTGATGGATGAGAGCTGGTGATAATGACCTAAGAAGTCTTCAGGGTCTCACAACCCAGTGAGAGGGACAGACACCTGGACACATAGTCACAGCACAACGGGGCAGGTGTGAAGAGGGTGCAAAGAGAGTGCAGAGATGGGGCGGCCAGTGCCTCTACGCGTTCATCGGTGGCTTTCCCGCGTGGCCGGGCCTCACTGGGGAGGAAGGAGTGAGTCACCACTAGGCAGAGCTCCAATTCCTTCGGAAGGCCACCATGAAAACACAGAATGATAACAAGAATGACGATAACGGCTTCACTTATTGAATTATTACTGCGCACCGAGCGCTATGCCAGAGCTTTGCAAATATTCATTCTTTAATCCTCATAAAAATCCTAGGAGATAGGTATTATCATTAATTCCATTCATTAGAAGAAATGGAGACACAGGGCGGTGAGGGATTTGAACCCCGGACCCTGGCTCTGGAGCCTGCGCTCTTATCGCCATGTTGCACTGCCTCCCGAGATAGATTACAAAGCATCTTTCCTGCCCGAGGACTCCATATGGCAGATGCCATTTGTTTACCTGGAGGCGATCCAGGTGAAATTGGACTTGGACACATTGCCACCACGAGGAACAGTGTGCAAAGCATCGTCACCCCCCCACTCCCTGCTCAGCCCCGAGAGGCAGGGGATGCTCCGTTCTGCACCTCCAGGGTGCTGTGGGCAGAATGGCATGAGCCCAAGCAGTGCCTGAGGTACCCTCAGCTCTTGGCAGTATTGCTTCCTCATTGTCGTTGGAGTCCTGCATCCCCAGGCCATGCCGGGGCATCCTCCATCCCTTCCCTGGCTCCTTGTCTACACCAGGTCCCGGGCTGGGCACCACACACAGGCGCAGATGTACCAGACTCAACCTCAGCCCCTGAGGGCTCACGGTCTAGGAGAGGACGCGGAAGGTGAATGTTTGCAGGCCTGCCGCAGAAGCCCAGGGGAGGCATCTCACCCAGCCTCGGGGAAAGGATGGTCCCTGAAGGCTCCGGGAGACGCTGTGTGCTGGCGCATGAACAGAGGCCAGCCAGGTGAGCCATTTGGGAGGGGTAACAATAATAGCAGCAACACAATGGCAGGCACTTTCGTAAACACTTTACTGAAGTTAACTCGCCAGGACTCAAAAACAACCCGATGAGCTTGGTACATCTGTCATCCCCATTTCACAGAGAGGATACTGAGGCACGGGGAGGTTAAAGAACTTGCCCAAGATCACAGAACTAGTAGACGGCACAGCCAGGACCTCTGGGCTGTCACTCTCTACACCATGCTGAAGAGTGTTCCCTGCCAAACAGCAGCACGTGCAAGGCCCCGGCGCCCGGCGGCAGGGCCCACCCAGGGACAGCCGACCTCAGTGAGGCTGCAGACATCGGCACAGGTAGCTTTCGCTCACTGAGATGACTCTCTGGCGGGGCAGCAGAAGCCCAATCATGTGCCGGGCATGAAGGCATGAAAGCTGGTCAGTTCTCCACCTCCCAGCTGATTGACGGCTGGACCCATAGACTCAATCCCCAAAACCTTAACCCAGATGCTGGCCCCACCCCTAACTGTAGCCTCAGCTTCTGTAAAACCTTCCCCAGCTAACTAGGAGAGTGGAGACCATCCAACCCACCAGGCAGGTTTCCCCGCTCCCTCCTGACCCATCCCCCAGCCCCTCCCTGGCCTGGGATCCATAATGCTTTTGCACAGCTTGTGTATGCCTTTATAGGATCTTTTAATGTATATCCTCAAACCACATCTGGCTAATTTGCTAAGCACTGAATCCAAATCCTGACCAGCAGATAAATTAAGGGGCAACTGCTTCCCTTGCAGGAGGATTAACCACAAAAGTCTCCAAACAGCAAACTCTTTTTCAGTGCCAGTGCAATATAGAAACATTCTATTTTTAAATCAGTCCACAAATGTTTGTTCTATTGATTTTGTTGATTTGTTTATATGTATCTTGCCTCGTTCCACTAAAAAATAAAAATAAAAAGGCTTGCGGTAACTTCTGAAATACATGTAACCAGATACAATAAATAGACGGGGAGTCAGGGTAAAGGAAAAGCAAGGGTAGGAAATAAAATAATACAAGGAGTTTTATTAAGTTATAAAATGTCATGTCCTGTACAGTTTGCCTGGGTTGGGTTGCTTGCTGAGTTTGAGCTTCCTAGCAGCCAGAGCAAAAAGGACAAATGTATCCATTAAGCAGATTCCCAGGGCTCCACCATCAGCATGGGGTCCTCCCAGTCACTTGCCCCTGGTGGCAGGGTTGCTTGTCTCTGAGCACAGATGGGCAATGATCCCCAAGGACCAGACAGGCCACCTTCCCAACCAGTGATGTACCTTCCCCTGGGCTCCTGGAAGTTCTTACTCTTAAGAAGGTGGGGCCATCCTCCTTTGAAGCCTACTAGGTGCCAGGCATTGTACAAAGTACTAACTTGCCTAATCCTCCCTCTATGAAGTTCAAATCTCCAGCCCCAACATCCCCTTGGAGCCCAGACTCTTCCAGAAGTTATTGGGAACTTACTTGCCTCAAAGTCACATCAAATTCAATGTGTCTAAAATGACTTCACAGTCTCTCCAACCCCCCATCCAATCCCCTCCCTCTGTTTTGGGGCTCAGGGAACGACACCACTGTCCAATCGCTCAGGCCAGACCTGGCAAGTGGCCCCCATCCCTCTCCCCAACCTCACACCTGTAACCGTCCACCACCAAGGGCAGCCAATTCTACCCCCTAAACAGTTCCGGAAGCCCTCACCCCTCCTACGGCATCTTCACCTCCCTGCCTTGCTCCGCACCCTCCTCTTGTAGGGACCCCTCCAAAGACTCCTCCTCCAGGCTCCTTGCCAGCTCCGGTTCCTCTAGCACATTCTTCCCTGTGCAGCCAGGATAACCTTGTCGGGACACAGAACACACCTGATCGTGCCAAGCCTGATTCAAATCCCTCTCTGGCTCCCCCTTGCTCTTGATCCGCAGCCCTCGGAGTGGAGAGAAAGTGGCCCCTGCCCGCCTCTCCCATAGCACCTTGAGTAACACCCCTGCTCGGCCCTTCTCCCGCCTGGCTGGCTGCCCGTCCATCCCTCCCCCCCACACCCCTCTGCTCGTCCTCTGCAGGGGAGCTGTCCTGACCTCCCTCGCCAGTTGAATCCTGCTTAAGCTTTCAGACCTCCCCTTCGAGGCCCTCGTCCCATCCGGGAGGACTGGAGACTCGCAGGCCGGCTCCAGCACCCGCACTTAGAACCTTCACATAATAAGCAGTTGACAAGCCCTTGATAATATTTGCTGAATATTGTTAAATGAATAGATTATAGGCTTGTAGTAGGCTGAATAATAGCTCCTAAAGATATCAGATCTTAATCCCTGGAAACTGTAAACGTTACCTTATTCGGAAAAGGGTTTTAGCAGGTGTGATTAAGTTAAGGCTCTTGAGATGGGCAGATTGTCTTGGATTATGTAGGTGGACCCGAAATGACATCACGCATACCCTTACGAGAGGGAGGAAGGGGGAGACTGGAGACACAGAGGAGAAGGTGATGTGAAGACGGTACAAAGAGAGATCTGAAGACGCTGTCCTTCAGTCTGGAGTGACGCGACCACAAGGCAGGAAATACCAACAGCAGTCAGAAGTTGGAGGAGTTAAGGAACAGATTCTCCCCTAGGCCTTCTGGAAGGCCCTGCTGACACCTTGAGTTCAGCCCACTAAGAACTGATGTTGGACTTCTGGCCTCCAGAACCGTGAAGGAATAAATGAGTGTTGTTTTAAGCCACTAAGTGTGTGCTAATTTGTTACAGCCCCAACCGCAAGAACCCGATGCTAAGCTATTTGCCCAAGGTCACGTGGCCAGCCCATCGCTGCCCACAACCTTTTCCAGGACACCATTTAGAGGAAGTCGACCTCTCCAAAACGAAGAGGCTGAGGTCACTGGGGAGCAATGAGAACCTGTAGCCCCGGAGCAGGCGTGGGGAAACCAGCGCCTCCAGCATACCCGGAGCGAGTTCCTGTCTCAGCCTCCCCTTCACCTCTCGTTCTGAGGATGCAGATCCCAGCTCAGCCCCTCACCCCCAACTCCAGGAGGGGACTCTGTTCAGGGCTTATTCTCTCCAGGATGGTCCTTTGAGAAACCAAGCAATGACAGCCAGGAATTCTCCAGGAGCTCGAGCTTAATCGCCACGGTGTTCTGAGCCACGCAGCCTGCGTGCTAACGTCTCTCTTTAAGAAGCTCTAGGTCCCTGCCTCTCTGTCCCCTCCTTCCCTTTCTTCTGCTCCTTCCCTTCCTGCTGCTCCCACAGGAGAGCTGTGAAGAGGGACAGTCCTGGAGCCATGCAGGGGACAAACCCGGTGCAGATATCACCTTGCCAGCCCAACTTCGCTAGGACAGGCTAAGACAAGAACAATACTACGATTAACTGAGCATCACCACGCACCAGGCACATGCTAGGTACTGTCACATGACATATCTCGGCAATCCCCGCAACATCCTTGCAGGAGAAGTGGTACCATCCCCATCTTGCTGCTGGGGAAACTGAGGCTCAGAGAGTCAGAGAGCTTTGCTCAAAGTTACCCGGCTGGGAAGAGGTCAGGTTGGGATTCAACCAGGTCTGTCTGGCTGGAAGTCAGGTGCTTTCCCCACCTACCTCATGGTCCCCAGTCGCAACCCAGGAGAAACTGCTCCTCCTGTAATGGGGAAAATGCCAGGTGACCTGCCTTCTCAGCCTGTGTCCACCGAGTCTTCAGCCCTGTCTGAGTTTCCGCTAATCCATCTGAAACGTGAAGAGCTAGCCCAGTCCCACTCAAAGCATGCTTATGCTAATCGAACACAATAATAGATGAGGGGTTGTTTTGAGAGTGAAAGTTCCGTGCCTGGGATTATTATTGTAAATACTGTACACTCAACTCTTGATTTCCCACGCTAATGGGAGGGAGCAGTGGTGCAGATAATTAAAAATGCATTTATATTTGGCTCCAGAACGTGTTTTTGTTCTCATGTTTGGATATGGGTGGATCTGATATTCTGGGAATTCAGTGTGACCTCATAATCCTTCTGGGGGAAAAGAAGGAAAAAAAGAATAACAAATATCTGCTTGAGAGCAATGAGAAAGCCGTCCCAACGCTCAGCCCCAGTTTGTCTCCCTGTCCCTGCTGTGGATGGAAAATGTCACCTCCAAGGTGATTGCAAAAGCACCCAGCCTAGCAGAGCTTCAGAATAGATGACTGCTGTTGTTTTAAGCCAGTAAGTTTTGGGACAGCTTGTTACACAGCAGCAGATAACCGATACACCCCCATTCCGTGTTGCTGGGAGGTCTGTGTCCTCTCCAAGATTTCCACAAATTCCTGGTCACTTTGGGGCCCAACGGCTTGCTTCTCCTAATCCTCCCCTCTGGTCCCCTCCTTTCCTCCCACACTGTTCCTTTCCCAGACCTGAAACTGAGCTCTTTCTCCTGATGTCTCCCGAATAACTTACAAGGTTTTTGTGAGCGTAACAACTTTGCTGAAAATCTAGAGGAGGTGCAGGGGTTTTCATATCCCAGGGTCTCAGATGACTTACAGTTTGGATGCTAGAAATCTCTGTTCTTAAAAACCGTTTGCTCACCCACCAACAGCTTTCTTCCCTCGCTTCGGTCTCCCGCCAATTTGCCTTCTCCCCTCTAAGCGTTCTCCTCTCTTCTCTGTCCTACACCTTCAAATGCCATGCCTATCACAGGCTAGCAGTTTAGCTATCTGCCATTTCCAGACACTTCATGCTCTCTGAGTCTTATCTTCCACTCCCAGAAGATTGTCAAAGTATTTTCCAAAACAAAGATAGTTTCCCTAAGGGGACTCGGATGCCAGATATTAAACTAACAGTTGCATTTTAAATCCTGCTACATAAGTGAGAGAGGACACTTCCAGTTGTTCAGTCAATATTCATTCTTTTCTTCCTTCTTACCTTCAGATCAGTGATTTTATCCAGGGTGTTAGGTCTGGGTGGAGGGCAAACAGCAAGGCAGGTAGAGGAAGGGGCTAAAGGTGGAGAGCGGGAACCAATCAGAATGCAGAAAAGAAACCCAAGATCAGAGATTTGTGGCTAGAGAGTTGCCCCTGGACGGAGCATGTGCAGTGAGGAGCTTCTGGTGACCTTAACTGACCTGGGGCTCATTACCATCTAATTAGCATTATGGTTTTGAACCCCACCCCCACGCCAGTCAATTTTGCATGAAGGATTCTGGGAAGACACATGGGTAGAAAGGAAACTGTTATATAACCCCGACCTGTTATGTAACCTGTTTTGTAACCCCAACCTGTCAATCACCCAAAGGTGGGACACGGCAGCCAATCCCACCCAGGAGAGAGACGGGACAAATTAATGGGCATATAAAAGACATGTGTGCTAAGACTTCAGGGTCTTCTCCACTCATACGGAATGACCTGTCTCTCCCTCTGAGACATATTTTGGCTTTGCAGTAAATGCTGTGTGTATGGGACTGCTTGGTATTTCTGATCACTCCATCATCAGCTCAACTTGATACGAGGACTCATTCCTGACACTGGGAACGGAGGACCAGGGAACATCGCGGCAGATCTAACAAGGGCAGTCAATTTTCCAGCTTCCTTTGCAGGCCAGAGTGGACAGAGACACAAGTCTGCAGGGGACTTATGGTATTGTTGACTCTTTCCTGAGACAGGTGCTGCCCCATCCTCTTGCTTCTTCCTGCCTAGGATGTGGGCACAATGTCTGGCAGGGTAGCAGCCGTCTTGCAGCCAAGAAGATGGAAGCCACATGCCCAGGATCGCAGAGCAGAAAGACAGGAGGAGTCGGCACTCATGATGGCCTCCTTCGGCTGCACCTGGATGGCTTCATTCTGGACTCCATGTTTGGTGCGAAAAAGAAACCCCTGTTTGTCGGGTTTTCTGTCTCCGGCATCTGAATGCAATCCTCTCTGATTCAATAAGCAATTACCTTCTGATTTCAAAAACCTTTCCTTTCACCGCTGCTGCTTCAGGTAAAAAAAGGACGGTGCTGTCACCCGCGGACTATATATTAAACAAAGCTGCTAATGATATCCATTAACAATGCTCAGGTAATATCACCCGCAACAATTGAGAATTGTCTGCAAGTGGAAAAGAACAGCTGGGAACCCCAAGCTCATCTCAGAATAGCACTAGCCTGAGCCCTCCTGAGGGCAAAGATGGTGCCCTGATTCATTCGGTCTCCCCGTGACATGCCCAGCACAGAGGGGACCCAGGGCTCACCAGGGAACGAGTGTGTGATGACTGAACACAGAATGCCCCGGGAGGGAGCCCGAGAGCAGGCTCAGAGGTCTGGAGTGGCCCCAGGGAGGTGGGCGCTTGGCAGACAGGCAGAACCCGTGGAAAATGGCTTGGCAGGACTTCGGACCTCATGTCTGGCTGATGTCCCAGCTCGGCCACCTGAGTAGGGTGGGCACGATATTAATATTTAGTCTACAAGCCTCAACTTCCTCATTTGTAAAATGGTGACATTAATCGCTCATCTTACACAGTCTTGAACATTACCTAAGATGACGCATGCAGAGCATTTACCACCTGCTCACAGTGAGTGCTCAATAAATGCTGGGGCTTTACTGTTATTAATTAAGAGGAGGGCATTTCAGTGCCGGAACTAGTCAGGAGACATCAACTAAATGCGCGACATTTAGCCTCTCAGCAGAGAGAGCCCGCCTGGCCCGGCCGGGAAGTCAGCCCCAGCAGGGACGGGGCCAGAGTGGCTCCTTGCTCGGAGCCACAGCACTGTGCTCATCCTCAGGTGCTCCTGTCCCCTGCTCAGACCCTCCTCATCACCCCAGTGTATCAGGATTTGTCTACACGCTTACCTTGTCAGCCTGGGAGTTTATCTCTCTACTTCCGGGGCCCAGCACATAGTAGGTGACAATTGATGTTTATTGGAGGAAGGGACCCATGGCCATGAGTGGTGGATCTGGAAGTGACTTGGGACAATCTGAGCTGCCTCCGGGCTCCCTGAAAAGAGGACTTAGTGCCGGGGGACTCTGCAAGCTGCTGAGGACTTCTAGGGGTGTGGAAAGGGGTGATGTCAGTGGGGGACGGGGCAGAGAGACGCGGGATGGGGTAGAGACCAAGCCCAGAGATACGGGTGGGTCTAAGCCAGAGAGGACACAGAGCAACAGCACGACGGGATCCAATCAGGACAGCATGAGTACAGTTGTCCCCAGGGGCAAGGCCGGGGAGAGAGCACGGGACTCAGAGCCAGAGCCAGGACTTGCGCCCCCTCTGGCTTGCCCTGGCTGTGAAGGTCGGGCAGCACAGCCCTTCTCCCGGCCTCAGTTTCTCCATCTGTAGAACAGGCAATGGAGCAGGGTGACCTATGGAGGCCCACCCAGCTCTGACCAGCCGGGATCTGGGAATGGGCTGCTCTTCGAGGACAGACTGAGGCTCCCACTAGAGCCCTGGGCCCCAGCCCCCTCCCACGCTGCACTGAGGACCCCTGGGGGCCCCTCTGTCCTTGTGGGCACCTGCTCACCATCGCCCCGGGACCCCATCCCAGATGACATCAGTAGAAAACCGCCAAAGCATAGAGGATGAGAGGAAGAGGAAGAAAACACTAATAAACAAAGTGCCTGGAACTTCCTGCTCTAGGAAACTATGGAGCAAGGAGAGAACTTCATTCATTCCCTCCCCATTCACTCTGTTAGTCAGACAGGAAATAATCCATCAGCCTCAAGTGGGCCCCACTGTGTGCCAGGCCGATGCCGGGGCACCAAAGACAGTGACAGCAAGATCCTCCAGGAGCCCACGGTCTGAAAGCAAAACAGACCCTGCAACAAACCATTAAGACCTGGGGCGGCGGGGGCTGTGAGGGGGCAGGAGGCGTGTTCCGGTGAGACTCAGTGAGGGGAGGCCACACCTGCCCAGCCAGAGCCCTTAGCCCAAGACTGTCCTGGGAACCCCCTCAGTCCCATGCGAACCGGGACAGTTGGTCGCCTCTTTGGAAGGGGTGTCCCACACCTCCAGCTT
This sequence comes from Propithecus coquereli, assembly GCF_000956105.1. Lineage (NCBI taxonomy): Eukaryota > Metazoa > Chordata > Mammalia > Primates > Indriidae > Propithecus > Propithecus coquereli. Next base: position 164,368 of record NW_012155718.1, on the reverse strand, counting down.
GTAACGGAGCAGGGGCAGAGCAGAGACCTTGAGGGAGGGAGACCTCACAAGGGCCGGTGGAGAGAGGCAGATGGGGTCGCCATTTCTTCTCTCCATTCCTGGGCTCTGCCTCTTGGTGGGAGGTGGGGGGATCTTCCTGCGACCCCAGACAGAACCTTGGGCTTTCGCCCTCTGCACCTTGAGGCCAAGCAGAAGGCCCTGCAGTGTGCAGAAAGTGGCAGCTCAGCTGTCTTTAAGCACTTCCCTCATCGACCCAGAGCCCCGTGGGCACGGAGTGTCTGCTGGCTCCCTCTTCCCATGCTGCCTATCCTGGCATCGGTCCCCAGGGTGGGCTGGGGTCTCGGGACCCAGAAAGCCACTGGTCACTGCCGTGGCTGGGTACAGCAGCCCTAGTGGGGGCTGCTCCTCACCTGCGCCCTGCCCTGGTTCACAAACCCCAGGTCCTGCGCTTCCCATGGGAAAGGGCCACCATGTTGGCCCCCATTCTAGCCGGGCTCCTGATGCACTTTGAGATGTTGACCTAATGTCCCCAGAATTATTTTTTGCTCTGTGCTGTTTTCTTAAATAGCCCCTGGGAGGTCTCATTATTTTGCTCTGAGCACAGGGCACTACTATCATTAAGTCACCCCTGATAACCCTGGCACAGCAACAATGACACCCAAGCTGATGCCCTCGGAAGCTGCGCCCATCCAGGGAGGCCCAGAGCACATTAGCGCATCCGCCCACACCCCATCCCAGGAGCAGCCAGCCTACAGTGGCAGAAAGGGCAGGGGACCTCCCCATTGAGGGGCCCACACCCCATCCCAGGAGCAGCCAGCCTACAGTGGCAGAAAAGGCAGGGGACTTCTCCATTGAGGGGCCCTGGCCATACCCGCGCTCCTCCTGACTTGATTTCCCCATATGTCTTTCTTCCCTCTCCCCGCTACAGAGCACACGGCAGTGCCCAGAGCCAGTGGGAGTGGGGTCCACACCAGGCCTTGAGCTCTGTACCATGCAGCTTTGGTCAAGTTCCCTGGCCTTTTAGTATCTTGCTTTGCTCTTCTTTAAAATGAGGGTGAATTTTCTGCCTTGCTCATTTACTTAGGCATTAAATATTAATGAGCAGGTACTACGTGCTAGGCATGATGCCAGGTTCCCTCGTCATAACACTTGTAAAAGTTAAATAATAATAGCAGCAACAGCAATAATGATAATAACCAACCCACGACCGTGTCACAC
>NW_012155718.1:159522-160755 GCF_000956105.1 Propithecus coquereli | reverse complement strand
GGAACCCCCAGCCTCCTTACGGCCTCCCTGCCTCTGGCCTCACCCATCCTGACAGCCACCAGGTCAATCAACCCCAAATCGCAGGTTACTCAGGACGGGTCACTCTCTGGGCCTCCCCCTGCACTCACGATAAGGCCACCCTTCCTGGCCAGCCTTCGAGATGATCAGGGGATGGAGGCCAGCCTCCAATGCTGCCTCCTGCTGCTGCTCACCTCCCTCGGGAGCTCCTGTGCCTGCCATACCCAGGTCCCCTTTGCCGCCTGGGGCCTCTGCCAAGAAGATGCCCAACCACTGTCTGGGGGGCTGGAAGTCAGCTATCGGGGGCTCGGGGGCTTACTGCTCAGACTTCTGAGACCCGGGAAATTGGGGTTACACCAGGATGGGGATCCTCATGGGAAGCGGCAGCTCTGAAGCCTCCAGGGGAGAATCCTTCCTGCCTCTTCCCACCTTCTGGTGGTGGCCGGCGACCCCGGCATTCCTTGGCTTGTGGCTGCAACACACCAATCTCTGCCTCTGTCATCACGAGGCCTCTTCCCCGTGTGTCTCTGTGTCTGTCTCCACACGGCGTTCTGATAAGGACACCAGCCATCGGATTTAAGGCCCGCTCTAATCCGGTGTGACCTAATCTTAACTTGATTACGTCTGCACAGACACTATTTCCAAATAGCGTCACATTCTGAGGTTCCAGGTGGAACTATTCAATCACGTGCAATAGGTATTACTTCCCCATTTCACAGAAGAGGAAACTGAGGCACAGAGAGTGACTTGCTCAAGGTCCTATAGCTACATAAGTGGCAGGTCCGGGATCCACGCTCAGGTCCGCCTCACTCAAGCCCTGCCCTACCCACCCACTGCCCTGGCTCCTCCAAGGACCGTAGTCACCACTGTCACTTATGGATGTGCCCTTTTACTTCTGTCGCCCCATTTCACCCTCAAAGCAGCCTCTGGGGCAAGGGGGTTGTACTCATTTTACAGCTGAAGACATCCAGCTTAGAAAGGCAAAGTGGCTTGTCCACACGGCAAGTTAGTGAAAGAGCCAGGATTAGAACCCAGGTCGGGCTGACTCCAGCCCCATGCGCTTAGCCACTACCTTAAAATGCTTCCATTTGTCCCTTCACTTTGTGACAATTTAAATCCAGAGGGATCCCAGATTGCTGTCCCTGCAATTCAAAGGCCTTTTTCAGAAGCCAAAGATCCTCCCAACCTAATCCAAGCTGGAAGGGGCTCTCGCAT
>NW_012155718.1:116437-159472 GCF_000956105.1 Propithecus coquereli | reverse complement strand
GATGCCAGGTTCCCTCGTCATAACACTTGTAAAAGTTAAATAATAATAGCAGCAACAGCAATAATGATAATAACCAACCCACGACCGTGTCACACATTTCTTCTCCTCCTACATCACCTTCCTTCTCCTCCTCATCATCATCATCGCCCTAGCTACCGTTTACCAGGTGTGTGCCGTGTGCTGGGCACTGCTCTAGTTGATCGTGGATATTGGCCCATTCCACCCACACAACAACGCTACGAGGTGTACACTATCCGGATCTTCGTATTACGATGGGAAAGCTAGTCTCAAAGAGGGGACGTGACTCACCCACAGTCGCGCAGCTTCTTAGTAACAAGGTGGGAATCTGAATCCAGGTCAGTCTGATTCCAAATCCATGCTCCCAACCGTTCCATTCCACTGCCTCCAAAATACAATCATGTATTTGAAGGTGCTAGGAAAAGCATGAAATGTTATACTACAGTGATACAATCATACTCGGTCCACGCAGCAGCAATGCCAAGGGACGTTTCCAGGGCATGGGGACAGGTCTCTGCCCACCTCGCAGCACTCAGAGCAGTGTCTTCAGCTCATTCAGGCCCAGATTCAATCCTGACTCTGCCACTGACCTGTTGTGTAGCTCTGGGCAAGTTACTTCCCCTCTTGGAGCCTCCATTTTCCCATTTGTAAAATGGGGCTAATGATACCAACTTCTCCAGGTTACCGTGAAAGTGCCATGAAATAAAAATCTATGCAAGAGCCTAGCACACTGGTTGTTGCAGACTACCAACGGCTGTGGCTCCTCTGCCTTCCCTTTCAGAGCACGAGCCCCTTTGCCTCAAGGTGGGACCAGCTGTGCTTCCAGGGAGCCCTACCTAAGACAAGCTGCACAAGGAGAAGGCACTCCGGGTGACAGTAAGAAACAGGGAGATGCCGAGTGCTGAGCAGAGGCGCTTGACAGCCTCTTGGCCTGGCCACTGCTGAAAAGGCCTGAGGAGCCCAGGCTGGGACTATGGGCCATGAAGACATGGTTCTGAGGCAGGAACACTCTCTGGGGAGGAAAACTATAAGAGCTCGTGGGTTGTCAACCCTTCACCTGCCCACTCCTGTCCCTCGGCTGCCAAGGGGTGTGCGCTGGTGCTGGCTCAGCTGATCCTCCACCTGCCAGTGGAGAAAATGGTCACACCGTGGAATGTCCCCTGGGGAGGTGCCTTGGCCCTGGAGGCCAAGCCAGCAGGAGGGGCCTTTTCCAAAAGAAAGTATGGACAAGGGGTTAAGATGTCATCCGTGTTCTGACACGGCTGGGTGGAAGCCCACCCTGACACTTCCCTAGCCGGGCGGGGGCCTTGGGAGAGCCACCCTCCACACCGTGACCTTGGGTAAGGTACCTGGTCCCTTTCCACTCCCTGCCACGGAGCTCGGGGGAGCACTGGAGCCGGAGCCAGGGGGAGGGGGAAGCCACACCAGGTCCTGCGCTCTGGGCCATGTCACCAAGGTCAACACGCAGCACCTCGATATGCTCCTCTTTAAAACGAGGGTGCAATTCCCGATCTTTGTTCATGCAACGAGTATCTTTTCAGCACTTAGCATGTGCCAGACTCCGTGCTGGGTCTTCAGACTGTCACGGGAAGCACACAACGGTACCGACAACAGCAGTTGTAGCCAGCCTGTGCCTCCTCCAGACGGAAGTGTGGACGAGTGGTTAAGATCCAGGCCTGGGTGTGAACCCCTCTGCTACCTTCCTAGCTGTGTGATCTCCAGCATGTTGCTTAACCTCCCTGTGCCTCGATTTCCTCATTGTAAAATGGGGAGATCATAGTACCTCCTTGATCCAGTTTGGCTGGGACGAAACGGGACCATGCAGCTCCAGCTTTCAGCGCAGCATCTGGCTCACGGGGACACTCAGTCTGTGGCGGCCACTGCTTGCGGGATGGCTTTTCTCTGAGTTCCACAAGCAGGGGGTTCGGGCAGGGCTCAAGAAGGTGAAAAAGGAAGTGGGGAGACTCGCCTGCTCCCTCTTTCCCATCCTCCCCACATGGGCCTAACCCCGGCCCCCTCGTCTCTCACATGGAACCCCCAGCCTCCTTACGGCCTCCCTGCCTCTGGCCTCACCCATCCTGACAGCCACCAGGTCAATCAACCCCAAATCGCAGGTTACTCAGGATGGGTCACTCTCTGGGCCTCCCCCTGCACTCACGATAAGGCCACCCTTCCTGGCCAGCCTTCGAGATGATCAGGGGATGGAGGCCAGCCTCCAGTGCTGCCTCCTGCTGCTGCTCACCTCCCTCGGGAGCTCCCGTGCCTGCCATATCCAGGTCCCCTTTGTCACCTGGGGCCTCTGCCAAGAAGATGCCCAACCACTGTCTGGGGGGGCTGGAAGTCAACTAACGGGAGCTCGGGGGCTTGCTGCTCGGGCTTTTGAGACCCGGGAAATTGGGGTTACACCAGGATGGGGCTCCTCATGGGAAGCGCCAGCTCTGAAGCCTCCAGGGGAGAATCCTTCCTGCCTCTTCCCACCTTCTGGTGGTGGCCGGCGATGCTGGCATTCCTTGGCTTGTGGCTGCAACACACCAAGCTCCGCCTCTGTCATCACGAGGCATCTTCCCCATGTGTCTCTGTGTCTGTCTCCACGCGGCGTTCTGATAAGGACACCAGCCATCGGATTTAAGGCCCACTCTAATCCGGTGTGACCTAATCTTAACTTGATTACGTCTGCACAGACACTATTTCCAAATAGCATCACATTCTGAGGTTCCAGGTGGAACTATTCAATCACGTGCAATAGGTATTACTCCCCCATTTCACAGAAGAGGAAACTGAGGCACAGAGAGTGACTTGCTCAAGGTCCTATGGCTACATAAGTGGCAGGTCCGGGATCCACGCTCAGGTCCGCCTCACTCAAGCCCTGCCCTACCCACCCACTGCCCCGGCTCCTCCAAGGACCGTAGTCACCACTGTCACTTACGGATGTGCCCTTTTACTTCCGTCACCCCATTTCACCCTCAAAAAAGCCTCTGGGGCAAGGGGGTTGTACTCATTTTACAGCTGAAGACATTCAGCTTGAAAGGCTAAGTGGCTTGTCCACATGGCAAGTTAGTGAAAGAGCCAGGATTAGAACCCAGGTCGGGCTGACCCCAGCCCCACGTGCTTAGCCACTACTTTAAAATGCTTCCATTTATCCCTTCACTTTGTGACAATTTAAATCCGGAGGGATCCCAGATTGCTGTCCCTGCAATTCAAAGGCCTTTTTCAGAAGCCAAAGATCCTCCCAACCTAATCCAAGCTGGAAGGGGCTCTCGCATCCCCGGGGACCCGGGAGTGGGGAGTGGAGGGGAGGAAGCGGGGGCCCTCTGCACCCGCACTCTCCCACGTCCACTGCCAGCCATCTCCCAGAGCCAATTAGCGAGCTGGGGTGGTCTCGGGGAAGCCCCACGGGGTGATAGACTTATTGATCAGCTCGTGTTGCAGGGTGTCAAGCAGGAGAGAGGAGTCATTTAAGCAGTGTTCTCTCTCTCTGAGTGCAGCTGGGACTCGGGGTGGAGAGTAAGTTGTATTTACTGTGACGGTAATTGAAAGGCAGTGGCAGCCACCCCACATGGTCCCCGACAATACCTAATTGCCGGACCAAAAACTGCTGGAGAGCTGGGGCTGGGGCTGGGGGAGAGGGGGACAGAAAGCTAATACAGCCCAGAATCAATAACGAAAGCTTTCACAGTGTCAGGCACAATAAATGCAGCTGAACAACTGGAAGCTGCAGAAAATTAGCCTCCAGGCTGAATCGGTTTGAAAGCAAAAAGCTGGTAAATGCAGAAACAGAAGGGAGTTCTCAGCCGCCCCTTCTGTCGACGTGTTTTCCGGCGGCAAAAATACAGGCCTGGTGCCGGCTCGGGGTGCACAGGTTTGGCGGAGAATGCATCAGACAGACCCTGATTCGGCCACCTGGGAAAGGACTCAAGACGTGGAAAGCCTGCAGGAGCCCCTGACCTCAGACCAGTCACGTCAGCGCACAGAGCTTCGGTTCGTTCGTCGGCAGAATGTGCACGGGCTGACGGACAGCAGGGCTGTGCGGTGGCAACCACGTGAAAAGACCAGGGTTTGAATCCCAGGTGTGCCGCATCCTCGCTGCGGGTCACTGGGCAGGTGACTTAACCTCGCCTAGAAACAGGGAACTGTGATGTCCGGCTGTGGCAGGCTGAGAAACCGCCTCCCACGAGATACCCGCATCTCAGTCCCTGGAACCCGTGAATGCCACCGTATGTGGCAAAACGAAAAACGGTTTTCGCAGATGTGATTCAGTTAAGGAACTTGAGACGGGGAGATTGTCCTGGATTACGCGGTGGACCCTAAATGCCATCACGGGTGTTATTGCAAGAGGTGGCAGAAGGAGATTTGACAAAGACACACGGAGGAGAAAGTGATGTGAAGACAGAGCAGAGAGAGATCTGAAGATGCCGCCTTGAGGATTGGAGTGACGCGGCCACGAGCCAAGGGACGCTGGCAGCCACCAGAGCTGGAATATTCTCTCCCCCGGAGCCTCTGGAGGGAGCTCAGCCCTTCCGACACCTTGACTTTCGACAAGAGATCCCGCCCTGAACCAGGAGGGAATAAATCTCTGTTGTCCGAGAGGTACAGTGTCTTGTTATAGCAGCCACAGGAAGTTCACGCGCCAGCTCTGCAGAGTTGGAGAGATGAGAAACAGGTATTAAAATAGCCGGCACGTGGCAGATTTCAGAGTTGAGATGTCACAACTCAGACAATGGGCAGCTGCCACTTTAGAGCCCAGGGCCCCACTTCAAGGAAAGGTCTTGAGTTTCTATGTGAAGCATCTGAAATTCTCCAGCAGATATATTGAGAAAATTATTTATTGTCTGTGTCCTTTTGCTAGAATGGAAGCCCCGAGAGTGTAACAGAGGGAATGGCCTGGAAAAAAAAATGGCAAAAGATGTTTTCTGTCTCTTTAAAACTTCCCCCACTCTTTTTGAGACCTGAGGCCTGCATCCCTGCCTCAGACAGGTGGTCAGGAGGGGCAGGGAAATGTCTTTGGTGCTTTGTGTTACAGGAGATAGCTCAGCTGAACTGTAGGCCCCATCCCAGGCCTGAGGCTGTATCCCAGGCCCTGCGCCTGGCCTGCAGACTAGGTCTTGGTGGGCCTCCCCGGTGGGCAGAGTTCAAGGCTTTGTCTTTGGATTAGAATCAACAACAACAATAGCCTAGAACTAAGGGCCCTCCCTTTAAAAACTCTGTATCTCTGCTTATGGACAGGAATTTGGATTTTGAGACAATAGTCTGCCATTTTCTTCCTTTGCCAGAAAAGTAATAAACTTATTTTTCCTTCTCCTCAAACTACTCTTTCTTGTTCTTCTGATGCAGACTCCCTACGGCCTTGAGAACAAGTCCTGAGCTTTCAGGTAAAAAGAAGACAGGCTTCTTTATTTTGTTCACCAACGTACTCAGGTGCCTAGAATAGTGCCTGGCACATAGTAAATGTTCAATGAACATTCGTTGAATAATAATAGAACAACACCTGGCACATAGGAGGCGGTCACAGGATGGCAGCTGTGATGTTATTAACAACAGGCTTTGGGGTGACATCTTTCCTCTCTGGACCTCCGTTTCCTGATCTGGGGAATGGCGAGACTCGGGATATCACAGCTCCCAAGGATTGGCCACATGGGGAGTATCCAATGACAGAGCACAGAGTGCTTGGAAAACTGTAAAGTGCTGTCCAGAGCCCCTAACCTGCCATCCTGACCTCTCGTGGGACTTGTACCACGCTCCCCCACTCAACCCCCTGAGACCCTGAGAGTGTCCTTCGGTTGCCTACTGGGGCCCAGGAAGCCCCCGCAGTTGTGTACAAAATCCTCTGCAAATGTCCATTCGTACACCTCCCCGGTTAAGTGTTCAATCACTTTTAGATCCTCAAAGAGAGCCCATAACCTTAAAAAACCCTGGAACAATTTATCTCCACCATCTCCAGTCGAGGCCAGGCCCAGGGAGCAGCCTCCAAATGCAGATCGTCACTGGCTGTGCCCCGAGGCAAGACGCTCTGGGAGATGTGATGTAAAGGCAGCTTCTGTGAGCACAGGGCTGGTGTGGGGAAGGGAAGCCGTGGGGGCTGGGGGCTCCGAAGCACCAGAGGGCAAGGGAGGGGCCAGCGTGTGCGTGGAGGACTCCCAAGTGCCAACTGCACATGTCTCTCCTCAACTGCGTGGTAGCCCGAGGGCAGCCGTGCTGGGCATATTTACGCCATGGACACTGGCAAATGCTACAAAACAGAGTTTAGTTTTTTTGGGTTTTTGCCCGGAAAGCCTATTGTTAAGCATTTTACCAGCACACCGCTGGAGAAGCGCCACCTTGGAGACAAGCTACCTGTTCCGGCTTTGCAGGGATCTCCCCCACACCCCAGCATCTCTGTGCGCGTAGCCTATGTCCGACATTGATTCCACGAATATTTATTTACCAGGACTCCGCTGAGGCAGCTTGGGCACTGCAGGACCTGGAACAGAGAGACGCGTCCCACTCACCTCCCCTGGCATGCTCGGTCCCAGCCCTGGGGCAGCTGCGGGCCAGTGGGGCCGTCTGGGCAGCGGGGGGCTCAGGTGGGGCTGACCCACCCAGCATGCAGAGACGGCTCCGCCAGAGACAGGCCGTCCCTGGGCCCAGCCTCTGTCCGTCTCTGTCTCGAGCCAGCGCTCACTTCACGCGGCCCGTCGGGCGAGGACCCTGACCCTGGGAAGTCAGACAGTCCTGGCGCCAGCAGGCGTGCGCTTTCCGGGCAGCGGCTAGTCACTTCGCACCTCCAAGCTCCCATCCCCTCTGCGCCCGGCAGTGAGGGCAGGAGCTGTGAGAACTGAACACCGCAAAGTCAGAGAGAGCCCCGAGCCAGGACCCCCAGTCACGGTGCCCCTCGACAGATGGCATCACAGTTCACTCTGGTGACAGCTCTGTCATCCCTCCCATCCAGATGAGGGGATGGTGGCTCGGGGTGGGTGAATTCCAGGCTTGGGGCCACAGCAGGGAGCTGGAGACCTGTCTGCTTCCAGGCCTCCAACACCACCTGACGCCCAGCACAGCGCAGGGACGTGGCCGTGTGAGATTCCAGCGTTCGCACCCTCCTCTCACTCACAGCTCCGGCCGTGTCCCTGCTTTCCCAAGGAAAGTCACAGGTCCCGGGTTAATTGCTGGCTAGAGAGCAGGGCACGGAGGCCAACGAGCACAGCGGTGTGGCCTCCGCAGGTGCAGCGGCCGGGGCAGAGCAGCTGCTCTTGGGCTGATTGCCGGAGCCCCACGCCTGCCCTCTGACTCACTAATTGGTGCTTGCTTGTTAGAGCCATTGCACAGAGAGGAAACGATGTACGTGTGTGTGTATGTGGCGGGGATCTGCCAGGAAGGCGGAAATACCAAATTAATGGAGCCGACTCCCTGGAGAGCTGCGCAAGTGGAAGGCTGGTGGGGGAGGGGTGCGGGGAGCGGGGGGCGGGGAGGAGGAGGCCCAGGCCGCAGCAGAATTTGGTCTGGTCAAGTGCAGATGGGTCTGAGTGAGAAACTCTCCGGGGGTTGAAACACTGAGATGTTTGTTACGGAGCAGCGTCTGCAGCACGCACCGAGCCTCAGCTGGGGGAGACGCAGGCCTGCCCGACACAGCGTGCCTTCCAGGGGTCCAGCCTCCCACCTCACACCCCCTGCACTGTGCTTGTGGGGCTTCCAGGAGCCACTGTCTGCGCCTGACTATAAACACCCTGTGGCAGCTTCCGGCTGTCATCTTGGAGTGGGGACAGTTGGCTCTGGCTACCAAGGCAACTCAGCATCCAGACCCCAAGAGGGAGAAGGAGAGGGAGTGGGTGTCCCCCATCCATCCGCCCAGCCAGCCAGCCAGCCCAATGAGCACTGAGCTCTCCTCTCCTCAGGGCCTTTGCACACTCTGTTCCCACTGGCTGGAACACTTTTCCCTTCAGGTGCCCACATGGAGGACTCTCCTCATTGTTCGGGTCTTAGATCAAACGTCACCTCTCCAAAGAGGTCTTTCCTGACCGTCTCTTTAGAACAGTTCCCCTGCTCCAGCCCCAGGTTTAATGGCCTTCTTAGCACTTGCTTCTATCAAAATCATCTCATGCTTTTGTTTTATTCCTGGTTGTTGCTGAATCCTCCCTTTCCCAGTAGGAAGCCGGCATTCCCCTTACCGCGGCGTTCCCAGTGCCGGGGTGCTGTGGGGTGCAAGCGTAAGGGAGTCAGCAGGTGGGCAAGGGGGCAACATTTGCTGAGTACTCGCCGTCTGCCAGGCCCCACGCCAGGAGCCCCCTGAAGAATGAGAGTGACGTGGTCCCTGTCCTCCTGCAGGTCACAGAGGCACCAGGAGAGCCTGCAGACGTCAGAGGAGGCTTTCCCAGCAAATGGCATTTGAGCTGAGCTCTGAAGGAGGAACGAGAACTTTTTGGGCAGCCACGGGGCAGAGGGGACTGCGGGCAGAGGGTTTCTCTCGGGCAAGGGCCCTGACGGAGAATGTCTGGGAAACTCCAAGTCACTCGGTGGCTCCTGAGCACAGAACAGGGCGATGTGTCCAAGTTGCCCTTTAAGATTCCTCGGGCAGCGGCAGAGCGAGTGGAAGGCAGGGAGGGAGCTGGCACAACTGGCGGGTAGAGAAGAGAGAGGAGGCTGCTGCGGGAGGCAGGTGGGAGAGGGGAAGAGAGGACAGGATGGGTATGGAGATATTATGGGGTGGAAGGGAGAGGATTTGGTGAGGGGAATGGAGGCGGTGCCCAGGGTGGTATCCAGAGAGCTCTGCTGCGCCACTGGACAAGGCCAGAGCAGGAGCCAACAGGAGCAGGAATTCTGCTCCGGGGCTGCCGAGCTTGGATATCCCGTGGGGCCTCCCCTCTCACCAGCCCACCCTACCCTCTGAGTGCCGCCCGCCTGCAGGAACAACAGAACCTGCCGGCCTGGGGGGCATGGAGGGAATGAGACAGGGGCGCCTGGGGGGGCGTGGACAGTGGCCGCTTGGTTTCTTCTTTTGGGGGGGGGGGGGGGGGGGGCTTGCGGGGGTTCGGGTTTTTTGTTCCACCCCTTGTTCCCCGGGTTAGGGAACCGGTTCCGGGGGGGGGAGTTTTTTTTCCGCTTCGTTCGGGAAAGGTTTTTTTTGTTGCTTTACCAAAAGTTCCCAAATTTTCAGCGGTTGGTTTCAGGCCCGGAGTTTTTTTTTTCTTTTTTTTCCCTTTTTTGGGCCGGTTCTTTTGGGTTTTGTTTTGCTTCTTTTTCTTCTTCCGGGGCCGGGGTTGCCCGGTTTTCGGGGCAAAGGGGGCCAAGGCCCTTGGGGGTTTTCCGGCGGGCAGGCCGGCCCCCAGGTCCCTTGCCCACCCATCGGCTAGAAGCAGTCCACAGCTCTGCCCAATCCCACGGCGGGCAGATGAGCCATCCTCCATGTGCCCAGAAGAGGGGGACTGGGAACGTTTGGGGACGGCCCTGATGAGCTCGCAACCCAGGTCACTCCCAAGAGAGCCGGCTCCGTGCTAGGCAGTCTGCTGAGTGGTCCACAAGCTCCGTCCATTTGATCCTCACCACAACCCCGCAAAGAAAGCGTCACTATGGTACCCATCTGCCAGTCAAGGGCATCGTGGCTCAGAGAGGTCATGTGTCTTGGCCAAGATCACACGCTGGTTAAGAGGTGAAACGGGGGTTCGAACCCAGGGCTTCTCCATTCGAAGGCTCAGCAAGAGAGGCTGGACGGCCCAGAGGAGGAACTCAAGGACCGGCCTTGCTCTGTGACCCCATACGTGCCGCCAGTCTTCTCCGTGTCCCACTGTATCTTTCCTGGATGCTGCAGCCAGCTCCGCCCTCAGCTCTCAGGGGAGAGTGAATTCGATCTTAAAATCCGTCAAGCTACGTGCGCGGTGAGGAGAGAAGTGTCGTACGCTTCCCAGGTGTTTTTATTGGAAAAGAAAGGTGCAAAGTCCAAAGTCACGCTGTCTTCGTAAGTGGGACAAGGCTAGGCAGCTGGAAAAATGACAGCTCCAAACCAGCCCTTGGCGTTAATTGCATCACAGCTACTACCCCCGGCTGGAGAAACGCAGATGCAATTAGCATGCAGCCTGAGAGCCCCTGGGGCCTGTTCTGTCAACACATTTGTCCGGTGGCATTAACACCGCCCCACTGCCACCACGCCTCCCAGAGGAGAACCCCATGCTCTTAGAAAGACAAGCTTGGAGTGTTTTCCGTACATGACTCTGGTTACCTACCTGGACACCCGCCGCCTCTGTTTGGCTCACCTGGTGCCTGGCAGCGTGCCAGGAATGTCGAGGGTGCCCAACAAATGTCTGTGAGCGAATGACTGATGTTCCCAAGTCTCCCAACTGCAAGATTCACCTGTCCTTTAACGTTCACACAAAGTGGCAGCTGATGACTCTTGCTCTGACTCCCTGTCCGGGAAATTTGCAATTTCCCTCTGACATGGTCTTTCCCTCCTCCTTGCCTGCGTCACCCCAAGCCTGGAGCACGGGGGGCCCTTTCGCCTGGGTTCCTCCCAGCTTCCACTGGGACAAGCACACGTCCAAAATGTTGTCCTTCATCCAAAATTGCTGAAGGTTCGGGGCAGTGGTGATGGGGGGAAATGGAAAGCAGACGCCTCTGCTGGGAGATGCCTCCCTCCTGTCCCACCGACAGCTCGCACAGAAGAGCCCCCACCCTCCCTCCACCCCTCCCTGCAGCCCCTCAGCCTCTCTTCCCCACCCCCCCTTGCTCCCTGGCCTCCCATCCCAGCAGCCACCTGCTCCTGTGTCACACAGAGCCGCTGGCTGTCCAACCCCTCCTGGTAACCCCCCCAGGCCTGCCTTTCCATGGCCAAAACCTCACTCCAGGGTCTGCTGAACAGTCTGCGTCTTCACCTGCCCAGCGAGAGCCCCAGCAGAGGTCCGCAACTGGTCGAACCAGGGATTCTTGGCATGGTGCTTGGCGTGTAGGCTCTGGAAGCAGAAGGCCTCAGTGCAAAGATTTATTCTCCCCGAGACATGAATTGTGCCTCTTCTTTCCCCTTAGGAAGCGTCGTGGCCATACAGTCCAGTTTCAGGAGTGTAAGTGGCAGTTTTTATTTTCCAACCACGCATTTAATCCCAACAGTAATCACTTGATGTGGTGCTGTGATTCTTGCCATTTTACAGATGAGAAAACTGAGGCCCAGGGAAGTAAGACAACTTGTCCAAGGTCACCAAGTTGGTAGGTGGTAGAACCAGGATTCGAAGGCAGCTCTGTGAGCCCGAGGTCCATCCCGGTGCCTGCCCACGACACAGGCCCCACAGTGCTCTGTCGCCAACCCAAAATCCACACCCACTTAACAACAAAGAAAATGCAGGCAAGACTGGAAGACGTCTAACAGGCCTGAGGAGGCAGGTCTAGGGTTCCGAGACGGTACGGGGGCAAAGCCAAGGGACTCATCTGTATGGGCACCTGCGGAGTGCCGGGCATCAGCCGGGCATCGTGCACACAGTTCACATTCGTCCTGGTCGCGACCTTTTACCAGCACTTTACAGATGGGGAACCGAGGTCCACAGAAGGTCACGCAGCTTATAAACGGCCTGGCTGGGACTTGAACCGAAGTCCGCTGCACTCCAAAGCCCACACCCTGGGGGCAGCTGTCTCAAGGCAAGCCTGGTCTCATCTCAGCGGCACAGGCGTTGGCGTCAGACAAAATCAAATCCCGATTCTGCGGTAACAACCTGAGATAGCTGGTGAGGGCCGCTAAACAGAGACCAAAGGCATGCCCGTGGGTTTTCATAAAATCCTTGAAGTTTGAGGAGGGGCTAACAACCACATGCATGGGCGTGCACACACAAACACACACACACACACACACACACACACACACACACACAAATACACACACACACAAATACACAGAAAAATATTATCTGGTCCCATCTTCTGTCTCCACTCCGGTAATGTCCCCATTTTACAGACAAGGCAATCAAGGCACAGAGCTTCGCCCTAGCAAGTGGCAAAGAGGGGATTAGAACCAGGCTCCCACATCAGTGGGATTCTCATGGGGTCCCGGAGAGCCCCGGACTTCACAGAGACGCCGCAGGGCCGCCCAAAGGAAGGAGGACGAAGCTTGCCAGGCGTCTCCCATCGCTGAGCAGCTCTGCTTTTGTCTGTGTCTACTGTGTCTGCACTGAGGCTCCATGTCAGGTTTCATTTGAAGAAATGGTTTGCTGCTTTCGGAAAACCTGAAAGGCCAGGCACCGCTGCTCCAGAAAGGGGCACGGTGGCCCTTGAGGAATGAGAAGGTCAGGATGACAGTGGTTAAGCCTCAGGAAATCAACTACCCAAGAAGCGTGCACCCTGTTTCGTCTACAGAGTGTGTGCCCTCCCCAGAGACCCGCGTGGATTTTTCCCTCCACCTTGTGCTCCGCGCTGCCTCCCCATCAGCCAGCGGGGCCTCAGCCCCAGGACTTAGAGAACACAGAAGTCGGGGTCAGATGCAACCTCCCTCTTCTACCACCATCAGATCTTCCTCCTGCCCCGCTGCATGTGCCCCCTACTCTTACAGGGAGGAAGAGCCCCCCACAGCCACCAAAGGCCAGTCTCCCCCCTTGGATTCTGGGTGAACCCACCGGGGACCCCTCTGTGTTGTGTCCCACCATCTCCCGCATCTCCGGTCCCTCTCCTCCCGGACCCTTCCCGCTAGGCTAGCTTTCAGCAGTGTCCCTCCCTCTCAGCAGAACACCTTCCCCTGACCCCCCGGCTCCCAGTGCTGCCCGCCTCGGCCTCCTCCCGCCAGCTGCTCGGCCCCCACCCCCACCCCACACCAGGCAGCTAGAAACAAAGCCCCCCACACCCCCGTGCTGCTGAATCTAACAGGCGCTCTGCAGCCCGGCCCATCTGGAGCTCCCAGAAGCATTCAGTTGCTGAATGTCCCTTTCCTGCGACGGTCTCTCCCGGCTCCTGTGACCTCACTCCTTCTTCCCCCATCCCCCCCAGCCGCTGCCCAGCCCCTCAGCGTGCTCCTGCTCCTCCCAGCTCCCACGGAGTGGCCTTCGGGACTGGGTCTGGCACCATCTGCCCTTCCCTTTGCATTTTCTCTTTGGATGATTTCATCCACACACCTGCTTACTGCTGACTCCAAAATTTTGTCTCTGCCTTGTACATCTCTTCTGAACCACACATTCGGTGTCTTCAACCTGCTCAAGTCCACCCGAATGTATCAGGGGTGCCTCAGACTGGCTCGTACAACACGGAGCCCCTGGATCCTCTCCCACCACCTGGAGCTCTGTCCAGAAACCTGGCGCCCCATGCCCTCTGCAGGCCACCTCACCCCTCAGCCAGCCCTGCCATCTCTGCCTCCAAAAGTATCTGGAACCATTCACTCGATCGATGCCACCTCCACCCTCGCCCAAGCCACCAGCATCCCCCACACAGAACTGCAAAAGGCCACTCCCCAGCTGTGCTCTCTGCTGCCCTCTGGCCCTCCTTCCAATCCTTTCCCCGTAGAATAGTCAGAAGGACACTATGAATATGATGTCTAGTTCGTGGGACTGCTCCTTCCCACTTCCGTGGCTCCCTGGCCCTGTAACATGGCTTCTGAGGCCCTGCAGCTCGGCATCCACGTCCCTGGGCTCCTAAAGCCCTTTGCCTTGCTGTCTATGCACGGAACTCCCATCAGCCAGGCTTTCTCTTGCCACAGGGCCTTTGCACATGCTAACCCCCTTTCCGCCCCCAGCTCTAGTTTCACGGGCTCACTGCCACTTATTCTTGGGAGTAGGGGAGTCTCAGCTCCAGATGAAATCGGATGATCCTGTCCTGCAACTTCTCCAAGGCCTTGCTCCTGCTGATCTAACCTAAGCAACGCCTGCCCTCCTCCCTGGACTGAGGGCTCCATGAGGTCAAGAGATCCATCTGTCTTCTCCTCTACACGATACCCAGCACTTAGCTCTGTGCCCAGTGCTAAGCACACAGCGGGCACCCGATAAATCCTTGCTGGGTGAATAAGTGATTTAGAACAACCCCAAGAGCTCTCTAGGAGCTACCTTGGGGCAACCTACATAGCCAAGTGAGAAAGCTGGGCAGGAATGATCTCCATTCTACAGATAGGGAAACCGAGGCTCAGAGAAGAACAGCGACTTGCCCTCAAGGACACAGCTGGGACGTGGTGGACCGAGACTCAGACCCAGGTCCAATCAGCAAGCCCTGGGTACATGACTTACATCCCAGTGACCTCCCTCCCCCGACTCTGATCGCCAGCTCCAATTAGAGTGGCATCAGAAGTGGGGATAGATCCACAATTGGTTATAGATTTAACTAAGCAAACCATGTCCCAAACCATCTATTGTGTAATTGGCCACGTAAGACACATTTTCTCTGCCGTTCGGTTACAGCTTAATTTGCCAGGTCAGCAGCTCCGCCTAAAGTCACCGGCAGCAGCCTGGCTGTGAATATCAACTGATTCTCCCGGCACCACGCATGAAATGGGGTGCAGCAGCACTGACTCAGGGGCGCACTCGACCGGGGAGGAAACTGGGGCGCAGAGAGGGGAAGTAACTCGCTCCAGGCCACGCAACAGTGGTGCAGGAGCTGGAGCTGGAATTCGGTCCATGTCTGGCACCCCCCACGCCTTCCCCGCTGCCCCACGCCACACGTGACCGGTTGGTTTGGTTTGGGTTTTGTTGTTTGTGTTTCTCTAGCAAGCTTGATAAGGCTTCTCCGAAACTAACCACTCCCCCCATCCCAGTTCCAGGAAACAAGCATCTCTTTATACACAACCAGATTGCAGCATTTAGTCAGGGGTACCTGGACTTGTTCAGACCCGTTCCCTCTCCCCGTCCTGCACCCACGGCCTCCGCACATGAGCTCCCGGAGGTCAGGGCTGTGTGTGTCTTGGCTCCGAAGGTGCCCTGTGCAAGCCTGCATCTGAGGAAGCCCATCCCCACGGGTGCTTCCGGGACGGAGTTGTTAGCTTTCAGAGCAGTCGCCTTGTGTATTATTAATAGTGATGGTGGTGAAATATTTATGGGTGAATGATGTGATGTTTGAGGTTTGCTTTAAATTAGTAAGAGACAGGAGGAGCAGATGGGGATGAGGATGAGGCTGGGCTGAGGGAGTTGGTGGCTGGTGGGGCCAGGGACTGGGGGTGTGGGGGTTCCTTAGACACCTGCCCGTTTTCATGGAAATTCAAAATTCTCCACGATCCAAAATTTTTAAAAATGAAATATCCATCCCCAAACAATACCAATCATGGGAATGCAAGTAGCTAAAAGTGGAGGGAACAGGATCATTTGCTGATCACTGGCGACGTGCCAGGCTTTGTGCCCTGAGATTTACAGGTGTCCTCTGATTTGATCCTCACCTTGCGACTGTGAATATTTCGTCTGTGTTGTGCCCAGGAAGCAGAGGGTCAGAGACAGAGATCTAGAGACTCGAACCAAGACCCGCCAGGGACCGTGGTCTCTACCCTGAGCCACATCACACGTTGAGGTGGAGCACCCTGGCCCATATTTTGGGAGGGGTCCTCTGGACCGTATTTTGGGAGGGGTCCTCTGGACCGTATTTTGGGACGGGTCCTCTGGGCCGTATTTGGGGAGGGGTCCTCGGAGCCGGCACCTTATTCCTCTGGGGACCCACATCCTCGTCCTCTGAAGACAGTGATGCTGATTTTCCGAGTCACCCAGGAGTCACTGGAGCTAAAATCTCGCAGGCCAGGAAGGCTGTCAAGTGAGACAGAGGTGAGCTGCAGTGATGAAGGCCGGGCCTCCCGGTGCCAGGCCACCGCGGTCTTCCTCTTTAACGGTTCTCAAGTTCTACCCGCCTCCTGTGCCCCTGCCGCGAGCAGGGTTCAGGCCTCAGCCTCGCTCACCCAGGTCACCCCCCTCCCTGGTGCACCTGCCCCCCACCTGGCCCCAATCTGCTCTGACCTCTCCACAGTCGCCAGGGAGCTCAGTCTAGAACCCAAACCTGACATACCCCATCCCTGACCACAGGCTTCCCGAGCCCTGGGGGATAAAGCCGAAATCCCTCAGCACGGCCGCAGCGAGCCAGCCACCCGCTCCCCACCCTCTGGCTCCTGGCCTTCCAGCCTCATTTATCTTGCTGGCCTACCCCGACCCCTGCCAGACTGAACGATCTTCAGGAAAACAAAAGCCCCACATCTCTATCTGGGTGGCTTTGCACATCCTGTTACTCTTTGTAGCTTGGACAACACCTCCCTCCTGAGTGGCTACCTCCCCCAACCTGACAAACTCCTAACAATCCTCTAAGACTCAGCTCGGGTGTCACCTCCTCCAGAAAGCCCTTCCTGGTGCCCCAGGCTGGGGACATGGGTACATTCCTACAGTGCACTACGCTTGTCTCCATACCTGCATGCGGCCCCCTGGGTCATCCACAGCGTCTGTTCTGTCTCTCCCTCCAGCCAGGGAACTTCCCCAAGACAGGGACCCCTCCTGTGCCCCCAGAGCCTGCACCAAGCCTATCACACGGTTGCTGCTAAACAGCCCCTGGATGTGCAGTGGTAAGCTGGGCAGTTTGCTCATATGCAAAACAGGATGGATTACATTTACTAAGCCCCTACTGTGCTCCAGGCCCTGGGCTGAGGGCTGAGAGCAAAGCCAGAATAACTCCCTTGGGGAGCTGGCGTCCCAGCAGAGGGAGACAGACAAGAAATAAAATAAACAAGCACGATGTTACGATGTCAGACCGTGATGACAAAAATGAAACAGGAAAGGGCCCTAGAGACCTGGGGGTGGGAGGAGACAAAGTAGCAATTTCAAATACTTCAGTCGGAAAAGGCTTCCCTGCAAAGGTGACACTTGAGGAAAGCCTTGCAGGAGGTGAGGGAGTGGACCGTGTCGGTATCTTGGATAAGCGCCGTCCAGGCAGCAGGAAGAGCAAGTGCAAAGGCCCTGAGGTAGGAGCCTTGCCAGGCGCAGGGTGGAAGATGGAGAGAGAATGTAGGCCATCGTCACCACGGTGACGAATCTTGTACTCAAAGTCAGGTGGGGACTCATTCTGAGCCGCTAAGAGACACAATCTGTTGGCCAGGCTGACAGCCAGCCAGCACATACACTCAGTCTGGTGCCTGGCACGCAGAGATCACTCCAGAAGTGTCACTGTGGTTGCCCTCATCGTGGTGAGCAGCACTGTCATCCTGACCCTGATTAGAAAGGCCTGAACAGTATCTGGTTCTGACGGCAGTTTCCAGAAATGTTCTGCACGCAGGAGTTTCTCTTGAAAGAGCCCTCGGCCCCCAGAGGTGGCTTCTTTGAAGGACAAACGGCAGTTGCGACGCTGCCTCGCCTCTCTAGAACGACACCAAAGTCTCTTTACCTAGCAAAGGCTCTGCGAGACGACTGGGAGCCCTGCCCGGGAGCCATGTGCAAGCTGACCGGGGACGAGAGTTGAAACCACGGCTGTGGCCAGTGGAAGACAACACCGTCAGGCAAAGGCAGGGTGATCGTGGGCCCGGCGGGTGGGATGAGGGCAGGGCCATGGAGCCCACAGGGGAAGTGTCTGCTGGGGCTGAGACCCTCGAGGGCGAATGGGCTGCACCTGTGCTGAGGAGAACTGGGGGCTGGGGGCCCCACCTGTGCGTGCAGACAGCAGAAGCTTCTGCCAAGGAGACAGACAGACCCACGTGCCTGACCCCTGTGACCGAGGACAGACAGCCAGGGGTCCCAGAAGGAGGACTGGGGGAAGGCAGAGAAGAACAAGGAAGATGAGGAGGAGGGAGGGAAGGCAAGGGCAGCCCTTAGAGCAAGAGGCACCTGGAGGCGTCCGGTAGCCTGATGGAGGAGGCAGCCCTGGCCCTGGGGAGCTCCCAGTCCGATGGGGGAGGCGCAGCACCACCTGCCTCCTTGCCCTCTGCCTGCCTTCCTGCATGTTTCCGAGACGGCTTCCAGGGTGGGGAGAACCTTCCAAAATGAAATATCTTCTTTCAGAAATCGAGGCCAAGAAGAGAAGCAAACACAGAAGGTAGCGGCGGGTTGCTGACTTCTACAGAAGTTTCTCCTAAGGGGATGATCGGGGTTTGTTTTTAAATTCCAGGAGAAACCACAGGAGCAGAAATAAAATGAGCCTCAGCTAAACCCAGAGAAAGATTGGTCAGACTGCAGCAGAGCTTTGTCTTCATAAGGGTTGGGCTTTTTTCTAATTATGAAATTAGCAAGTGCACCTTCCAAAGCCCAAAAAATATGTAACAAAGAAGATGAGGGAGGAATCCTGTTACGTTTTTTGTTACTTTTCCTTCTCATCTTTATTCTGTGCATTTTTACGTGGATGAAGCACACCGCACACACCCTTTCGCTTATGCATTTAACAGCAATTTAAGTCACTCTTATGTGCCGGCGTCCCTGGGGACACGGGGGACACTGCAGTGGGTGAAACAAGCCTCTGCCCTCATGGAGTGGATGGTCTACTGGGGAAGACAGGCAAGATACAAACAATCCACACATAAAATATTCTCAGCAAACAAGAACTGGTATAAAGAAAATAAAACAGGAGACAGACAGAAAGCCACTGAAGGGCATGGAGCCGCCGAGACAGGGTGTCAGGGAAAGCCATTCTGAGAAAGAACGTTTGAAGGGAGCCCAACCACGGGCGAGCCAACCACGAGAAGATCCCGGGGGGAGGCGCGCCAGGCAGAGGGCACGGCAGGGGCCAAATCCCATGGACTGGAACACACTTGGCATCTTCGAGGAACAGAAAGAATGCCAATGTGGCCGGAGGCATGTTCCTGTGTTCTTAAAAACTCAGGAAGAGGCCGGGCGCGGTGGCTCACGCCTGTAATCCTAGCACTCTGGGAGGCTGAGGCGGGCGGATCGTTTGAGCTCAGGAGTTCGAGACCAGCCTGAGCAAGAGCAAGACCCCATCTCTACTAAAAATAGAAAGAAATTAATCAGACAACTAAAAATATATAGAAAAAACTAGCCGGGCATGGTGGCGCATGCCTGTAGTCCCAGCTACTCGGGAGGCTGAGGCAGGAGGATCGCTTGAGCCCAGGAGTTTGAGGTTGCTGTGAGCTAGGCTGACGCCACAGCACTAACTGTAGCCCAGGCAACAGAGTGAGACTCTGTCTCAAAAAAAAGAAAAAAAACTCAGGAAGAACTTCTTGGACATCAAAGGGCTGTGAGCCGGATTGGACGACTGGGAGACTTCGTGCTTGGGAAGACGTGGGCATCGCCAGCCTGCATTATCCTAGAGTCGTGGCATGGGGAGGGGAGGTAGACACCGTCTACTCTCCAGCTTTTCAGACCCAGCGGAGGGTGTGCAGCTATGTGCCAGGGGGATGTTGCCTAATAGCTACTCTCCGCCAGACAACATTTAGCGCTTCGAATATCTTGATTCGTTTCATCTTCATGACAGCCCCATGAGGCAGATGCTGCTATTCTCCCATTTTGATCACCAGGAAACTGAGGCTTAGAGCTGTGAAATACTTTGTCTAAGGAGACCCAGAGGTCAAGTGGTAGCCAGGATTCGAATTCAAGCCATGTGACTCCTGAGTCTTCCTGTAACTGCTAACTGCTGCCTCCTCCCGCGGAGCTAGAGGACAAAGAAGGACACTACTTCCTGGAGTGTGATTCCATTTCGCTTGACGATTTGGGGGAAATGCTAAGTATCGAACTAATAAGTTCCTTAACACATTATTTTTATACCTAAACAGATATGAATTGATGACAGCATGCAAGGCAAAATTTGTGTGAATTTTAAAGAGAAAACTGTAGACTCTGAAAAAAAAATTTCTGGCCTCTTCAGATTATGTGAGAGCAATCTGCCATTGTACGATAAGCAAACTGAGGCCCAGAAAGCAGAGATGACTCATTAGAGTTACCCGGAGCTGTCTCCCAAGGCGGAGACCCCAGGACACAGCAAATCCAGCGACCGGGGCCAGAGAAGTCGTAGGAAGACAGAACAAAGACGGCAGCCATGCCCCGGCTAAGTCTGCCCCGCCTGTCCATGGCTCTAGGTACACCAGCACCAGCCCTGGGAGGACAAAATTAGCTTCTATTGGCCAGGACCAAGTGGCGTTTGCTCAGCAAGACCTCACCAGAACCGAGAGCCCTGAACCTGCGGTTGTAAGGCCAACACTGGCCCCACCCCCCCGCCATGGAGAGAAGCCATGTAAATGCTCCAGATGAGAAGAGCCGGGCACTGCGCCACCCGCCCACCCAGCCCGGCACCCCCACCCCACCTCCACGCAGAGCGGGAAACAGACTTCAGTAAACAGACGCATGGAACAGATGGATCGATGGGTGGAACAGCGGGGGGAATGCCAAGTCGAGAACGAGGTAGATGTTATATCCAGCAGAGATCTGTCAGAGAGGGGGAATAAATTACATATTATATATGTGTAAGTATATTTATATATCATATAGATCACATTTTTGAGATACACAGACTCTGTGTTTCAGGTAGACGGACAGATTCAGGGGTGGACCAAGCCAGCTGATCCCAGCACAGTGAGCGAACTTGGTGCATCTCTTCCCAACTCCGTTCAGTGACATCACATTGCTTGCCTGAAATCAGCTTGGTGGGAGTATTTACGCCACAGAAATCAACACATGTCACAAATCAGAGTTGGTGTTTTTTCAGAGCCGATTAACCAGCATGCGCTGATCACACATACAACAAGTTTGCAACTGGATGTATCTTAGGTTATATATAATGGAAATATTTCAGAGAGATTATTTATGCAAGGTAGATAAGTTATGTTTATTTAATACCTAGACATACATATACATATTTATAATTTATACTAATATTTGACCAAATCTTATGAAATCACTATTATTCAACTGTTTCTGGTCTTTCAAAAAAAGACAATTTCATAAGATTATACCTGATAGGTAAGTTATAAGTGTGTGTGGGTGTGGGTGTGTGCACACACACACACACATGCGCACAATCATTAGAAAGCACCCCGGACTGAGATTCAGAGAGAAGACAGAGAGACCTGGGCTCTAGGAACACTCCACCACCTACTAGCTCTGTGGCCCCAGGCAAATGACTTGCCCTCTCTGAGCCTCTGTTTCCCTCTGGGACTTTGAGGGCACTGAGACCCACCTCCAGGGCTGCTGAGGGGACCTCCAGCATATTCCCTCTGCAGATCAGCCCTGAGCATCCGTGTGGCCTCACTGGGACCCTGGAGGACCCGGCTGCAGAAATAGACCCTCTTAGGGGGAAGCATCTCCTTTCCTGGTGCCCAGTCCTCCCCCATGGCTCCCAGCTCAGAGCGATGAGACGCCAGCTGACCGCTGTCCCAGCCCTGGCGCCAGGCCGAGTCCAGCTGACTTGGAGTGACACCTCCCGGCCATCAATCAGCAGAGCGGTGGCCAGCACCCGACCCCAGGAGAATCCATCATCGGTTCCCTGCTCACCCACCTCCTCCCTCCGTGCAACAAACTCCCTCAGGGTAAGGAACGAAGGGAGCCTGTGGGTGGGGAGGTGCAGGTCAGGCACTCTCTGGGCGTCCTTGGCCAGGTCCACTCCCCCTTGGGGCCTCAGCTTCTCTCTTCTGCGTGTTTAGCCTAAAAACATTTAAATCAACTGCAAAGAAAAGAAAAAAAGAAAAGGCTGTCAGCCTAAGAACGCTGCCTATAGGTGGATCCAGCCCCGGGGAGAAGCAATTACATCCCTGCCCTTCACAGAAAGTGGCTCTTGGGAGTCTTACCTTGGTAGCGGGCATTAAGGAACAAGCACAGATCCAAACTCTAGCTCTATAACTTCCTAGCTGTATGACTTTGGGCAAGTTCATCAACCTCTCTGAACCTGTTTCTTCATCATTAAAATCGGGTAGCAACACCTGTTCCACAGAGTTCTCAGGAGGATAAAAAGAAAAAACTGTGAAAAATGATGACACCTGCCATTTTTAGAGCACTGACTCCAAGCCAAGCTCTGTGCCATGAACTATATATATTATTTCATTTCTTCCTACAACTATAATGTGAAGTAGGTACCAGTATTCTGCCCATTTTATAGAAGTGGAAACTGAGGCTCAGGGAGATGAAGTGACTTGCCCAAGGCACACAGCTGGTAAGTGGCAAAGTCAGGATTTGAACCCAGGCCGTCTGGCTTTATCCACGTCAGTTACTGGGGTAATCATCAGTAAATCATCACTAAAAGTCTGCCAGCCTAAGAAAGCTGCCTGTAGGTGGATCCAGGCTAAGGGGCTTTCAGACCAAGCCCCTGCAAGGAGAGGAGCCCACCCATGTCTTTGGAAAGCAGACCAAAGCCTTGATCGGAAGTGGTCTTGCTGCTCTTCTCTAACAAGCTTGCCCTGAGCCGAGCACAGCTTAGCGTTCCTGCACTGTGCTGGGGACATTTAAGGCTGTGCAGAGATCTGGGGCAGGACGCTAAAGGGAGGCAGCGGCAGGTGAGCCCGGTGTGCAGAGCCTCAGCCTGGTCTCCTGAGCACCTACCAGAGAGGAGAGCAAAGGCGGGGACCTCTTAAGTCGATTTCTCCCCAGACCCTACAGCAAACCAGTTTGCAGCTGCAGGGAGAATGCAAGAGCAGGAGCTCTGGCATGAGAGAGATTGGGAATCAAATCCGGGCTCTCCACTGGCCGGGAAGCCAGCTGTGTGACCTCAGGTAGGCAAGCTGACCTCTCTGGGCCTAACTTCATCATCCATCCATAAAATGGGAGTGAAATTAATGCCAACCTTGAGAGATTGTGGTGCACAAAAATGCCTGGCACGTAGCAGATGCTCAATAAATGGTAGCTGTCACCGTTTATTATTTTACTTAGACAAGCCACTGTTTCTGAGCTAATTACAGTCAGTCTGCTTCAAACCCAGCGGCTGCTGGCTGAAGTCTGTCTGGCTGGTTCCAGTATACCCAGGAGTTTGAATTCAACCAATGGCCTTTGGGAGAGTTGGTTGAGTTTCACTGCTGGTTATTTGCAAAGTGTGTGGCTGCTCAAACCCAGCCCAGCTGGCCGGCTCTTCAAAGAACCATCTCTGGACGAACGGCGCAGGCTGTGCTGAGGAGAGCTGTCTGTTTCGTGCACATCTGCAAAGCAGCCAGGTGTAGAATGGAATGTAAGCTGTTCCTTTTCAAAACAAGGCTCTGGGTTGAAAGCCAAGCCTGGCTTAGCCTCCAAGGCGGCTGCGGCGGCACTCAGCCTGTGTTTGCTGGGGAGGGGGAGGTGCCGACAGCCTGGGACCCTGCTCCAAGCCTGTCTCTTTAAAAAAGCCGTCTATCAACTGAGCTGCCGCCTTGCTGTAGACTGTTCTAGCTGAGGTGACCGGGTCTGGGATGCTGCTACCCTCTATAACCGCTATCGGACTCACCCTTGACAAGTAGGCAGGCATCACAGGCCCATGGAAAACGGCCAGAGAAGGGCCCAGTTCCTGTTTCCGTTTCTGCTCTGAGCAGACCCCACCTCACCTGGAGGAGTCCCAACTTCTGGCCATCAGTTGAACGTAAGGATGGAGCAAGAGAACTTGGAGCGGGGTTGGAGAGGAGAAAAAGGAGTCGGAGTGCCTGGGGCTCCGTCAGATGTGGCCAGGAAAGGGACGAAGCAGGAGGCCTGGGAAGCAGCGTGGGTTTCCTTTCCACCTCTGCTGTGTGATCTTGGGTACTGCGTTTGCCCTCTCTGGGCCTCTTCTGCCTAATCTGAGAAACTGAGAGAACAGATGACTGCGAGCTGTATAAGGACAGTGGCTGGGTTTGTTCACTGCTGTCTCTGCAGCCCCTGGCTCAATGCCTGACACATAGTAGGCCCCTATAAATAATTACTGAATGAAGACGCCTCTCCCTCCATTCCTTCTCCGTATAATTTTCCCAAAGGCAAACTTTTGATTAGAGAAGTGGTCTGTGTCGGTACAGACTGTTCCTGGGAGAAGAAACAGTATCAGTCAGTATCTGACTTTTAAAAGCATTGATCTCCGCCCATTCCGGTCCTAATGAGGCAGATGCAGGCAGAGAAGCCTTCATTCCCGCATCCCTCTCTGGAATCGCTCTCCCTCCCTGGCTGCGTGGGGCTGACAGCTACTGAAGACAGACAGTAGCTGTCTGTCCCCAAGGCCAGGACTGCAAACCCACATGCCTACAGGACCCGGCAGGTAACGAGAGAGCGTGGGGCCTGGCGAGGTCTGGGGCGAGCTGGATTGGACCCACTGCACCCACGGGGGCAGCTCCGATCAGCTCCCGCCTGAAATGCAAGCCTGGTAGGGCCGGCTCTTATAATTGTTTCAAAGATGTAAATCTAGATGTCTACGTGAAATCGCCTGACTTTTACTAGTTTAGCAATCAAAATAAAACATCCTGGGCCAGGCAAACAACATTGCACAGGCGGGACTCAGCCCAGCCCCTGCCGTGTAAGGGGCAGCAGATAGGGATCTATTCAAAGGGGGGAGACACAGCCCTCGCCCTGAGGGACCTGCCGGTCTCACGTTGGAGACCCAGCTCTGCTCTTGGGAATCCCCCAGCCGAGATGGAAGAGGCGAAAAGAGACAAACATTCTAGATACTTCCATAGTGACACGTTAAAATGTGCAGATGAGTTGCGTGTAGAATAAGACCACAACCACTGGGGAGCCACGGAGCAGAGGACCAGGCTGGACGAACTTGGGGTGATCAGAGAGACACCTCTGGCACTTTCCGGCAAGTTCTTGAAGAAAAGGAAGGATGTGGATTAACGGGGGAGGGCGACCACCGACAGAAAACCTCAGAGGCAGCAGAGCAAGGTGCTGGGTGGGAAGCAGGTAAACCTGGCCGCTGAACGGAGAGACACAGTCTTGGGCTGTCTCAGCCAGAGGGCTCCTCAGGGTGGCCTGGCCGCCCAATGCACAGATGGGAAAATAGAGGTTCGAGGAGGGGAGAGACTTGCCCAAAGCTGTGCAGTGAGCTGGTGACACAGACAGGGTGGAAATGAAGTGGCAGGCGGGGGTGGGAAGGGGCCAGGGAGCCCACCTGAGGGACGGCCGCTTGGAAGTTTACACACATGACGAGCCTCTGACTGGTGACCCTGCCTGCCCCCATTCCTGTGAACTGGAGCCGGGGGGAAGGCACCATCTCCGGCCCGCGGCTGCCCTTTGAATTAACCTTTAGATGGCGCAGACTAATGGCCCCATCCATCTTCCACCAACAGGCTCCAGAGGTCTGGCCGGGGAAGCCAGTGTGGTCCAGAAAGGGCAGGGGGCTCGGCGGGAACAGGAAGGTGTCCTGGAGACGGAGGCCCTGCCTGCCAGGACTTAGGGACCAATGCGGGGTTGGTGGGGAAGCTGCGCTGAGCAGTCCCAGTGGTGGGCCAGGTGCTCAGGGCCAGGGGCTTCATGGGCATCGTGAGCTTGACTCCACTCATCAACACGGTGAGGCCAGGACTCTTATGATCCACCTCACAGATGAGGAAACGGGGACTTGCCCAAGGCCACCCAGCCAGAAACCGCTGGGACTCTGATCTTTCAAACAGAGCAACCAGGCGGTGCCACGCCCCTGCTTGGGGCCCCCCCGTGAGCCCCGCCCATCTCTCCCGCCTCATCCCTCCCCTCCCTGGCCTCCATCCTTTCCTCACGCGGGGTCTTTGCCCTTGCTGTTCCCTCCTTCACGCAGCTGGGGACATTCTCAGATCTACAAGGAGAGCGAGAACGCAAGCCTGAGGCCAAGCGGCTCAGCTAGGACAGGTGGGAGCTAGCAGGGGACTTTCTCCCTCGATGCTAATGAAGTCAGATATTCTTTGTTACATCCTTTAAAATGTTTCAAATCAAGGTATAAAATGCATAAAGGGCACTGAACGTAAGGGACCAGCTCAATGGACCTCTGACATAGCTACATCCAGGTAACTTCTGCCCATATAAAGACATAGATCAAGTCTAGCACCCCAGAGGCTTCCTATATTCCCTCTCTAGTCCGAGCTACCTTCCTCGAAACGTAACACTATTCTGACTTCTGTCGCCACCATTAGGTCTGCCTTTTCTTGACTTTTATACACATGGAATCATGGAGTATGTGACCTACGGCAGATTGCGTTCTCCAGAGGTGGCTGCAACAATGTCTCCCATTTCTCACGCTTTTCTTGCCATGTGACATTGACACTCCTCCCGTAGGGCACTGAGGTCTGTGTCCCCTCCCTTTGAATCTGCATGAACCTTTATAGCTTCCTTATCTAATAGAGTATAGTAGATGTGATGCCGTGAGTTCTGAATACGTCATAAAGATGCTCTCCTGGGAACCCAGCCGCCATGTTAGGAGGAAGCTCAAGCTGTCCGTGGAGAGGCGAAGAACCACTGCCCTGGCTGAGCTCCCAGCCCATGGCCAGCAACAGCCTGCCACCATGCGAGCGATCCACCCTGCGAGTGGGTTCTACTGCCCCAGCTGGGCGACCACAAATGCCACGCTGAGCAGAGACGAGCCACCCACCACAGCCTGCCCGAACTGCATCTTGGGAGCAAAACAAACGATCGTTTTTGTTTTAAGCCGCTAACTCTGAGGTGGTTTGTTTTGCAACAACAGATCATCAGAACGTGATCCATAAAACGATTTTAAGCAGGAGAGTGATGATCGAGTCTTTTACCCTTGTGTATAATGAAAGACACAACATAAATTGTTTTGAAGGGGGAAAAAAGAAAGAAAAAAAGGAAGGAAGGAAAGGAGGGACAGAGGGAGGAGATATATTGGTTCTCATCACTGAAAAGTTCAGAGAGGGTGTGTGTGAGTTTGCTCGTGCTGCTGTAACAACGCTCCACCACCTGGTGGCTGAAACAGCAGGTGCGTATCGCATCTCAGTTCTGGAGAGTGGAAATCCAAGGTCAAGATGTTGACGGGGGTCGGGGGGGATCCCTCCGAGGGGAGGGAAGGACCTGTTCCAGGCCTCTCTCCCCGGCTTGTCGCTGTCCACCATCCCCTGTGTGTTCACGTCCTCCTCCTCCTATGCACGTCCTGTGTCCAAATCTCCCCTTCGTGTAAGGACCCCAGTCCTATCGGATCAGGGGCCCACTCTGCTCCGGTACCGCCACATCGTAACTCGTCACCTCTGCAGTGCCCTGTTTCTAAGTGAGGTCACATCCCAAGGTGCGGGGGTGAGGACCTCAACGTATGGATTTGGGGGTGGGGTGTAGGGGACACATTCAACCCCTAACAAGATGAATGCGGTCGTGGCCAGGCCCAGCCTTCGTCACTGTCACCAGCCCCTTCACGCCTCTCAGCCTTGCATCCCTGGGTCTGGCCCATCTCAGGCTGCGCTGACGAGATGCTCCAGGCCAGGCTGGCGCACCTGGGGGAAGAGGGCGCCTCCCTCTCAGCTGCCCCGTCAAGAAGCTCCTCCCATCCCATCTCCTGTGATTGGGCCACGAACGGCACCGCGGCTGATGGCTGCGCCCAGGGAAGGCCACGCTTTCGTTGGTCTGGCCTGAGTCCCAGGGAGCGGGGCTGAGCAAGGATCAGGAGCACGAGTCTCAGAAGAGCAGGGCCCAGCGTGCTAAGCAGCTGGCGCCCACCTCGGAGACAAGGGGACGTCCGAACTCACGGCTGTGGCCAGCTGGGGGCCGGCACCTGCTGGTGAGGGAACAGGGCAGGAGAGTGCAGGTGGCCCCGTGCCAGCGTCCCCGAGCCGGCAGCACTCCTGCAGGGACGGGTCCTCCAGCCTGGGTCTCTTGTGCCACCTTCCCATTCAAAGAACGGGATGCTCAAAACCCATCCCTGAGATCATGAGGAAAAATAATATTTAAAGGCACTTATTAAAGATGCTCAGAAGGCCCTTCGAATGTCAAACAGCTGTGAGCAAACCCTAGTTTGATGATCTACGTGTTAATGAATCCCAGACATGCAGATTAAGTTCCATTTAAATTGCACGTGGTTTTAAAATGTATTTCTCTCCGGCATGTCTGGTTCAGAACAAGGTTAGCAAGACACCTGCGGGGCAGGTCCGTGGGTCTGGGGACAGAGCAGGCGCAGATGACACTGCTGGCTTGGGCCTCTGGGAACTCGTGAGCCCGATAAAGAAACAACCCGTGGAAACAGAGCAGGTCACGACTCCTGTGCACATCAGTATGCCTGCGATCTCACTCACTCCAGCCTGGGCCACACAGCGAGACCCCATTTCTAAAAATAAAAAAGAATCAAAAAAGAAAAGACAAAGACCTACAGAGAGAAGCGTCAGCAACAGCATGGACCAGCGCACGCCGTGAGGGCAGCTTGCCCCATGCGGTTCTGCACTTAGCAGACATTACGGAGGCCCTACTGTGTGCCGGCCTGCCCCGAGCAGGGGGATGCAGCGGTGGATGGAGCCACAGCCCCGGCCCTTACATCCAGGGGAAGGGGACAAACAAGAGAGGCCGACCGCTAACTGCAGGAATTCAGGGCATAGTAAGTGCTATTAAGGACAGAAACGGAGCCATTTGATAACCAGGAACGGGCAGGGGTAGGGAACTGGGGAAAGGAGGTGGTTCAAGAAAGGGAGAGAACCAAGGAGAAGCCGGCGGAGCAGCAAGTGCAACAACATGGCACCAAACAGGCCTGGCCCAGCCGAGGAGCCAGAGCTGGCCCAGAGACAGCGGGGAGGGGGCACGTGGCGGGCGCCCACGGCGCACGGAGGACTCCACGGCAGGGGATGCGTGTCCCCCAAACGGGATACACCTGAAAAGAAGGCAGCGCCCAGAAACCAAGGTGGGGAACAGAATGAGAGATCCGACCCAGCCCCGCCGGGGCGTTAACACGCGCACACGCGCCAGCCACGCTCTGCTTCTGGACCCGAAGCCACGTAGTGGACAAGTCTGCGCCAGAAAAAGTCGTCCAGCTGTATTCCTAGGGGCTGGGCACCTTCCTGTCGGTGCGTTATCCTCCAGTAAAATGTCTACTGACGTGGAAAGCGTGTGTGCACAGGAAATAGCACGCCCTTGGCAAGAACATGGCCAGCAAGAGAGTAGATCTTACACACACGGGCGTGGTGGTCTCGGAGGGATGGGAGTCGGGGGTGAGGAGAGAATGTTTTTGAATCTTCCTGGAGCTCTCAGACACGGTTGCGAGCAACTTCATTTATCAACAACCCCAGGACCCTGGTAAAGCTGACATCCAGACGGAGAGTCAGCCGATGAGGAGGCCCTGCTAGGAGCCCTGTTTGGCAGCTGACTCGGTGGAGCCACTGAGAGTGAATGAATGAATGAGGGGGAATGAGTGAATGCAAGGGGAAGGAGCTGGCAGAGCGTCAAAGGCATGCCCAGCCCCGCTCTGATCAGGGTGGGCGCTGGCCACTTGTGTCTCCTCCGCACCCCGCACGTGGCCAGGGACAGCCCCTCCCCTCTGCCCCACAGTGAAACATGACGGACTAGGAGCTCTGCAAACCCGGCCTCCAGCGTGAGGAAAGGAGGGAGATGTTAACATTCCCGCCGCCCCTCCGTCTGTTTCTACTTCTCTCTGAACCCCCAAAAGACCAGGGTCCAGCAAGTCGCTCCCGCTTGCTGATAGACACTTGCCGCGTCCTGAGCTGCTTGTCAACGTCCTGCCCTGAGTTCCGGGACCCCGAGGTGAGGGGTTGGGCTGGGCCTGGACTCCAGTCCCCTTCAGAACGGGGGGAGGTTTTCCCGGGGGTGCAGGGAGGCTCTGGGGGGGTGACCTTCACCTGCGACACGAGGACACTTCTGTCACTGAGCGGCCGTGTGACTGCGGCAGGCCTCCCAGGGCCTTGGTTCCCCCATCTGTAAAATAGGAGGGCTCACCCCAGCCCCTTCCTGTCACTGGGACACAGGAAGGATGCGTGAGCAGTGGCCAGATAACGTCCACCCAGGGTGCCCACTGTGCCAAGGGCAGACTGTCCAAATGTGAGACAAGGCCAGGCCAGGGAAGAATCCCAGGGCCTCCATCCCCGAGTCCTGTGAATGCGACATATCAGTTCTCCCTCTGGGCCTCAGTCTCCGCATCTGTGCAATGGGGAGAGCAGTGCCTAATCGCTGAGTATTAGTGATGAGAGGCTGGGATATGTCAACACTTGTCACCAGGCATCTGGCACATAATACATATCAGGAGGCGATGGCTATTGTCATCTTGTGAAAAAAATTACCGCGAGAGGCCCGTGAGGCACCCAGGGCACAAAATTTAAGGACGCACGCACTCTCGGGGCCGTGCAGGTGCAGGACTGGCCCCCAAGGGCGAGGGCCTCCTTAAATTGTGTGCCAGTCCCACCCTGTGAGTCAGAACAAGATCACTGACCCAGGAGGGTGGCCGTCATGGCCTGCAGCTCCCATCGTGTGTTAGGTGCCCACTGGATGCCTGGCCCTGTGTGTGCCAAGAGTCTTAATGTTCACTGCGTCCCGGGCAGTCCACGTGGGAGGAGAGGGGTGTAGGCTCCCAGAGGCTGTGTCCATGGCCCCAGGTCCACGGCCTGTATGTGGCAGAGTCCAGATCAGAACCACTGTAACCACTGCTCTCGCCACTGGGGCCTGCTTCCAGCTGGGGGACGTGCGGGGATGTCCTGCACCCATCCCCATCCCCACATTCCCCTACCCCTGGGTGCCCCAAGTCTTGCCCTAGTGCTAGGACGAAGCACCCTGACTCCTAGCCCAGGCCAGCGAGCAGATGGCCCATGACCTCAGTGTCAGGAACCGGGGCTGTTCCCACCGGTAACCCTGGTGCTACTGGCAGGGCAGTGAGTGGCTGGGGTCAGCCCTTCACGGCTGGACAGGTCAGTGGGCCCAGCCACCTACTGCCCACCTGGTCTGGGGTCGCTGAGGTCAGACTTGCTCACTCATTCACTACGCTGTTTCCTTCCTCCCCAGCACCCCGGGCGGTGGTCATCTCACTAGCAACCGCTTGACTTGGTTTTCCTGGCTCCCCCAGCAGGTACGCTTCTGCTCCTCCCTGAGCGCAGGGCCCAGGGCCTCGGGCTGGAAACTCCATACCCACTTACTGAATGAGGGAGGCCTCCCTGAAGGAGGTGAGGTTATTCCCACACACAGGCCTGGGAACGGAGCTCAGGGAGGAGCGCTGGGACCCAGGGCTGGGAACTGGAGGCCTCGCCCTGTCCTCCCTCTGTGCAGGCTGCCCAGGAAGCCTTGCTCGAACAGGGACAGTGCAGTCTAAATTGGTACATGCAAATGAGATGCAAATGATAATGCAAATGTCACTGGCTGGCTTACACAATGTCCTGGCCTCTGGGAGGATTCTGGGTGACACTGGCAGAAGCTCTGCTGCAAGCTGGTCCCTCCAGGTGGCAGCTGGGGTAGGAAGGGGAGGACCCCCAGAAGGAGGTGGGGAGCAGGTTACAACACTGGCCCTGACCCAGTCTCCCTGTTGTAGTCTGTGGTCTTTGGGGTGGCGCTCGCTGCCCTGTGGGCCCAGGCCCCACCCATCCCATTCTGCAGAGAAACCAAAGCACGTGTTTGAGGACTGGATGGAGCAGAGCTGAAATGAGGGCCCCGCCGTGATGAGGATCGGAGTTCTGAACCCCACCCCCATCCCCGGCTTTACACACATTATCTCATTTTGTTCTGACACACCCTATACAAGAGAGATTTGCACACCCATTTTTCAGATGAGAAAACTGAGGCTCAACAAGGTTAGATAACTTGCCTAAGTCTACTGAGCTAGCAAGTGACCAGGCTGCCACCAATGTGGCTGTCATCAATGCCCATCTAAACCTCTGCATGAGGCCGCCTTGCTCACCCCTCCCTCTCCTTGTCCTCCTCACCCACACACACCCGTGTCGTTCCTAGGACTGCCCTCTCTGCTCCCCTGTGTTTCGAGACTTCACCGTCCTTCCAGCCTAGAGGAAGCCTCCTCCTCCAGGGAGCCCTCCCTCATGTCTCCCTCCTTGGGGAGCCCTGCAGCAGGGAGAGGCTGTGTCCACAGACTCGTGATTCCACTCCCCCTGCACCTCCGGTGTGTGTCACGCCTCCCACCCTCGTCCAGCCACCATCATCTCTCCCAGACCCTCACCACCTCCCCTCTCCTTAGTCCACCTCCACCACACGGGCCTCCTTCTGGGCTCCAGCTCACCAAGCCATTGCTGCCCCAGGGCCTTTGCACCTCTGCGCCCCCTGCCTGAAGCCCAGTGTCGCGGTTCACGGCCTCAGTGCACAGAGCACCTCTGAAGCGCAGCCCCCTCCCCAGTCGCTCCTAACTCATCCCTGTTATGTTTATGTCCCTGTCCCCTGTCCACAATGATCTGTTTGTCTCCGTGCTTGTCCCCCTCCCTTCAGGTGTGCGTCACAAGGTCAGGGACCCTTTCTCTCTGGTTCACTGCATATCCCTAGTGCAGAAGAGGCGCTCACCAGATATTTGTAGAACAAACGAATAAATCAACTAATCAATTGAACAATCGATCATGAAGGGGAGTTTCAGTTTTTTGAAGAGGCTCTGGGTCCAGAGCCACCATGGAGAGACAGTGCCAATATCCCAGAGAGCTGATGCACCCACCTTGGCATCACTCGGTCAGTTATACGGTCAGTCAACAAACACTCACTGGGCTTGATCATACACTGAGCACAAAGATACAGCAAAGCATCAGACAGATGTCCGCCCTGTCCCCTGAGCTCGGAAGAAATATTGAGCAGCAGTGGACAAAGCCACCCCTGCAACCTGGGCCCCGAGTGGACCAGGCCTCTCCACCGCCTCTGCCCTGTGTCCAGACTCTTGAGACCCCCGTCAGGGCGACCCATTCATTCGCTCAGTCTCTGCTCACTGGGACGTGGTAAAGTGATTATCCTGTGGACCTGAGTTCAAAGCCTGTCTCTGCCACCTACTTAGCATGGCTCTCAGCAATCTGTCTAGGTCTCTGGGCCTCAGTTTACCCATCTGCAGATGGGGACAACAATGGAACCTCCTCATGGGGTTGCTCTGAGGAGTCAAGAGGGACCCACCGTGGTGCTGGGCACATGCGTCAATGCTGGTCACTGTTGCCGAGCCACCTGCAAGGTCCCAAGCTGGCTCTGGGGGAACAGAGAGGATCCGGACACCACCCGCAGGACACACACAGAACAGCAGAGAACCACGAGGCCATGAGACGAGCGTCACAGGCAGGGGTTCCCTCTGGAGCTGAAGGGGTCTCCAAGGTAAAGGGAGGAGAAAGGAGAAAACCTCTGCTTAAATTCAGGGCCCCGGGTCCTGCCACAGGAGCGCGCGGGACTGCTCAGGTCCGGCTGGATCGGGCCAGGTTGGGTCGTGCAGGGCGGGGCTGCCTGGCCTGAGGGAACCAGGGAGCGGCCAGGGTGTTGCTCATTTGAGGCCGCAGAGCCCTTTCCGCTCGTGAAAGGAGGCCTGCAGGCCCCGTGCAGAGAAGGGAGGTCTGGAAGTGGGGTGGACACCGGGCAGCCCTGCCTCCCCTCCGCAGCACCACCACCCCGCCATGCAAATGGGGAAACTGAGGCACGGGGAGGGTGACTTGCCCAAGGTCGCGCAGAGACAAGACTGGCATTCGCGTCTCCTGACCTGCCCTCGGGGACTCCCCACGGCAGGGGGAAAGCAGCTCTCAGCTCTGGAAGAAATGGGTGGTGGAACCTGCAAACAGGACTCCCGGCTCCGCGGCAGCCCCCGCCCAGCGCCCCGGTCGGCTGCGTCCAGGCCTTGACTCTGCTGCCCCCTGGTGGCCACAGCCTCGTTCTCCAGCCCCAGGTCCCTGGCTGCGCGGGCAGCGGGTCCAGGGCTGAGACCGAAGACAATCAGAAGGTGCAGGAATGAGGCAGAGGAGGAGAGAGGGCCACAGAAGCAGGTGGCGGCTTGGCCTCCGCCCTCCCCACAACACAAACCTGAGAGAGATCCTGGGGAGAGAGTGGAAGCCAGTCCGTGTGGGGGTTGTTGGGCTCAGACAGACTCGGGCTCCAGCCCCAGCTGCGCCAGATTGCAAACAGCAGCCAATCCTGGTCTGCTCCTGCCACCCAGAGGCGGAGTCTGCGTCCCTCCCCTCAGTCTGGCCTATCCCGGTAAGTTCCCAGGCTGGGCCCTAAGAGATCTGTGGGTTTCACCTGTGCCTCTTAGAACACTCCCCCGAACCCAGCTGCCAAGTTACCTGGCAAAGACGCCACAGGGAAGAAAACCAAGGTGTTCCAGCAGACAGCCCAGCTGAGCTCTCAGCCAAAATCCAGCACCAACTAAGAGTGGGCCACCTTGGATATTCCTGGCCCAGCTTAGCTCCCACAGGACTGCAGTCCTGGCTGACACCGAGTGGAGCAGAAGAACCACCTAGCTGAGCCCAGGCCACCCACAGAATGTGAGGTCATAAATGGTGGTGCTTGTCTCAAGCCACTCATTGATGGGTGACTTGTTACACGGAAATAGATAACCAAAACAGGGCTTCACCCCTTAGCAGCTGTGTGACCTTGGGCCTGTCACTTAGCCTCTCTGAGCCTCGGTTTCTGCAGGGGTAACAAGGATCAGAGAAGAGTAATTGTGGTGATTAAATGAGGTGGTATGTGCAAAGCAGAGCCCCTGAAGACCATTAATATCCAACGTGGATTGAGCTGCCCAGTGCTGGGCAGTATGTGCAGAGCTTTGTGCAAAGCATCTTATTAAACCTTGTGGCGAGTCTTTTCTGAGGTAGATACTCAATTTTACAAATGGGGAAGCAGGTCCCCCAAATAAATACTCCCAATTTACAATGAGGAAACTGAGGTACAGAGAGGATAGGTAACTTACCTTATCATTTAGGTGGTAAAAGAGTCAAGATTCAAATCCACAAAATAATCACAAAATAAAAGGTCATTATCATCACCACAATCATCACCACCCCCCCACCATCATCATCATCAGCATTATCATCCCCATCACTATCATGATCATCATCATCACTGTTATCATCATCACCATCATCTATGCTGTGTGACCACAGAAAACTGGCTGAGCCTCTCTGGGTCCAGGAAAACCATGCCTTCTGAAGCGGGCTGGCTCCTCAGCAGTGGAGGTGAGATGCACAAAGCTATCTACACTCTCTCTTTAGCTCCCCTCCACCAGGGCCAGTGCAGACATGTGAGTCTTCACCCAGACTTCACTTCTAGGCAAAACTCCCTGGGCACATGGAGGACGGAGGCTGGTTTTAGCATCCTGGGCTTCCTTCCTGACATTTGAGCTCACCAGAGCCCATGGGCCTCAGGAAGGGGTCCCTGGTCCCTTGCCCCCACTGTCTCCCTGAGAAGCCCTGAACAGAGACGAAGCCACATCCAACCAGCTCACATTCTCCAATCATTGGTCCTTCGCAAATAATTCCTGAGCCCGCACCAGGGCCATGCACTGTACTGGTTCCCCATCTATACAAACAGGATAAGAGCAAGCTGCAGAATCAGACAGGCCTAGACCAAAGCAGAGCCCTTTAATTCCTAGGCACACACCTGTGGACGAGTAACAGAGAGATGACTGAGGGTGTGAAGCCCTCCCAAGGCACCTCCAGCCCTGGGCACCAACATCCAAGGCTGAGTCCGGCGTGAGTCCTGTGGCTGGTCACAGGACTTCACAAACCCGGGTGTTCCGCCCTCCGGCTCCAGGGCTAATAGGCGGGGCACGATGCCTTCGGCTATGGAGGGGCCTCCCAAATTCTTTGGACCTTGTTTTTTTCTCTCTTCCCAGCTCTGAGCCACTTCCAGGCTGCAGAGAAGGGACAGGGGGCCAGTCAAGGGCCACTGGGACAGGGGCCCGCCTGGGGCCCTGCCGTGACCTGGACTTGCTTTATCACTGATGCCTTTGTCTGACGGCCACCTGCACAGGCCACTTAAAGTGTACACAGGAACCTGTCGTCATGGACACATGACTTCAGAGAATTGTGATCCATGGCTTCACCCCAAATCCTTTCCCATCTCGCAGGATTCATAGTGACAGGTGCTACCACTTCTCGACTGTCCGTGTGTCCCAGGCAGAACTGCAGGGACTTGTGCTTTCAGCAAGTGTTTGTTCAGCACCTGCTATGGGCCAGGCAGTTTTCCGAGCACTTGGGAGATAGCAGTGACAAAACAAAGTCCCCTGCCTGTGCAGAACCGATTTCCTAGCAGAGAAAGGAAGGAAATTAAAGTAATAATAAGTAAATTACATAGTAGGTGATAAGTGCTACAAGAAAAGAAAAACTGAGTGGGGAGAGGAGACTGGTACTGCTGAGAGAATTTCCATTTTAATAAAGTGCTCAGGTGGGCCTCATTGAGAGGTAACATCTCAGCAAAAACTTA
This sequence comes from Propithecus coquereli, assembly GCF_000956105.1. Taxonomy (NCBI): domain Eukaryota; kingdom Metazoa; phylum Chordata; class Mammalia; order Primates; family Indriidae; genus Propithecus; species Propithecus coquereli. Next base: position 123,452 of record NW_012155718.1, on the reverse strand, counting down.
AAGGCAGTGAGGGGATGAGCCCAGCAGATATATGGGGAAGGTACAGCCTGTGCAAAGGCCCTGAGGCAGGAGGGAGCTGCCATGTTCCAGAGCATCAGAAGGCCTGAGTGGCTGGAACAGAGAAGTGGCAGGAGACGGGGCCTTGTAAGGACTTTGGCTTTACTCTGGGGCCCGAGGCAGAACGCTAGGCAGAGGTGCAGCAGGAGCTGACTCACCTTTTAAAATACTCCCTCTGGCTGCTGCGTGGAGAACAGACTTGCAGGAGGCGAGGGCAGAAGCAGGGAGACCAGTGAGGAGGCTGCCCGGCGACCCAGGTGTGAGACAATGGTGGATCAGAGCAGCGTGGTCCCCGTGGAGTGGGGAGGTGGGTTAGAGCTGGGTATGTTTTGAAGGTAGAGCACGGACCAGCACTGCCTGACAGGTTGCACATTGGCTTGGGACGCCCCAGCCTGGTGCCTCATCTCCCAGGAAGGCCATTCATTCTTGGCTAAAGGAGGCAGGGATGTGTTGCACATCACCATGTTTCAGCTTCATGGCCCCTCTGCAAGGTGGGCATGAGTGTGCCCATTTTAGAGTCGAATCAACTGAGGCTGAGAACTTCGGTCTGTCTTACAGCTCGCTCGGGGTGGTGGCAGCCAAGCGCAGCTTTGCAGTGAGTGGCTCTGCTCATGTCCAGCAGCCGCCGGAGGCGAGCTTGGGGCCCGGGCAGAGGGCGGTCAGGAGGGCTGACGCCTGCCTGCCCAGCACCCCATAAAGCGAGCTGGAGCATGAATTGATGGTCCATTAACAGCCCGGAGCTCAGAGCAGCCGTGTCCTCCGCAGTTTATAAACTCATAAAAACACCGTGGTCGTGGCCACACATCCCTGCCTCCTTTAGCCGAGAATGAATGGCCTTCCTGGGAGACGAGGCACCAGGCTGGGGCGTCCCGAGCCGGGGCAGGACTGGACTTCCAGGCCCCTTCCTGCTCCCGGTCCCCGCCCTGAGGAGCCTGCCCGTGGCCAGGCCCCACTTCCCAGCTCTGCGTCCTGGCCCTGTCTCCCCCTCCTCGCTCTGCAAGGAAGCCCCCTGGGGGGACAGGAAAGGATGAGGGGAGGATCTTGCATCTGGCAGCACTTCCTGGGTGCCAGGCACAACTGCAGTCGCCACAGCACCCCACGAGGCCCGTGTCCCAGCCCCATCCACCAGGCAGACAAACCAAAGCCCACAGCACTGAAAGGACTTGCCCAAGGTCACCTGGCTGGAAAGGTCTGAGCCCAGTGGGTCTGGCTCCTGAGTCAGTGCCCTTGACCCCTGCCCTCCAAGGCCACAGGAGCACCCAGCTGTGGGCACAGGCTGCCTGGCTTGCACAGATGCACAAATGGTGTCACATGGACACTAACATGCCTGGGTGCTGCTGTGTGATCCTGACCCGATGCGATCCTGCCCTGGTCCCTAGCATGGCCCTGGCGCACCTATCACGAGGACACACTGCAGTTGGGACCGGAATTCAGAGGGCGCTGCACTGTCTATGCCCCTTTCAGCGTCTCCTCCCCGCCGCTCACGCAACAAATATTCACCGTGCATCCCGCCATCGTGGAAGGCTCTCTGCAGCAGGCTTGGGTCCACGCCCGTGTGAACCCGCCTAGCCAACCTGACCATTGGACGAGATGTATATTCTCTTCCCTGAAGTACAGACGAGGAAACCGAGAAGAAGGTCAGGCAACTTGCTGGTAAGTGGCAGAGCCAGGCTTTGAACTCACATCTCTCCAACCAGAACCCAGTGTACCACCTGGCTTTCCCTGGCTTGGTCTTTGTGGCTTGACCCCTCAGGGCCCCACTCACTGCAGAGCATGGGTCTCTGTGTCCAGGTTCTGACTCCGAGCCCCTGCGGAAGGGCCGTGGGCCACACCCGCTGCTGGGAGAGGAGGGGGCTGGGGCCGTCACCCCCCGCCTCCCTCCCGGGCTTCTGCTCCCACTCCCAGGCGACTTCCAGGGGATAGTGGAGCCCTCCCCTCCAGAGCTCACCCTGATGTCCCTGCAGGGATGTGGTGAGGGGTGTCCATGGCTAGAGAAGACATGCTCCAGCCCACACCTGCGTCAGGCGGGACACTGGCGCCATCTCGTGTCCTTCCTCAGCCCTGCAGCCCTGCGCCCGCGAGCAGCGTGGGTCAGAGGCTGGGCTTTGCACACCAAGCCTCAGGCCCCTTCCCACGCCACCCTCCGCTTTTGCCGTATCTGCACAGCACCCAGACTATTATTTACTCGGTATATTTTTCTTTAAATCGACCCACGTGTTTTACCTAGCCTCAGCCTAGGCAATAATTTCTGCAAAATCCCATGTCCGATGTGTTGGTGGCATTGTGTCCTGACGCCCTTTCAAACAAACGCTAAATACACAATTTCAAAAATTATACTCACGTGCCACATCACAGCACCTCCCCACTCGCACTTCGGGCACCGGGCCGATTCGCAAGCTCGCTGCCTCCTCTCCGGGCCGGTCGACAGGGCGGGAGCCTCCCCTGGGGCAAGTGGGGCACCCGGCCCCCGCCTCACCCAGCTTGCAGCCGAGTGGCGGAGCCAGATGGTAACCAAAGAATCACAGGCATAGAGATAAAAGGATGACTCGGCAAAGCCATCGAATGACAGAACCGATGCGCTGTGAGGAAGTGAAGACCTCCAGATGCTCATTCACACACAGTAAAAGGGCCTGGCCTGGTTGGGGGAGTCAGGGACAGCTTCCTGGAGGAGGTGGTGCTTGAGCTGAGACCTGAAGGAAGAGCAAAAGTTAACTAGGGGAAGAGGGAAGGAAAATGCTCTGGGCAGAAGGACTGGCATTTCCAAGAACCTCAGGGCAGAAGGGAGCCCTTCCTGTGAGTTCTTGGTCTGGGCCTTGGAGCTCGGCTTCCTGCCCTTGGCCAGGGTGGGCCTTCTGCCTGTCTGGCCCCTTCCCTTGCCTTCCTCACTCACCCACATCCCTGGCATGCCCGGGGGTTCATCGATTTCATCCTTGTAACCCTGCAGTTCTGCTATCAGGATCCCCATATTCAAACCAGGAAAATCTAATTTCAGAGATGTCAAGTTATTTTTCCATAGTTACAGAGCTTGGCAGAGTCAGAATTTGCACCCAGGCCCAGTCACTGTGGTCTCTTGCAGCATCAGGCTGCCTCCCAGGGGTGTCCCAACTCTTACACCGTGGACTTAGAATCAGGAGACCTGGGTGGCCAGCTGCAGTGGCTCATTCCCGTAATCCCAGCACTTCGGGAGGCTGAGGCAGGAGGATCACTTGAGCTCAGGAGTTTGAGGCTGCAGTGAGCTATGATGATGCCCTGCATTCTAACCAGGAGACAGAGCAAGGCTCTAACTTTAAAAAAAGAAGAAAAGAGAAAGAGAATCAGGAGATTTGGGAGCAACACTCGGCTTAGCACTAACTTGCTGAGCACCTTTAGGCAGATTTCTGCCCCTCTCTGAACCTCAGTCTCCTCATCTGTAAGATAAGAAGGGTGCACAATAACAGTGCTAATACATATTGCCGCTCACATCCACCTTTTAAAGTAGGCACTAGCGTTAACCCATTTCACAGATGAGGAAACAAGCTCAGAGAGGTTTAGCCATTTGTCCAAAGTCACACTGCTGCTAATTAGCAGTGCAGCGTGGAACCATCTCCAAAGTCCTTTCCGTAATAACGTTCTCAGCTGGACTCTCCCAAGGCTGTCCCTGGAATGCCAGCCCACACCTGGCCCTGATTACCGGGTTACAAGGCTGCCCGCTTTAGCCACTCCTGCTGTCTGCAGTGTGAGGCTTTCCAGGGGCCCAGGATGCTGCCTGCCCTGCACCACCCGGCCCCACGGTGAGCTAGGCAGGGTCCCTGGGTTCTGGCCAAGCCCATCTCTGCTGCCCAGGCCACCCTCTCGGCCGCTCTCCAGACCCCCTCGCAGAGATGTGCTGGACACCGCGGGGATGGCCATTGCTCTTTCAGAGGCCTCCTTCATCTGGCCTCCAGTCAATACACGCGACACACAGACTTGTTCCTGGCATCGGAAAACATTTAACTGCCTGCTCCACGGCCCTCTGTCGAAACTGCCTTCACTCCAGCCACAGCTCAGGCCCCTTTGGGGGCCCTGAGTAGCCCGGGCTGACCCACTTTGGCCAGCAGCTGGCCTGGCCTGGCCTGGCAGGTAGGGGCAGGGCCAGGGCACATTTGTGGTTTAGGCCAGGGTCTCCCCTGGGGTCCAAGGGGTGGTGCAGCACAGGCCCTAGTGAAGCCAGCAGGAGCAGAGTGTGCAAACCCTCGGCCAACACCAGCAGCTGGCCAAGGCCCTTTGTGAAATATGCTGGCCTGGCCCCTCCCCCATGAGAGCCCCCAGTGTGATGGGAGGGACCCAGAGGGACCCACCCTCTGCCTTCAGGGAGCCCCAGTCAGAGGCCAGGCTTCTGTCCTCTTCAACCTCAGAAAGAAGAGGCACACCAAGATGAAAACAGCATTTAAAAAGTCACAAAGAGACAAAGGCAAATAAATGCCCAGGAAATGGGGTCTGGCCCACGTATGCTAAGGGCTGGATAAGGGCGTGGAGTTAATCACGCTGGCTCCATGGAGGAGGCAAATATTGCCTCCATTTTGAGCAAAGAAAACCACGGATGGGCTGAAAGTACAAAAGTGAGCAACTTCAGGAAGGAATAGCTCAAAATCAACCTGACTGATCCATGGGAGGAGGGAGGGGTGGCAAGAGCAACGTCGAAAGCTGTTGTCGGCAGAGAGAGAAATGGCAGCAGCCATGGGGAAGTCTCGGACCCTGGAGCAACCGACTGCGGGAAGTTAAAAATAGTCTAGGGTTCGGTGTCTAACAGGCAAAAGGCTTAAACAGACCCCGCACCGGAGAAGACGTGTGGACGGCAAATGAGCTCACGAAACATGCCCAACCTCACTGGTCGGTAGAGAGATCCCGTCAAAGCCACGATGAGCTTAACGCGACGTTAGAACAGCTGACGGGAAAAAGACTGGCCAGGCTGAGTGCCGGCGAGGACGGGGGGAACCAGAACTCTCACTGGCCGCTCACGGGAATGGAAAACGGGGCAATTTCGGGAAAGTCTGGCGATTTCTTAAAAAGTTAAACTCACAGCTATCCTATGATCTAGATGTTTACCCAAGAGAAATGCAGGCGCCTGTCCACGCTGACATCTGTGCTCGCGTGGTCATCGAAGCTTTGTTTGAATTAGACTAAAACTGGGAACAACGCGAACACACATCGAGAGGCGAGTGGGTGGGCTGTGGTCTATCCGGCAACAGGAAGAACAAAGTACTGATACACACGACAAGGGGCACGGATTTCAAAATTATTATGCTGATGAAAGAGGCTAGACAAAACGAGTAAATACTATATGATTCCATTTACGTAAAAATCTAGAGAACGCAAACTAATCTAGAGTGACGGAAAGCCAATCGGTGGTTTCCGGGTGGGGGAGAAAGTGGGGAGGAGGTGAGGTTGCAAAGGGACACGAGGAAGCTTTTGGGGTGATGAATATGTTCGTTGTCTTGATTTTGGTGGTAGTTTCAACAATGCATACAAATATCCAAACTACCAAATGGGACACTTCAAATATGTGCCGCTTGTTGTGTGTCAATTATAGCTCCATAAAGCTAATTAAAGAAATGGTCCCTGAACCGGAGTGGTCTGAGGGAGGCACGTGGATACCCTCAGAGGCTCCCCGGGCCCCACGTGACCCCAAACTCCACCACAAAGCCCAGGATTTCGGGAGGAGGCTTAGAGGTTGATTCGTCCAGCCCCTTACGGTATGGAAGGGGAGGCCCTGTCCACAGCACCACCGCCGTTTCTGCAGCCAGCACCGTGGGAAGTGCATCCTACAAAGCATCCGCCTGGCCAGGCCTTAGCCACGGTCATCGTTGGCAAAATGCCCCATGGCCTAGCGCTGGACAGGGAACTGGTTCAGGCCCACTCAACACGCTTCACTGGAAACCGACATGCAGACCCAGACGCTTGGAGCAGTGAGGGCCGTGCCGCAGAGAGTCACACAGACCTGGGTTCAAACCCAGACTCAGCCTCTTCCCAGCTCTGTGGCCTCGCACAAGTCGTGTGATCACTCTGCGCTGCGCTTCTGTGAATGGGGGTAGGAACTCCGCCAGTTGCTTTCTTAGAATGCTGTCAGTGGCTGGTCACAAAAACCCACTTCGTCTGACGTAAGCCAGAAAGGGAGTCGAGTGGCTTATGTCACTGCAAGCCCAGCTTTAGGTCTGATCAGGCGAGGACTGGTCCAGCAGCAGCTCAGGAATGCCGACAAGAAACTGGCTTCTTCCCGCCTGGGTGCTCTGCCTTTTGAAGTGTGGGCTCCCCGCAAAAGCTGGCCACCCACATGGTCGCAGGGATTTGGCCAGCAGTCCCTGGGCTGCAGACCCCTCATCCGTGCCCTGCAGGGATGAGAGAGCATCGTCACCTGTGCATGCCCAGCACTGGCAGTAACTATGTTAGCGACCTGTAATGCCACTGCCCAGACAGGACCCGAGGGGTCTGCATCCCACGGGGACTAGAGATGGGGCAGGGAAGGAGGTGGGGGAGGCCTGAGGAATGAGGGAGGGGGAGAAATATCCGAAGCAGGAGCTGTAACTGGCCCCAGCCAGGTCTCTGGTTAATCCAACAAGGCTCTGTGGAATCGACAGGGAATTCCAGCTGGTGGAGAGGAGGGCGGCCGAGAGAGGTAGAAACTGTTCTCAAGGGCTGGCGTTTTAAATGTGTCAGAGGGTGTGGTCAAGAACAGAGACTTGTGAACGATGCATAATGTGTCTCCTTGGGCAGTTTTATTTTCAATTTCATTTCGCTGCATTTTAGTTTTTGAGTAGCTAATACATTCACATGCTTCAAAAACCAAAAGACTTAAAAATATACGTAGTGGTGATTCTCCTTCCACCTCTGTCCCTCATCTACCCAGTTCTGCAAGCACTGATCCCATTAGGTCACCACTATTCGTAATTTCTTTTTTCTTTTGGAGACAGCGTCTCGCTCTGTCACCCCAGCTAGAGTGCAG
>NW_012155718.1:103469-115232 GCF_000956105.1 Propithecus coquereli | reverse complement strand
AATCTTTTTTTAATGGCTTCTTTGGCTTTTTGAGTCATAATTAGAAAGTCCCCCCACTTTAAGATCATAAAAAAATCTCTTCCATGTATCTTTCTAAAATGCTTAAATTTAATTTTCATACTTAAATCTTCAGTTCCTTTGTTATTTACTTTAGATACAAAGTAGGAGTCCATAGTTTTTCCCAGGTGGCATCCAGTTCTCCCAGCACCATTCATTGAATAATTCAGCATTTCTTCCCTGGTTCGGTATAGTACCATTATCAGATACTAACTATCCATCTGAATGTAGGCCTATTTCTGGGTTTTCTGTTTTATTTCATTGTCTGCTTGAGAATTCATGAGTCAAAGCCACATTGTTTTAATGATTGAAGCTTCATGTTATAATATGGCTGGTCCTTCTCCTGATCACTCCCTTTTTCCAGAATCTTCCTGGCTATGCTTGTCAGTTAAGATAAACATACTTCATTCTACAAAAACTGTTGCTATTTTTATAAGAATCAAAGTGTACTTATCAATTAGCTTAGTATTAAAATGTCGTGGTACTGAGTCTTCTTCTTGAAATAGGATGTATCTTCCCACTTGTTCACTTCCTTTTGTCTTTTAGTGGTTTTGTTCAGTAAAATATTAATTGCAATAGCACATACATACAGAAAAGTCACAAATCATTTAGGGTACGGCTAGATGGATTTTCACCAAGTGAACACCCCGGTCAGATTGCCACCCAGATTGAGAACTGGAAGATGATCCGCACCCCAGAGACCCCCCTCATCTCCTCCGGTTACTGTTCCTGCTGCCCCAGAGAAACCACGCTCCCCTCTTCTGTCATCATAAGCGTTGTGTGGTTTGCACATTCTACTCTAAATCAAACGGATGTGCTCTCTGCTGTCTGACTTCTGTCACTCAACACTACGGAAGGGTCCCTACCACTGTCATGCACAGCGGCCGCTCTGCCCATTTTCGTTACCGTAGGGTTTTCACAGTTTGAGTCTATCACAATATGGTCAAGTATCCCAGTTCTGATGGAAATTCGGGCTATTAGGAAGAGTGTTATAGTATTGGTAATACCACTACTGATTAGTAATGGGAATTCGTAATGGTAAATAATAGTATTAGGAATAGAACACTCTTGTCCATGTCTTTGGTTCAAACACATGCTCATTTCTGCCAAGCCCTCCCAGGCCGGGTCATGTGGTACGCGTATGGGAACTCCAACAGATACTGCCAAATGGTTTCTAAGATACCGGCATTCATTTCCTCTCCACCAAGTTGTCTGCTCAAATTCGTTCTTCCCTTCTTGCCAGGCAACATGGTGAGACTACACTTCCCAGGTTCCCTTGCATTCAGATAAGGTCACGTGATGCTGAGTCCTCCGCTAGGGACCGTGAATGAAGTCTATGTGCCCCTCCCACACTCCACGGTGCGTGGGTGCATCTTCTCCACACTACCTCCCCCTTCCCTCTCTCTGGAGCCCACAGTGACCCAGCATCAGCTATGCAAACAAGGACAGTGCCCTAGGGGAGGGCAGAGAAACATGTTGGAAGGTATCCAGCTTCTCGAAGACCTCCTTGGAGCAGAGCTGCCCCGACAACTAAGCAGCTCATCCCAAACTGTCTACATGTGACAGAGTTAGACTTCCTTGTTCTCCAAGCCAATGTATTTTGATGTCTTTTTGTTACAAGAGTTGGATCTTCCACCCTCAGTAATAGAGAAATTGGTACCAGAAGTGGGGCATCAATATGTGACCTTGTCTTAACAGCCAGGCAGTAGAAGAGGGTTATTAGTCACATTATGAAGATTTTCTATATCCCTCGTCTGTCACGTACTGAGAAAAGTTCACTGAAGTGTGTTTCTCTTTGTACCTCAAGTAATTCTCCTTTATAAACGCACCTGTATTATTTAGGGCATAGATGTCCCTAACTCTTATCTCCACTTGTGCATTCCAAAGTGCCTTTTTTGGTCTTATTAAATACTTGTTTCATCTAAACTCCATGTTGTCTAATATTAAGATTATGATATATTAAGATTTTTTTTTATAGAGATGGGGTCTCTCTATGTTGTCCAGGCTGGAGTGCAGTGACTATTCACAGGCACAATCATAGTGCACCATAGCCTTGGACTCCTGACCTCCTGAGTAGCTGGGACTACAGGTGCGTGCCACCGCACCTTTCTTGATATATTAAGATTTTTATTTTCAGCATATTATGGGGGTACAGATGTTTAGGTTACGTATGTTGCCCTTGCCCCCGCCAAGTCCGAGTTTCAAATATGTCCATCCTTCGGGTGGTGCGCATTGCACTCTTTTGCACCTTTCTTGATATATTAAGATTTTTATCTGCATTTGCCTAGTATACCTTTGCCCAGCTTTTATGTTCAACCATTCTGAATTACTTTGGTTTAGGGCTGCCTCTTGTATAGAGCACTGAGTTAGATTTGGTTTTGCGATACAATCCGAATTTTTTTCTTTTACTAAGCAAATTAAACCCATTTACATTTATTGACATTTGTAATATCCGTATTCTGTCATTTTATATAATTTTTCCCTTTTATGGGTTTTTTAAAAAGTCTTTTATTATGTGGTTTGTTATCGTTTTCAGTGGTTCTGCTACATAAGGAGTTTGAGAGTTTCGTTTATTATTATAATCACATAATATTCTTAGTCCACCCTCTCTCAGAAAATGAGAACACCGCGGTGTTCCTTTTTCTTCTAGCCCCTCTCCCACTCCAACACACCTAATTAGGCGCTAAAGTTTCCTTTCTAGTGGTTTCCTGTGTTCTGCTGCCTCTGTGTGGATACGACTTGTTTTGATCTGTCGGCTTTGAATGCTGTTCTCTGATTTCCAACTGCTACAGATGAGGCACTTTGTAAGCAAACTCTCTTTCCCGGCTTCCTTCACGGGCCTGCCCGTTTTCGCTCAGATGTGTCGTTTCTGACACCATCAAGGCCGCCAGCACATTCATCTCTATCCTCTGCTCCCCGCTCTGTGATAGTCCTGGTTCCACACTCAATCACAGTGCACCAGTCCTCTGTCAATCGCGTCCATCCTCTAGAAGTTTCCTCCAGAGGGACTCGGGGAACAGTATTCATTGAGTCCTGTGATGTCCGGAATTGCTGCAGGGTGGCGCTCTCACCTAAAGCACGGCTCGGCTGGGTATAAGATCCGCCTCCCACTTCCCTTCCTCGACCAGATCTCGTGGGCTCTGCTCTTCCGCCTTCCAGTCCCATGTTGTTGCTGGTGTCCGCGTCCCTTTTTAAGACAGACCCGGGAAAGGGTTAGGTTGTCCTGGCCTATGTGTAGGCACCGCCTTCCGTCCGTGCGGTGTTCAAGAGACCTTGTCTCTGCAGGGTGACGGTCAGTGCGTTTTTGCTGCCTTTGCCGCGCTCGCTGGTGCCTGAGCACTGTGGCCATTTCTGCCCTCCTGCCCCCCTTCGCCCCACGGGGCTCTTGCTCTGATGGAGGCTGCTTTGGACCTTACTCTGGAGGCTGCTTTTCCTGAATTCTAGCTTTGCCGTAGATGGGGTTTGTAGGCTCTTACTCGCCTTTGGCACGACATCCGGTGGGAGAAGACGAAAACTGCCATCTCACGCTGCCGTGTCCGCGTCAGCTTTCCGCTGAGTCATTCCACGCCGCTCTCACCGGACGGCTGCACTCCAGGTGCCACGGACAAAGGGCACAGATCCTGCCTTCCGCAAGGAGCCACCGCTTCCTTGTCAGGACAGGGGACCAGGGAACCCCCGAAAGCGGAGGCTGCCTCTCCTCCCATTGTCCCGCGAGATCATACAAGTTTACAGTACAGCGGCCCTCTGTGTCCGCACTTTCTACATCCACGGATTCAACCAATCGCAGCTTGAAGATATTCAAAAATTAAAGAATAGGCCGGGCGCGGTGGCTCACGCCTGTAATCCTAGCACTCTGGGAGGCCGAGGCGGGCGGATTGTTTGAGCTCAGGACTTCGAAACCAGCCTGAGCAAGAGCGAGACCCCGTCTCAACTAAAAATAGAAAGAAATTAATCGGACAACTAAAAATATATAGAAAAAATTAGCCGGGCATGGTGGCGCATGCCTGTAGTCCCAGCTACCGGGAGGCTGGGGCAGGAGGATCGCTTGAGCCCAGGAATTTGAGGTTGCTGTGAGCTAGGCTGACGCCACGGCACTCTAGCCCGGCAACAGAGTGAGACTCTGTCTCAAAACAAACAAACAAAAAAATTAAATAATAACACAATAAATAGAATAATAAAAGATAACATAAATTTTTAAATATAGTCTAACAACTATTTACATGGCATTTACATTGTGTCAGTATTCTAAGTAATTAGAGATGATCGAAAGTATGGGGAGAGTACGTGCAGGTCATATGCAAACGCTACACCGTTTTAGATCAGGACTTGCCCATCCCGGAGTTGGTATCCGGAGAAGTCCTGGAACCAATCCCTCACGGATACCAAGGACCGACTGTATATTTTGAGCCTATGGAGAAAGCAAAGTCAGCAAAGGGGAGGAAAGTGTCGGAGGTTGCTGATTTGGCTAAGGCAGACTTTCTACATAAGGGATAGTCGCCTAAGGGCCAGCCATGCGGATACGTAGAGAAAGAACATTCCAAGCAAAGGCAGCAGTAAGCGCAAAGGCCCTGGGGCAGGAGCGTAATGACAGTGTAAGGAGCCACAGGAGGCCAGTGTGACTGGAGTGGACCCAGTGAGGGACAGGTGGGGTCTGGAGGGTAAACCTGGGCAGGGAGGACCACCATGGGCCACGATGCTCTCTTTGGCTCTACTCTAAATGGGTGGGAACTAGTGCAGGTTTTGAGCACCAGAGTGACCTAATCTGACTTACTTTTAAAAGGACCATTCTAGAAGCCCCATGTAGAGAATAGAATATCAGAAGACAGGAAGTAGAAACAGGGCCGGGCTCACAAGAATGAGTTTCCTGACTTCCTCGACAGCTGAAGTCTGCAAGCCTCAGGCCTCTGCCCTCGCTGCTCTGATGGGATCTCGGCCGGGCCAAGCCCAATGGCAGGAGGGGACAAGGGGCCTGAGGACCAGCTGCCCTCCCTAAGGGCAGGGGCCCCATCTCCTCAGTCCCTCTTTCCCCAGTGCAATATTTGCCCTCTATTGACCAGACAAGGAAGCCCTGACCATTAGGGCTTTTATGTGTGTGTTGGGGTCCCCTGAGCAGCACCCCACGGCGGGCAGCTCTGGGTCAGCCCGATTCTAGAAGAGAACGGGGAGTTTGACCACTAGGTGGCAGCATTGCTCCGCCGAGAAGGCAGCCACCTGCCTCCTGGTGCTGGGAAGCCTCCGGGATCCAGAAAGAAGTGACTTCACAGGAAGTCCCAGAGCCTCTCTTGCCCCTCGCTTTCATGGGGGAGGATGGCAGTGACGAACATGGTGGCGATTCCGGGGGTTACAAGGCGATAAATACCTTTCACATCCATTGCTCCACGTGACCCTCACAGCAGATTCCGTGAGCCGCCCATGGGGACCTGCCAGTCCCTTTTACAGGTGAGATGGAGACCCGAAGACAGGACTGCGGCTGGCCCGAACCCCCCAGCGGCAGAGCCCAGGCCTCCTGTCCCATCCTCCCGCCCCTCCCAGCGTCGGAAACAGCGGTGGGGAGGGCAGTGGGAGTGGAGAGGGGAGAGGTCACCTTTACCTGGGCCAGGAGGTGACGAGCATTCCTGAGGGGGAGAGGGGAGGGACGTTGAGAGCATCGCACACAGCTGGAGACCCTTCTGGGGGCCGCCAGAGCCCCGTCCCATCAGCTGGTGGAGGGGTGTCTGGAGTCAACCCACATACAATAAAAACAGGAACAAAGGAGAAGGCGGCGGAGGAGGAATTGGGCTTGTCGTTGCCTGTCCCTACAGACTCTCCACTAATGGTGTCTTTATTATTTGTCGCCACCCAGGAAAGAGGGCCTGGCTTCCGCTGTGCGTCCCCCACAGGCCGAGTGGAACCCCGTGTCATACGGCCCCACGTAGCTCTCGGTCAGCACAGAGCTAAGCGAGGCCCGTTAGCCACTCTCAGTCACGGCGGGGTCAGCGTCCCCACCGGACCGCCAGCTCCAAAAAGAAGCGGGACTGGGCTCTGTGTGCTCGCCATTGTCCCCTCGGCTCCCAGGAGGGTGAGCGGCACATGGAGGGTGCTCAAAAACATGAATGAATGAATGAATGAATGTCCTGGCCTAATCTCGGGGCCACCACGAGGTCCCTCCTCCCCCGAGCTCTGCGGAGCCCCCAGCAGACAGCAGTCTGCTGCTGCTTCGGGGGCGACTGCTTTTCGTGAACCTGGAACTGAAGTCGGTTCCGTGTCCCAAGCTTCCCCGGGCGGCTTTGGGCCTGTTCCCCCAGTGATGGGCAGGCAGAGCAGAATGTGGGATGACCCAGGGCGGCCGCCCCATCCCCACTTCCGGGGTCCTGCCCAGGCTGTGGCATGGAGGAGTCAGGAGAGCCCTGCTCATAAATTACCCTTGGGACAGTCTCCTGGGCAGCGGGGATCGCGCCGGGTGGACCCGGGGCTTCCCACAGTCTCCCTGCAGGAAAAGCGGATGGGGATGGGCAGACCGGTCGTGAAAGGGGAGGACAGGAGGGGTGGGGACAGAGGGCAGAAGGAGAGGGAAGGGGGAGAGAAAGGGAGGAGACAAAAAGCAGAGAGAGTAAGAGAGGGCGCGCAACCCAAGGGGAAGACCTGAAGTCACAGAGAAGCACCAGGGGAGACAGAGAGGTGGACGGAGCGACAGCTGAGACAGACAGCTGTCCAGGCAGGCCAGTCTGCGCGGCCCCCTCTTGCCCCTGACACGTACTTTCCCAGTCCTGGGTGCTGAGGGGAGCGTGTTCACGCTGTCTCTCGAAGACAAGACTGATGGCCTCACTGGTCCTTACTACCAGGGGAGGAAGCTTCTTCCCAACCAAGGCCCAGACTGGGGAAGATGTTTGCCCAAGGTCACACAGCAAACCCGGCAGCAGATCCAAGGACGTCAGGACAGGAGGCCTGGGCCACTACTCAAGGCTGTTCTCGGGTCGCCTTGTTGGAGCAGGAGACCTGCTAATCCTCGAGGACAGGCATGCGGAGGACACACACTCCACACCTCCTCTGTTCCCTCTGTGTCTGCACCGTCTTGGCCTTCGCCCCTGAGACCCATCACCGTCTCCCCACCGGACTGTGATCCTCCTGCGGAATGAACTTTAGCCCCCAGGGAAAAAAGTGCTTAAATCCTTACAATCGCAGAGGGGCACACTTCCCCAGTTGGGATTCAGCGAACCTGACTTCAGATCCCAGCTCAGCTACAAACTCGCTGCGTGGCCTTGGGGTCTCCAGGTGGTGTCTCTGGGCCATGCTTTCCCGGAGAAGGAAATGGAGTGATGGTCCCTAAAAGAATCTTCCAATTTTATAACAATCCTGACCACCCGCCTTGGAAGAAAACACGAGTAGGGTACACCGAGTGAGCACTGGCTTGGGAGTCTGGAGCCCCCCTTGCCCCAGTAGACATAGCTCACACCTCTCACTTCGCAGGCTCTCTGGGGGCCAACAACACTGGTTAAAATGCAAGCATGCCTCTCACCACTACTGCATTTCAGCTTCCTGCACCCCCGTGGGTCAGGCTTTTCGACTGTGCCCATTGTACACATAAGAAAACTGAGGCTTGGACAGACGTGATTTGCTGACGGTGACTCAGCTCAGAAGTAGCAGAGCAGGAGTCAGATGGTTGGAACAGCCCCAGCACATCCCTGCTCTACCCACAGTGCAATGGCTGAACCGACATGGGAAGAAATTTGAGGTGGAAATATAGAGTACAATGGTCACCTCCCTCAAGGAACCACGTGATCACCTCCCTGTATTAAGGCAGTTTTTTAGCCTGGGCAACATAGCAAGACCCCACCTCCAAAAAGAGAAAAAAGAAAGAAAAAAAGTTGGCTGGGCATGGTAGTGTGAACCTGCAGTCCCGGCTACTTGGGAGCCTGAGGCAGGAGGATCACTTGAGCCTGGGGGTTTGAGGGTGCGGTGATCACACCACTGCACTCCACTGAGACACTGTCTCTAAAAAAAAAGCAGTTTTTAGAGACTCCAGGAAACCCCTTGTCCCAAATCTCTATTATGTAAAAAGATTTTCTATGCAGATGGCAAAACTGAGGCCCAGAGGAGGTTACATAGCTCTGGGCACCCTTTCTGCTCCATCCATGGGACTAGGGTTGCCAGAAAACTATGGGACGGTACTTGGGAAACACTTATACTAAAGAATTATTTATTGGTTACCTGAAATTCACATTTAACTGGGCATTTTTATTTGTTACATCTGCACTTCTGTTTGCTCTATGCAGCTGCCCTCTCTGAGACCCACCCACTCCCCAGTCCCACCATCCTTTAGGATTAGAATAGGTGGGGATGCCAAGCGCGGTGGTGCACACCTGTAATCCCAGCACTTTGGGAGGCTGAGGCAGGAGGATCACTTGAGGCCAGGAGTTGGAGGCTGCAGTGAGCTATGATGACTCCACTGCACTCCAGCCTGGGCAACAGAATGAGACCCTGTCTCAAAAATAAATAAATAAGTAAAATAAGTGGGGATGACCCAAACCCAGAGTCTACATCTCTTCCTTCCTAACCTGAGCCATACTCACCTAGAATCCTGGGCCTTGCAATGAACAAACATTTGAACAAAAACTCAGGAAACAATTATTTTCCACAAAGCATCGAAACCCAGCCACCTCCAGCGCACACCCCAACTCTCTGCGGTCACAGGGAAGCCTCTGTGTTGGAGCAGCCAACGGCTCTTCGAATCAGTCGAGAACTTACCATGTGACCTCAAGAGAACTCCTTCAGCCTCAGTTTCCACATCTGTGAAATGGGAGCCAGTTCCTCCTTTCCCTGCATCCCTGGCCCTGGAGACCACAGTTCTGGAAACATCTTCACACCCCCTGTCCTGTGCCGCTAGAGACCCAGGCTTTGGGCTCTGTAAAGGCTTCATGTCCCAGGCTCTGGTGGGCAGGTGGGCTCTGAGGGGCACGCTGACCAAGGGTCATGCACACCCCGGGTATATGTGTCTCACGGTCCCAGCTCGTCAGAATCCTCGCTGATGCTAATTAAACACGGTCCATGAGCCAAGCGCCACGTGAGGTGCTCTCCGCGGATGATCTGGTCTCGTCCCCACAGCCATCTCACCCCCACAAGCGCCTCCATCACGCGATGGCTCTATGCTGGCTGCCTCCCCTCGCCTGCAGGTCAGGAGGCCCCTACAGCCGATGACCCCATCTGCTCCGTCCACTGCTGCATCCAGGGTGGAGAACTGGGCCCGGCACACAGCAGGCGCTCAGGATCTTGCTGTGGAATAGGGGAAAGAACGACACCGTGAGGCGAGCGCTATTATTGTCCCCCTTCTACAGACGAAGAAACAGAGAGATGGAGTAAGCTGCCCAAGGTCACACAGTGAGTTCAACCCAGGCAGCCTGACTCCAGAGCCTGTCCTGTTACCCACCACCCTACACAGCAGGCACACGAAGAACAATCAAGGAAGGCGTGAGTGAATGAAGGCGTGAGTGAGCCCCTCCCTCTCACCCAGGTCCCTGGGGGCAGGTAACCCCTACAAATCTGGGAGCGGGCAGCCCACCTAAGACTCTGACCTGGGCGTCAGCTGCTCCTGGGACCCACTCAGAGACAGACAGTGATGGCCCTGAGATACACAGCATGTTGGCAGGAAGCCAGATGCCCTGTCCCCGGTGCCCCTGGCCCTTGAACTCTGAGACCACCGTGGGTTTGGGGCACAGCAGTGGCGGGGGTTAAACTCCAGGCCTGCTGCTGACCAGCTGGGTGACCTTAGGTAAGTCACGTCCCTCTCTGTGTCTCTCCCGTGTGAAATGGGAACACGGCTACCTGACCCGCAGGGCCGTTCGAACTCAGCCAAGTGAAACCGTGGGCAAGCCCACCCGGAAAGCCAGCCGCTGCTCAGCGACGCCACCATGCCCCTCCCAGCGCCGCCCCGCAGCACTAACTGGGGCTGACGAACCCCAGAGCCAACCTGCCAGCTCTGCGAAGCCTGAATCACAGGGAAGTAATTGAGGTTAATTCCTCAGCCTGGCGCACATACCACCCACCTCTCCTCCCAGCAGGCTGGGGAGGATTTATGAGTTAATGGTGGCATTGTCATGTAAAGGGTTTTGGGATCCTTGGAGAGAGAGCCCTGGGGACGTAGGAAGTATGAAATGGGAGGCATAATGGCATTAGCACCCAATTACTCCGGAGTGATCACTCCGGCTCCCAGCAGCTAAAACTAAGAGCCGTCTTCCCCCAGCGACCCTTCCGCTCGCCCCTGGAAGGACCTGGCTGGGGCAGGCAGGTGCTGTTGGCTCAAACCTGAGCCCTTCCAGCGTGCTGTGTGGCCTTAGGAAGCTCACAGACCCTCTCTGGGTATCTTACCTCATTAGCTGTCCTGTGGGTACCTGCTAATCAGCAGACCAGTCGCGCACCCAGCCTGCCCCTGCGCCCCCATGTGGTAGGTGGCCCTGCCAGGGGTAGTGCGAACCTCACACAGGTGTTGACTCAGAGAGGAAGCCAGGGGTCTCAGCTCCCAACCCGAGTTCCCCCTCCACCCCTCCTTACAGCCCAGGCTCTCACTGAGCAGGGGACACACGGACAAATAGCTGTTAGAATCTCTGATAGGAATAGCCCGTGCACTGCCGTCCCTGATACCTCCCGTAGTGAAGTCCTTGGTCCTGGCCACAGCTGTCTAAAGTAGCTGCTATGATTATCCCCAGTCTCTGAGTGAGGAAACTGAGGCCAGAGGGCGAGTCCTTGCCCTCGGTCCCACCGCTAGGAGGCAGGCGAGCCAGGGATCGAATCCGGAAAGCCTCGCTCCAGACCTTCCCTGAGCACGCTCAGGAGAAGGCTTGGCCACGTCCCAACCTCCTTCCCCAAGTTCCCCACCCATCGGGTTCCCGCTCCCCGACCGATAACAGAACTGGAGCAGAGAGTCAGTGAGCACAGACCGCACCCCAGGCTCCGTGCTGGGCGCCACCTAACTCGCAGCCCGGGACACGTGGCGTTTGCACCCCCATTTCACAGGCGAGGAATTTGAGGCACGGGGAGAAGTGATTTGCCCAGGTCTCTTCGCTACAATGTGGCCACTGCACCCTCGACAGCGCCTCCTGATCCTTTTCCTGATTCCTTCAAGCGCTTCTCGCTCTCTCCGTCTGCCTTCTCCGGCGGGGGTGCACAAGCGGGTGTCTGTTGCAGCTTTGCCCTGACTTCGTCAGGGCCCATCTGGTCTGTCCTCTTCACTGCTGGGTTCCCAGTGCCTGGGGCAGCGCCAGGCACACAGTAGGTGCTCACACATGTTTATAAATAAGGGTTGGCAGGAAGTGTTCTGTAGCTGAGGAGTCTTCGGCACGAGGGCGAGAACCTTACACTTGGGCAGCCCGAGCTCTGGAGTGAGGGATGGGGCAGAGGCTGCTCAGAGACGGAGAACCAGCCGTCAGGCCACGGCGCCATGGCAGGCCAGACGTGCAGCCCAGCCGGGCTGGCACCACTGGCACCCAAGGAAGAACTCAGATCCCTCCTCCCGTCAGGCACTGGGGGGTCTCTAGGGCCCTCCTGGGTCCCAAGGTCCTTGCTGCTGGCCACTGGCCTGCCTGTTGCCCCACGGCAGCTGCAAGTGGCCCACCTGCCCTCCCATTCGGAGCAATACCGCGCTTCTGGATGTCTCCAAGGCCTCCTTCCTCAGAGGCTGCCGGCCTGCTCTGTCTTTGCCCGGGTCCCCATCTTCCTCCCCCATCTTCCTCCCCC
>NW_012155718.1:73083-102502 GCF_000956105.1 Propithecus coquereli | reverse complement strand
TTAGTAACGAGATTGTCTTCCCTTTGCACAGCCGACTTCAAACCCCCCGTCTATCTGGAAGGAGAGGGTATTAAGTAGGAGGATTCATTTTTTGCCAAAGTCAGCAGTTATGGCAGAGATGCCCCAACTCCCGGAACTCCGGCTGCTGTGGTGTCGCCCACGGGGCCTGGGGAGGGCAGGGCGGGGCCAGGCTTTCAGGCTCTGCGCCCCGGCTGGGCCTGGCTCCGCTGCCATCCTCATTCCTCTTGGCCGCTGCCGTCCACTCCCGTGCACCCCCACTTGGCACCTCCTAAACTCTTCAGATGGCCGCCGGGGGCCCCCTGTGCAGTGGGGAGAGGCCCTGCCTGCCTGGGTCTCCCCACCCCCAGCAGGCACCACACCCCAGCGTGGCCTCAGCACCAGCCACAAATTACAGCTCAGACAACGTGGATTACTGGCCGGCAGGCAAGGGGTGGGGGCGCCCCCCTCCCAGGATGGGGAGGCGGCACCATCCTCCGCTCCTGTGGGAGCAAAGGGACAAAGGCCCGGAACAGAGAGGCTGGCTGCCCAGCCAGCTGCCCTGCCCAAGGCAGCTTCTCCTACAGGTTTTACAGGTCTGCCCCGGAGGCGGGAGGGACGTGGCCACAGGCCATTAATTACAAATTGGTTCAGCCAAGGAAAGGCTGGAGAAGGGCTTTCCACGGCCCAGCTCCAACTCCAGGAATTCCTGCTGCTTCCTCGATGGGACCCCCACGCGCCCTGCAGCAAGCCGGGGGCTGGGGCACGAGAGCCTGGGGTCTGCCTCTCTGGGTGTTCACTGGCTGCCCCTTTTGGGGCCTCACTTTGCCCCATCTGTCTACCAAGGGGTCGGATCAGATCATCTCTGGGGACATTCCTGATTCTGATGATAATAATAAAAATTAAAAGAGCTGCCACGTGCATTATCTCATTGAATCCTCCCAACAACACCATGGGGCGGGTACCATTATTATCCTCACCGTGCAGATGAGGGGCCAGGAGAAGCAGGTAGAGTGGCCCCAGGGGAGATGGAGAAGGCCTTATCCTCGGGCAGGTAGTGGCAGTGCCTGGCCTGAGTCCTGCCTGACTCCCAAGCCCTCCCCGTGACTCTCAGTCTAACTGCCTCTGACGATTCCGCATGTCTAGGATTACACACTGATCTTCCAACATTCCTCATCAACTAAAACTAAATAAAGAAATGTGCCTAGAATCTTAAAAACTTCCGGATAAGTTCCTGGACAAAAGCAGTATCCTTTCCGTGCCTGTGCAGACATCGGCTGGAATACGGGAAAATCCAGGTCTGGGTCTTTATTCTAGGCGGCGGGGAGGGTGTGGGGAAGGTGGCCAAGCCCAGTTAACACCGTGGAGGCTCCATCGGCCCACCATCTTCCCTCCTTGTCCAGGGCCCCCCATCCCACCAGGCCCAGCTCTCCCCCTTCCGGACCACCCTCTGGGATGGGCGTTCTCGACCTCGGCGCCGTTGACATGGTGGGTGGGATAACTCTGTGTTGTGGGGCTGTCCCATGAGTTGTAGGTGGTCTAGCAGCATCCTTAGCTTCTACCCACTAGACGCCAGCGGCACCCCCAGCCCCTGTTGTGACAACAAATGTTTCCAGGTATTGCCAAATGATATCTGGGGGGCAAAATCATCCCCCCAGCTGAGAACCATTGCTCTACCCACTAAAAGTAGGGGGCCAGTGTACCCTGGTTCAAAGTCCCCTTCTGCCACTTAGAACTCGGGTACACTGGTTCATCTGTTGCATTTGGCAAGCTACTTAACGTCTCTAAAGTTCAGTCTCCTTGTCTGTAAAATGGAATCATAATGACATCCAAGGACATGCTCTGAGGATTCCGTCAGAGAAAGCCTCTGAGATGCACACAAGGCCTTAGCCCAGCACCTGCAAACCGAAGGAAGCCTGCGCTTAACCAGGGGGAATGGTCATGGGTTGGGAGCAGCAATAGTGTCATCCACGGAAGACGAGCTCCAATGACGGAAGTCACCAGAGCTGGGTCTGATGTCTTCTTGGACTGAGCACCGCACAGGCTGAAAATCTGTCTGTAGACTTTGAGACCCTGACTCTGAAGTCCCTGGTAGTCACATTGCCCCATCTTTTATCCAAAGAACATACATCAAGGTTTTCTTCCTTTCATTAGACCATCAGTTCTCAACCAGGGGTAGTATTCACCCATTTGGCAATGTCTGCAGACATTTTTGATTGTCACAACTGGAAGGGGGATTAAAGGGGTGCTATTGGCATCCAACGGGCAGAGGCCAGAGATGCTTCTAAACATCCTACAATTCACAAGACAGCCCCCAAAACAAAGGCTTGTCCAGTCCAACACATCAGTGGTGCCCAGGTTGAGAGACCCTGCATCAGATTGATTCAACCCCACTTTCCTTCCCTTTTTGCCTTGGCCACCAGGAAGCTCAGAGCTAAATTTTATACTCAGCTGCCATAGCTTCTTTCATCCTCAGTTTCCGATTCAACTCTTTCTCTCCCTAAGTCCCATTTCGATTACTCTATATATTCTTCTTTTATCCTTCTTTCAATAGGCTTACAGGGTTTTTGGTTTTTTTAAATCATGCTTTCTTGTTTTAGGGAGAAGATAGCATATAAACCAAAATCAAAACGAATCCATGTTTAATTAAATTGATCCCTGTTTAATTAAATGATTTTTAATGTTTTTTTATGGTTTGCATGGTTTTTTTTAAGTTATTTCATCTTCTCAACAGCCAGATAAAGCTGGCAGGTGAGGAAACTGAGGCTGAGCCAGGTGATTCTGTAAGTGAATAATAAAGCTGGGACTGGCACACAAATGAAATGAAATGTCAGACACTAAACAAATCATATTAACCTGCTTGGATGGGCAATAGTAATAATTCTTAATGTATTCATCTGAATTAACCAATCACTCCCTACAGCAACGTTGTTTAAACATAGCACCATTTCCTTTTTAAAGATGAGGAAACCCAACATTCCCAGCCAATGTGCATGACTGAGTTAGACAGCCTCGTCCAAAAGCCAGCGTGACAAACTCTGTGGCCAACACAGGCTAGGTTATACAGATGACTGCCACACCTGAGGCTGCCCGCCCGCTTTTCAGCGAGCCTCCTCATCGCAGTGCTCCCTCCAGCAGGCTGCCCGACGGACTGCCAAGCCCCAAAGGGCAGACACAGGGACATCCAAACAGCGGATAGAAGGAACAAAGCCACGAAAGGAACAAGGTACCGATTCCTGCAATAACGTGGGAGAACGTGAAAACATTACGTTGAACGAAAGAAGCCAGACACTAAGGATACATATCGTATGATCCCGTTTCTATGAAATATCCGGAGCAGGCAAATCTATAGAGACAGAAAGTAAATTAGCGATCGCCTAGGGCTGGGGGAGGGGGAGGAACTGCGAGGGACCGCTGATGGGTACAGGGGCTTCACTTTTGGGCCTGATGACAACAGTCTCGAACTAGATAGTGGCAATGGTGGCACAACATCGTGAACGCACTAAATGCCGCTGAGACGTCTACAGTGGTTCAAATGGTGTATTTTATGGTATGTGCATTTTACCACAATAAAAACTGTAAAATAAGAAGAAAGAAAAAAAGGAAAGGAAGGGTGGAACTGACCGCCCTCCCCTGGGCCAGGAGAAAGTGTGAGCATCTTTCTCTTTCCTTTCATTCTATCTCTTGAGTATTGGAGTATTGTTTGCACAACAAACCAACCACACACACACAAAAAAAAAAAAAAGAGGAAAAGGAAGAAGAAAGGGAAAAAGAAACAACAGCTAAACCGCTGAGCAGCTGAAGTCTCCTGACGTGGTGCCAAGGCAACAGGTCAGGGAGGTGCCCTGATGGGTCTGTCCAAGGGTTATTTTGTCTACACAACACGGCACAGCTGGTTCAGAGTGCGGGTTTTTGTTTTCCTTTCCCTCGCCTTGACTGGCTGCTTTAACTTGGTGCATAAGCAATTTGAGAATGACTGGGGAAAAATAATATTTTTACTCAAGCCCAGGTTTCCAAATTGCCCAATTAACAGAAGAGGGGAAAGTCCTGTCTTTGAAGGATCTGGCCCCAGGCATTCGGAGCCAGAGAGAGTTTTGGTCCCACTCCAAGCGGTGGGAAAATGACTCCTCGATAGGAGGCCCGCCCGGCCTCGCTCCTCCCCAGGGCCAGAGAGGTTTGTGTTTAACAGGTGCGCTGGGGTCCCTCGCGGTCCTGTTTATGCTGGGGCAGGGGAGCAACCTACAGAAGTCTCCGCTAGGACCGGCTCATGAAACTGTGCTGTATCCGCACAATGCAACGTTATGGAGCTATGAAATGTGCTGTCTGCAGAAATAAAAACTAAGGACAGGAGGAAATATCTTTGCATAAATTTGACTGAAATAGCACTTGCACCCACACTACGACGGCAGACGTAGGTACCGGGGACACAGTGGAGGCAAATACGTGGAAATGCCGGGGACATTCCATTCCAGCCGGGCTTTATTCTGTTCTACGTACTCTGCAAAGAGGGAGTGCTGCTTTTATAATCCGAAAACATTTTTGTTCAAGTATTTCCAGGGAATATCAAGGACCAGCCTTCCCTTTGAAATGGCTTCCAGCTTGCAAATGGCCTAGACTCTTCTTTGCTCTATGCCTGTAACCGCAGCCACCGTGGAGGAGATTTCAGATCACAGGTAGAGAAGTCGCTGGGCTGCAGGCTGCTCCTGGCCACCTCCCAGAGACGCGGCCTCGGCAGAGAGCCGGAGAGAAACCCAGCCCTAGAGAGGAGACGGGGAACGGGCTTTCTGGGGACACATGGCCTCCTGCCAGGACTTCCTTCGCAGAGAGAACCGAAGGGTCATTTCAGATGAGAATTTTGGGAGTTATCCCTAAGTCTCCAATCCTGCCTCTGCCCCTTGCATGGTTGTGTGTCCCTGGGCAAGTCATTTGAACCACTCACCAGTAAAAAGAGAGAATTGTTCAGGGACGTTCAAATAAGCAAGCCCTGGGGCTCCGATCCTGCCTGGGATGTTATCCCGTGTTCAGACCACTCTGTCTGGGTACTCAGTTCTCTGGACCACCCTGTGAGGCAGACACTCTCTACCGAGGAGGAAACAGGCTCAAAGAGGCTGAACCTCCTGCCCGAAGTCACAGGGCTGGAAAGGGCAGAGCCGGGACTTCCACCCAGATCCCTGGCCACAGAGCCCGAGCCCTTCTGCCTTCTTTCATGTTCTGTGTCCACGTTCTGTGTCCCTCTGACTACACAGTAGCTCGCAAACCAATACCACATTTGGTTCAGTAAGCATTTGTGGAGCATCTGCAACAATAACTAATAACAATAATGAACATTTATTGTGCAACTAAGTGTCAGCCACTGCACTGAGTGCTTTTCATACATTACTTCATTTAATCCTTTCAGCAGTGCCCAAGAGCAGGCGTGACTACTGTCCCCACTTTGCAGATGAGCAGGTGAACACACAGAGAAGTTAACTGACTCACCCAAGGTCACGCAGCTATCGAGTCAGGGGGCTCTGACCCCGAGGGTGTCCGGCGTGTGGCTTGGAGATTACAGCTGGTCTCTATGCGGGACCAGGGTTGGTGGATTCTACAATGACTGTTCACCCTGGGTACTTTCGGCCATCAGGGCCACTGGCAATCTTGATCCCTGGCTGCTGCTGACAGCTGGGTAGCAATGCCCTGGCCCAGAGCACTGGGACATTATCACCCTTTACCCAGCTGTGGCCGGCAGCCACTGTAGCCCAGATGAAGATCGGTGAACATTAGCCAGCTGTAGGAGACAAGGTGAGACACTCTTTTCCTTGCAGACCAAGGATGTGGCCCATGGAGGAAGTGTAGGTGTCCACTTCCCGGTCTTGCAGGCAGAGGCGACCGGCTCAGTCACCTTCGCCCCACCCCCACACACACTCCTGCCCCAGGCTCAGAGGAACCAAAGCTTGGCACAGGAAGGAGAAGGCTGGGTTGAAGAGGGTCCCTCTCCCATCCCCACCCTTTGGGATTTACTTTTCACTCAGAGGGCAAATAAAGAATTTATCTCAGAAAGGCTTTTAAAGGGCTGCCAGTTCATCCCAAGGAAGTGCTGCTTTAATGTAGCTTTAATGTAACACATTTGTGTCCACGCGTAGATGAAAAAATGTTTGACTTCTCAATAAGTGCATTTGAACGGCCCATTTTTGCAATTCACAGCAGCCAGTATCCGTCAACACCTTTTGCTAATGTATATCTCAGAGAACAAAGAAAACTGAAGCATAGTCTTTCTACCTGCATCAGCCCTTCCTTTCTGTGGACTTCAGCTCTCGTCAGTCTTTAGGGCACACACGTGTACACGCATGCACACACACACACACACACGCACACACACACACACACACACACACGCACTTTCTCTCTTTACAGCTCCATGGATTTCTTCTTAGAATAAATCGATATGTAAAACACACCTCCGTGAATCTTCTCAATAATGCCCAGCTCTGGAAATTCAGAACAGAAAAAAGTGCTCAGGTTTCAAGTTAGGGATGCAAGCTTAGGGACCTTCTGGCCCCATAAGTAAAGAGAGGAGGACACTGAAGCCCAGAGGGGACAGGACTCACTCAAGGTCATAGAGTGACTGTGCTGGAGCCCAAGTGAGCACCCGGCCCCCCGGCTCCTACTGCAGAACTGCCCAGAGAGGTGCAAGAATAATTCATTGTCCAAATTGCAAGGAGACAAATACAACTTCTCCATCCCTGAGGAAGCCAATGCAGGGAATCTCTGCTGGCACATTTGCCACAAAAAGTTTTTCAAAGACTTTCCTAACCTAATATATGTAAAGAAATCTTTGGAGAGTCATTCCCCATTAATCAGCTGTCAGCAGTGTTCTGGGGGAGGGGAGGGGAGCGGAGAATGGAGAACACTAACTCATTTCCCAGAGCCTGTCTTCAGTATTTCAAAAATGAGTTTAGCAGAGCCGGCCACTTTGGGGGCATCTGAGAAAATGAGAAACGCTTCTAGCACCCTCAAATACTCTGAACCTGCCTGATGGTCCCTCTGATTTAGTGACGCTCACACTTGAGCATGCACCGAATCTGCTGGAACGCTTGTTAAAACACAGATTGCTGCCCCCACTCCCACCCACCCGCTCAGAGTTTCTGATTCCGTAGGTCTGGGGTGGGGCCTGAGAAGTTCTCACAATCCCCAGGGGATGCTGATGTGGCTGGTCTGTGGCCCACATTTTGAGAATCACTGATTTATGCTAGTGAAGCTATTTGGATGGTTCAGACAAAAGGTGCAAAAACTTCTTTATTGACCCAGGAGCAGAACACTGTAGCGGTTGGGCACAGGACTCAAAGTCAAGCCGGTGCAGTTGGTATTGGTGTCCAGGAAGTGTGTGTTGCTGGGTGCTGTGTTGCTGAGTGCAGGCAAATCACACCAGTGCCCCCCACGCCCCAAGAGGGAGGGGACAGACAGCTGGCACCAGCGTCCACAGGAACACCCGGAGTGGCCACAAGTCTCTTATTTCTTTGCCTCGATATTGGGTTAGGGGACACCTAGGTGTTCAGGCCTGAACACGGGTCCCAAGTCTGTTCCTTTCATTCTCATCATTTCACATGGATGTTCTTATTTTTAAAAGTTACAATCTTCATTCTAAAAAATCTACAAAATGCTTGGAGGCAAAAAGAAGAAAATAAATGTCACCCACATCCTCACCCCTTAGTAGTACTCACTCACTCACCATTTGGGAATACCTTCTTCCAGCGTTATTTTCCTACACGTAAGTATAATTTAACAAAAAAAAGTAGGGTCGCGCTGTCTGGGAAGTTGATTTTTCTCACTCAATATTTCATGAGCATTTTGCCAGATTATTAGAAATTCCAAGAGGTAGTGTAGTTCCGTTAAGAGCACAGATCCTGCAGCCAGACTACCTGAAGGCACATTGGTACACAGCACCTGCTGGGAAGGGGACTTCAGACAGGTGACTTCACCTCTTAGGGCCTCAGTGTCTTCGCCAATATAATTGGGATGAAAATCTTAGTACTTATTTCAAACAGCTGTTGTGAGGATTAATAGAGCTAATCTATGCAAGGCATTTAGGTTGTCTGCTGGCATGGAGAAAAGAAATATTATACATTGTTACCTCTCATTATATGTTCTTGTAATGGTTCCAGACTATTCCATTAGATGGATGTTTCATAATACATTTGTCAATATCCTATTGTTGGAAATTTTTGGTTTTTCCAAAAACAATACCGTGATGTACTTACGTCTCTGCACGTATGTGTGGTAGATTCCTAGACACACAAAGTGATAGGCCAAGGATAGTTCTAAACATTTCTAGAACTTTTGAAACATACTTTCTAAGTCGCCCTTCAGAACACTGGTACCAATGTACCCTGCCACACTGCATATAAAAGTGCTAGTTTCCAGACCTCACAGCAATCCTGCTAATATCATTTCAAGACTGCAACTTTGATGGATGAACTTGGTATCTCATTGTTTTAATTTGCTCTTCTTAGATATCTGGTGAGACTGACAATTTTTCACACGCATCTAGCCCTAAGTATGTCTTTAATAAACTGCCTGTCTACATCCTTTGCCCAGAGGTTGTTCATCATCCTTATTGATTTGCAAGTGCTCTTTATATAGCAAAGATGCTAACGCTTTGCAGCAGAGATGTGGAAAGTGCTTTCTCCAATTTGTCATTTCCTCTCAGTTTGATTTTCGGTGGTTTCTTCCCCCTTGTGTGTGACTTTGTTCCCCTCAGATCCACTTGGAAGCCAGCCAGGGGAGCCGCAGCCACCTCCTCCCCCTCGGCATCTCCCCTGCCCAGCTCCACCAGCCTGGGGCCCTTTTAAGCTTGCGGCCTGGGGCAGTCCCTTTGATTTATGCCCCCTACATAATGAAAAACCCCAGATTGCAAAGTGGTCTATCAGGTCTTTCCAGAAGTCTGAGATGACCCCAAATCCACTGGGCTCCTACCCCTGCTGACTGCCTCATAGGTCACAGGTCACAGGTCATCACGCCCCAATGACCCCCAGAAAGGGATAACTCAAGCCCCCTGGTGATAACAGTTGATGCCAGCCAACTGGCTTGGCTGCTTGTTTCTCTAAATTTCCCTGATGATTTTTGGTGGAATGTAGGTTATAGCCTCCAACTGCACAAGGAAAAATAATATTCAATTGAGGATAAGCGATAAGAGCTGCCCCTGACTGAGCCCTGCTAAGTGCCAGCCACCGCACGTGCACTATCGCTCCAGCAGTCCCCACAAGCTAAGTGTTCCTGTGCTCATGTCTTAAAAGAGGAGACAGAAGTTCAGAGAGGTTAAGTAACTTGCCCCAGGAAACCCAGCTCCCCAGGATTGAAACCAAGATTAAAATTTAGCTCATCAGGTTTCAAAGCCTGCGTCCTCTTGCTGAGTCTCACTCACTAGGGTTAACCCCTGACTTTGCCACGTGCTCGTTCTGTGACACCAGAAAACCACTTCACCACCCTAGTCGGTGATATTCCTTCATCAGGGATAATGATAGCTGGACTCCATCCCACACTGTATTGAGACAAGAATCCATTATTTTTTAAACATGGAAATGAAAACTCCATAAACTGTAAAGGGTTCAACAAAGGTACCGATAGAACCTTCTTAGATGAGTTCACAGAATATACCATTTTCACTTAAAACCTTACAACTTACGTCACCCACATATAACCAGATGTGTACAGTTATAGAATGGATCACCGATCCCCCTTCCCACCCTCACAATCACACTCATTCATTCATTCAACAAATGTTCACTGTGTTTCAGGTCCTGGGGAGAGAGAGGACTGCGTCTGTGGCCTCAGGAGCTCACGCCGCTGCACACGCGTGCACACACGTGCATTCTCACTGCCATCGCATGGTGCTGTCGAGTGTCTTTGTCATCCATGGCTTGGAACCATGATTTTCCAAGGTCTCAGAAACACGGAATCCTTGAGTTCGCATGAAACCGGGTCCCCGATGGGCCAGGCTTCCTGATACGTGGCAAATCTGTGTTCGCCCGAGTCCCCGCGCCTGGGCTGCAGGCGAGGCAGGTGTGGCCCTGCCCTTTCAGGACCCGGCAGCGGGTCCGCCCCACACCGACCCCGCAGAGCATTCTGCAGAGGCACGTACGGCACCACTCACGGCTCAGCTGCATCCGCCCAGCAAAGCAGGGTCTTGTTCTTTTAAACCAACACATTAACAAGGACAAATCTCAAAAACATTATGTCAAGCAAGACAAGCAAGTTTCAGAATGATGCCTATAGGATACTATTATATAAACTGTAAAAACTATATATTTTAATGTAAATAGGTAGTAAAATTATAAAAGCGTATGTATTAGCTTCCTGTGGCTGCCGTAACAATTACTACAAACTTGATGACTTAAAACAACAGAAACTTACTGTCTCACAGTCCGGAGGTCAGAAGTCCTAAATTACGATCACTGGGCCCAAATCCAGGTGTCGGCGGGACGTGCTCTCCCTGGAGGCGCTGGGTAGACGCCATCACTTGCTTCCTCCAGCTTCTGGTAGCTGCTGGCACGCCTGGATTTATGGCCACGCCGCTCCAGTCTCTGCCTCCGTGGGCACGTCGTCCTCTCCTCACCGGCCTGCGTCGAATCTCCCTTTTCTCCTCTATGATGGCACTTGTGATTGCGTTGAAGACCCACCCAGATAATCCAGCGCAATTTCCCCCATCGCAAGCTCTGTGACTTAGTGACACCCGCAAAAACCCTTTTTCATTGGAAGGTAACAGTTACACGTTCCAGGGATTAAGGCCTGATATCTTTGGGGGCCGTGACTCAGCCTGGAACAGCACGTATGGAAATGACAGACCCCAGCTTAGTGTCTGGGGAGAGAAGACACAGACCAACGCAGGGAAGGGGTATAGGAGGGTGGCAACGGTATCAGTAAAGAGTTAATACATTTTAAATATGTATCAAAATAAATAAATAATGAATTTTTTTTTTAAAACAACTTCAGCCCTGCCACCTCCTAGCTGTGTGACCCTGGGCGATTCACTTCATGTCTCTGGACCTTAATCTCCTCCTCTGTAATATGAGGATATCGATATCTACTTCATGGACTTGTTGGAGGATTAAATAATAGAACGCGTGTAACGTGCCTAGCAGAGTGCTCTGCTCCTTGTGAAGTAATGAGTCACCATGATTATCATTATCGTCGCTGCTTTTCTGAAAGTGAGGAGTATTTTCCACAGCAGCCCCGTGGGCGTGCTTGGGCGTGCACACACGCGCACACACACACACACACACGACCCTTCCTGAGCGAGAGAAATAAGTTTTTCTGCTCCAAGCCCTGGTTTCTGAAACTCAGCATTGGGCGGGGGGCGGGGGGGGAGCATCTTTGCAAAGGTACTTTTTGATCTGCTCTAACTGCCACTATAGAGAATTAGATGGAATTCATTTTTATGATGAAGGAATTAATGGTTATGGAGAGAATCGGGTTCAGGTGGAAGACTTGAATCCAAAGAAGGGAATAAAGCCTTGAAATTCAAATGAAAAATTATTATATAAGCATAAAGGAAACCTATTTTACACCTGTAAGACTAAATGTATAAATATGAACCTACTGCTCCCTCTGGGAAATGGGGATTGTGCTTTTAATTCACCTAGACAAATATGCAGTGCATTCTCCCTGCCACCTATACATTTCAATGAAGACCTGGCACCCACCAGGGGCTCCTGGGTACCCCCAGACCTGCCACCTCCTCCCTCAGGCTAAGCACCTTCCCGCCAGGCAAAAGCCCTTCTGGCCTCCCCAGAACCCCCAGAAAGCAGGTGAGCTCCCCAAACTGCAAACTCCTTGACAAGGTCATCTCAGAGGCTCCCTACCATCGCGAACATTCTCTGATCCTACTGCCCCCCACCCCCAGCAGGACTCCCATGGCCGTATATAAAACCTTGTGGTCATTAGAATGTTTCCGTTTCATTCATTCATCCAATAACACCTTCTGAGTACCTGCCATGTGCCAGCTTCTGTGCTCAGTTTTGGGGATCGTTTCGTTTACAAAAAGAGAAACTGAGGCCTCAAGAGAAAAATACAGAAGAAAGAAAGAGCTCTGGAGTCCTGGAGGCCTAAGTTAAAAATCCCTTCCCTACCACAGCTGTTTGACCTCGGACCAGTCTCTGAGCCTCCCTGAGTCTCAGTTCCTTCCTCTGTAAAACAGAGGCACTGGTACAGACCACCACGGGCAGCGCTGCGATTAGACAGGCTTGCCGCCAGCGGTGCGGTGCACAGTGGGCATTCGGAAACACTAGTCATGAATGTTGGTGCCCAAGGTCAGAGAGTGACATGATCATTCAACTTTGCTCCTTGTTGAGCACTGCCTGCATTCTTCTAGACGGAGCTCAGCCCTAGAATCGCAGAGACAAGCACAAAAGGGTCCCAGTGGCTGACTCTCAAGGGAGAGCAAAGCAAGAGAGCCGGCGGTGCCGAGTGCCAGCTGCAGACCAAGCACGCGGCTAGTGTTTTCCTCAACTCCCATCACTGCTACTTAGGACAGCACAGATCAGCCGTGTGCCGAGCTCCGTCGGGGCGTCGTTCGCCCCACACGGACGGCCGGTCACCCTCCTAATGTGGGAGGGGCAAGGCTCCAGCTACCTTGTGCGGAAACCTCAGCACACAGAGGGTGCACCAAAGGTCCAATGTCACACAGTCACTGCCATCACAAGATTTAAGCCCAAGTCTTCCAGCCTTTTCCCAAGTCTGGGTGTCCTGCTTGTGCCGGGATCATTCATTTGCTCATTCATTCATTCACCCAATGAACATTTATCGATGGCATTTGGGAGACGGCAACGAATACACACACAAGTACCCTTGCTTTTGTGGAACTTCCGTGAGCCTCCACCAAGTCCTTTGCTCCTGCACCCAGGAGAGGAAAGACCCCTTCCCACTGAGTGAACAAGGATAGAGGAGGGGGCTTCTTCCCAAGGAGAGGAGGAAGCAGGAGCCCTGGGGACCAAAGAACCCTAATTCCATCAGTTTCCTCTTAGCCACAAGCTGATCTGAGGTGGAGTACAGGCAGCGTTTGATCTTTTCATCCTCATTCCCATCCTACCCCGCCCCCTAGAAAGCCTGGGGGCCTGGAGAGAAAGTCGGTCTGGGCTTGTGGACTTCCCTGGAACTTGTGCACAGCCCTGAGCTCCAGGCCAGCCGGCACTGGGCCCGCCACCCGCCTTTGATTTGTTTAATGAAAGTGCTTTGCCAATTCCGTAGATGCTCAGCTGTGATAAGGTAATTGTCCAAGGGTAAAGTCTACAACCCATTAACGCTGGACTCGGTGCAAATTGAACTTGGAGAGGTGATCTAAAGGGGCCAGAGAAGGTAGCCCAGCGCCATTCTGCCCTTTGGTCTTTTGTTCAGGCAGCCGGGAGCTTGGAAGAGGCCTCCCTCTGAGGCTCTCAAATGGTGCCAGAAACAGAAATTCTCATTACACACATGCCTCCTCATATCTGCACACGAGCACAGGCACTCACGTGCGCACACATGCATACCCGCACACGAGTACCTATGCGGGGACACTCACACGCTCTTGCACGCGCTTACCCAGGTACACACATGCTCTCGGCCTCACGCATGCACACGGATGCATTCCAGTACACACAGTCACCTTCATCCCAGTCCACTCCCGTTAAGCCACTGGGGCATCGCCCTAGTCCTGAGAAGGCCCTTGTCCCACTCCAGAAAAACGGGGATTACTAGCCACAGGCAGAGGAAAGGTTTTTACAGATGTTGGGACCACCCCGTAAAGATGGTCTCGCCTGCATCTCCGAGAGCCCGTGGGAAAGTGGTTAGCAGGAGAGGGAGACACAGGGCAGGAGGAGGAAGCGGAGGCGCAGCGGCTCAGGTGAGTGAGAGACGCATCTTGGCACCTGTCCGGTGGCTCTCTCACTTTAGCCTCACTTGTCCTTATTCCCAGAACCTCGAGACAGGACCAGCCGGAGCAGGAGATTAGGGAGGAGGAAGAAGAGGAAGAAATGGGGAAGAAAGAGAGAGTGGGAGGAAGAGAAGAGGAAGAAGAGGGAAGGAAAAAATGAGGAGGAGAAAGAAGAGAGGGGAAGAAGGAGAGGAGGGAGAGGAAGGAGGGAGGAGGCTCACCTGAGATCCTACTTAGCAGTAGGCCTGGGAGAAGCCCGGCTGTTGCCTTTACCTTGAGAACTAGGAGCCAACGCACACGATTTTATTTTACTGGGGAAAGAAAAGGTGTCAAGCAGGAAAACATTTTGGTTTCCCTTTCCTTCCTATTCAGGATTGGGCAGATTGTTTCAAGGCCACTCTTAGAAGAGCACTACTTCTTAAAAGAAAACAATAATCATAAAAGATCGGGGGAGTGGAGGAAAGGTGTTCTGTTCCAAGGGTGTCTCTTCAGACGTGGCGCGGAGGGATTACGGCCTCCGGAACCTGGAGGGGCCTCCAGAGAGTCCTTTGTTCGTGGATATTTCATTTCTCTCCCCACCCCCATGGCCACCCCCTCCTGTCTCGTTATCAAACATTTGAAGACTGAATAATTCCATTTGTCGATGTCTTTGGCCTCTTCCAGCAGAGCGGAGCAGGCCTGAGCCTCTGAAAATGCAAAAGGCCCCTGCCGAAATCAAAACCCCTGGTTTTCAAGGTGGATTTATCACCCTTTAAAGGAAGATTTATTGGGTAATTGCTTTCAAAAAGTTCTCATTGCACAGGAGTCTGAAATAAAGAATGTCCTCTCTCTTGGGCTGGGGGACGAGGGCACTGGCCACTTGGGGGCAAGGAGAAGGGAGCCCCATTAAGGCCTAAGTCTTACACTTGCCATAAATTCATGGTCTGGGGAGGGGGCAGCCAGGGAGAGGTCAAATTTCCCCCGCTGAACTCAACCTGGGGTCTCGCTTCTGCGCCTTGGGCCTATTTATTTCTCTTCCATTTTAATGGGGTTTGGAGGGTTCAATTTGGAAACTTGGGAGGAAGAACTCCTGTTAGCATTGTTGTTGCCCTTAAAAAAGAGGAGGGGGGGCGGCAATAGAGATTTAGACCAGACAGGGAGAGGCGGAGGTAGGGGACAATTGTCCAAGCCAGACGGCACCAGAAGATAGTGATTCCTGGTGGTGGGGCGGGCTGGGCCTGGAGATGCACCCTCAGACCACGTGGAGGAAACGGATCTTTTGGCCAAGCCCATCTGGACCAAAGGCTCTTCCCAGGGACTCAGGTCTGAGCTGCGGCCCGAGAGTAGTGGAGGCCCATACATACCTCTGGAAACCATGGAGATGGGGCGGCGGTGACAAGACAGAATCCCAGAGAAAAGCCGCTGGGGGGAAGTCAGAAAGGCAAGGAGGAAAAGAAAAAGAGGGACTGTCTCCAACACAGATGGAGGGGATCACAGGATAGATGGGGTTGGGGGGCAAAGAGAGACAGGACAGAAAAAGTGTGTGTGTGTGTGTGTGTGTGTGTGTGTGTGTGTGTGTGTGTGTCAGAGGGAGAGGGGGAGAGAGAGACAGAGAGACTAAAGGGAAACTTCCCAGACCACGCAGCCTAACACACACCGTCAGACAGGGGCCCCTCGGAGCCTCAGAGCCCCTCGGCAGCGATTGGAGGTCTTCAGAGTGATTAATGTCTATCCGGGGAGTGAATTTGGGGGCGAGGGGGTTAGCCAGGAGAAAAGAGCAGAGGAGGAGAAATCCTCCCCCCACCGCAGCCGCAGCCGCCCGAGTCTCCAGGTGAACCCCCTTCCCCTGCTGGATGTGAAATCGCCATTTCACCCGCCACACTTCTTAATTGTTGCAAAAATCATTTGTGAAATTGGTCTCCAACAGGCGAGAACGGCCACGCTCATTCCGACAGACAACCCCCCTCCCTTTCTTCCCCCACTGTGCCCGCCCAGACTGGGCCCACGGAATCCCCAAGCTGCAAAAGCCAGGGTTGGCGCAGCAGCGCGGGGCCTGGGGGAGCCGGCTTTCCGTTTGGTGTCGTGAGTGGACCCACCACTGGGAGCCTTCTGCGGCAGTGAAGGGTGAGGGACCATGCCAAGGGCAAGGTGGCCCAGGCACAGGGTGGTCCGGGGTTCTGAGGGTCCCCAGTGACGGCCGGCTGACAAGGCTGTGGGCCGGGCACATAGGTGCCTGGCTGTGCGCTTGCCCCACTGGGCTTGGAGATGGGCTGGCATCAGCAGGATGGAGCCTCCCAGCCTCCCTGCGCCCTGGCTGCCCGAAGGCCATTTCTCACCTGGGAAATTGACCAAAACACACACTCACACCTTCCCAACCCCCCCGCTTACAGCTATGCCATGGAAACATCAAGGTGACCTCACAACATAAACACAGACACAGACTCTCACTTAGAAACACACCTTTACTCATACTGACCCCAAACAGACCTACACATCCACCCGCCTGCACCTAGACGCACACAGACGCAGCCATAGGCCCATAGTCACACACGGGACGCTGGTCCACTCCACAAATACAGAGAAGAGCTGGGTAAAATCTTCCAAGTAAGGAGGGAAATTAGTGATGAATGAATGAATGAATGAATGAATGTGCAATGTATGGATATGTGTATGTTTACATGTACACAGAGAATATATATGCACCTCCGGAGGTCGAGGCAGGCCAGGCCCCCAGCAAGACTGGTGATGTGAAGGGGTTACCTTCTTCCCTGGCAAAAAGCTTCACCTCCCAATCTCTCTGCGGTGGGGGAGGGCCCCTGTAACTCAGGCAGCCTGGCAGCCTCGGCGGGGCAAGACACCAAGACACCCCGGCCCGCCTTTCCAGTTCTAAAGCTACTTAGCCTCCCCATTCTCAGTGCTGGAGCTGCCATCAGGTGTGAGTTGAACAAGTTTTTCAACAGGGTCCCCATTCCCAGAAGGCCCCTCGAAAGTCTGATGAGCCCCTTGTGCTTGGAGAGAGAGGAGAGAAGGGGTTCTGTCACATGCTGAGAGGGGCAAAGGTCACAGGTGAGAAGGGAGGGGGGGACACACTGGGGCCAGCCATCGGAGAGCCCCCCAGGCTAAGATGAGGTTGACCCCACCGCCAGGAGAGGGCAGGCAGGGGGCGAGTTTGAGGGCTGGGTTTATTTTATTGTATTTTGCCTCCAGCTCTGGGCCTAGACGCTCTTTCCCCGGGGAGACAAAAGGCCCGCGGTTGTGGCGTCCTGCCCCGCTGGGAGGGCGTTTCGCCCCCAGGACACAGTGTCCTGAGGCTGGGGCTGCTGGTCACTCTGGCCTTCCAAGCAGAATGGTGGCCCTCTGATCACCCCACCCCCACTGCCGGCCATTTAACTGTAACGTCCCCCAATCCACCTGCCAGGAGCTCAGAGCTGAGGAGCTCAGAACAGGCTCCAGCCCCCCAGCTCCCACCACTTTGGACCCCCAGATCCTCAACACCTTCCAGCTGTGCAGCCCCGGGATAGACTACTTGCCGGAAAGGGGTTCTGGATTTTGGCCCGAGGGACCGAAGAGGAGGATGAGGTTTATGGGGGGGTAGTGGGGGGAGATATCTGGGAGGGGCGGGCCTGGGCGGGGAGGAAAAGACACATCACATCCCTGACACTTGGCAGACCCGCTGTTCCAAGCATTAGACCCAGATACAGTCACTCCGGGCTTCTCGGAGCTGCTAGAGGGCGAGCAAGAACCCGACACCAGGGCTCTGACATTATTTCACAGAGAAAGTCGTAACCGATCCTTTCAAGTCCCCGCTCGCAGAGCCTCAGTGTGCACGACGAGGAAGCAGACGTGAAATACACCGGACTCCGACCCTGGGCCGGAGGAAAGGCGACAACCAGGGGCCCGACGGAGGCGGACAGTCCCACAGAGCCGGGACGCCGAGCCGGCCGCGGGCGACCCGGGGCTGGGGACTCCGCGGATCCGGCCCATTCATCAAAGGGCGACACTTGGACAAAGTTGCCGCCCACGCCCCTTCTCCCCCGGCCCCCAGCTCCCCGGGCTCTGCTCCCTCTGTTTTCACGGACAGTTCAAATTCTCCCCCGAAACGAGGTCGAGCCAAGGATTAGAAAAGGGGAAAAAATATTCGTCGGCGATTTCTTTTCGTTATTGGTCCTCGCTGCCTTCCGCCCAGGCCGCCTTCCCTCCTCATGAATAAAAGAAAAGTCCGAACCTATCAGATCTCGCTCACTGCCTCCTCCTCCTCCTCCTCCTCCTCCTCCTCCTCCCGCTGCTCCCGCAGTTCAACACTTTTGCACAACTTACCCAGCTAGTCGCTCGCGCCCCCTCGCTTCTCCACTTCTCTTCCCCAACCCGGTCACCCCTGTCGCCTCCTCTCAGGTCCCGAAACCCGAGGTGGCACCTTCGTCCCTCCCGAGCCCCCTGCGGGCGGTGCGAGCGCGGCCGGAGGAAGCGGGCGAGGGGAGGAGGGAGGGGGCGAGCGAGAGAATAAAAATATAAATAAACACGCAAAAGAAACCCGCTCCGCAGTCTCTCGGCTCGGAAACTTCGGCCCCGAGCGCGACAGCCAGCGGCTCGCCAGTCCCAGGCCGGCGCCCCGATCCCGGCCGCGCCCCGCCAGCCCCGCCGCGGCCCGGCCTGGTCTCCCACCGCGCGACTTCTCGCCCGGCCGCGCGGGCGGAGGCGGACTCGGGGTGGGAGTGTTTGTTTGTTTGAACTTCCTTGTCGCCACCTTCCCTCCCCCAACCTCCGCCCCCACCTCGCCCCCCTCCCCAGCTTCTGGACGCGTTCGACTGCAGCCGGGGTGGGGGTGGGGTAGGGAGAGTGTGCGGAGGGGAGGAGGAAGAGGCTTAAAAAAAAAAAAAAAAGCAGGAGACGAAGGAGAGAAAGAGATCGCAGCAGGGGTAAAGGGAGCGGACGAAAAGCGATTTTTGGCGACTTCGGATTCGTCCCCCGCGAGCGCAGGAATGGCGGCCCTTCCCGGCACGGTCCCGAGGATGATGCGGCCGGCTCCGGGGCAGAACTACCCGCGCACGGGGTTCCCTCTGGAAGGTAAGCGCCCCGGCTCGCCTCGCCCGGCCTCCCGCGCCCCAACTCGGGGTCCCGGGAGAGGTGGCAAGCTCGGGGGGCGGCGGCGGCGGGCGGTAGCGGGGGGTCCCCTTCCCGTCGGGGTCCGAGTCTGCGCGCGGGACTCAGGAAGTTTCTGGGACCGACGCTTGTCCGCTTCTGCGTGGGTTCCACCGCCCCGCGGCCTCCGCTTCGCGGGTCGCGCGTTGCCGGCCTTTACCCGCAGGGTGGGACTCCGGGCAGATTTTGCCTCCCAGCGAATTTCAGGTTCTAGGGAATTTCCGCTCTTTCCACTATTTTCAGATACTTCTTCCCTGAGAGATTCTGGGCTCTCGGAGCTCGCCGGCTCTCGGCTTTCTGCTCGTGTTTTGAATTGTTCTTTCCACCCCTGGCATGGTCTTCCAAACCCTTTTATTTCGAAATACCTGCGATGTGTGATGCTTTGTATGTCTAAACTACCAACGCTATCCGTTTCTTCCAAAGCGACGCTCAAACACTCCTGCTTTTCGGCCTGGACGCAAACTAATTTGAAATAATAAATAGTAACGATTTTTTCCCCAAAAAACTTTTGACTCGGGCTTCCGAACTCTAGAGATCTCCGGGGAGACAGCCTCGGAACGGCGAGAGGGCACGGCAACGTGGAGACACGGGGAACGTGTTCATTTTGTAACGTGTCCTCTCCTAAACGTCCAGCGCCCGGGACGGCGGAGAGGACAGGCGGCCGACGGGTCCCCCGCTGGAGAAAGGGCCGGGAGCGCACCGCCCAGACCCTCTCCTGCGTTTTTGTTCTGTTTTCTTCTTAAACTAGTGGAAGGCCTTCGACCTGTCACTGAGGGCTCCTTTGGCTTCTGGGGTTAGGTGGCCCAGGGTGTCAAAGGGAAGCAGAGATTTGTGCAACTTTTCTTTTTTAATTACTCTTCCTGTAGTTGCCTGAGTCCCCTGTGCCTGAGACAGGGGAGAGCAGGCAGGGAGGGGGTGGGCGGGCGGGCAGCCGGCGATCGGAGGAGGGGGGCCCCTTGGGCAGCGAGGCGGCGCCGGGTCCCGGAATTAGACAGGGGCGAGGAGAGCGGCTCCGTGATCAAGTGCGCGCGAGCAGCCACGCAGGCGGGAGGGCGCGCAAGCCCGGGGATTTGCCGGAGCACTCTCCTGTAGCGAATGCAAGTAGAGCAGGCGGCCGAGGACGCGCGCGGATTAGAACAATATTTGCCCAACATGACGCGGAATACTGAGGAGAGCCGAGTGCCGGTCGCTAAAGAGGCTCTTGAATATAAAGTTGGGCGCTCAAGAGCTCTCGAGCGCTAATGGCATATCCCGCCACGGAGACCGAGTGACTCTGACTTGGCGACGCACGATTTCTGATTAAATCCGAGGGTGGCTTCAGACACCTACTTTTACCAAGAGAGGTGGGGGGACCGGGAGAGGGAGGGAGGGGGCGGCAGGAACAGTCCAGCAGCCAAGCCTCTTCTTGCCTCCTCCCTTCCAATTACACTGTCAGCTCCCAGCACTCGGGCGGCTGTGAAATCGTTCTAATCTTCCAGATCTCTGCAGCCGCTGAGTCCCCAAATTGGGGGGATCGAGGCCGGATTAGTGCACCGGGTGTCCCCCAACCTTCTGTGAGGAAAATGTGTAGACTTTGCATTAGGCGACTGGGGCGTTCTCTCCTCCCCGGCACACACCAGGGGTTCCTGTCTTCCTGGTCCCAAAGTCACCCGCACCCCGGACTCTGGCCCATCTGCGTGCCAGTGTCTCCGCGCCTGCCGGGACAGTTCATGGATTTCTGAGACCAAGTGAAGTGTTTGATGTAGGAGCTTGCGGGCAGTGGTGTGTCCCAAAATTGTCCTAAAACGAAACTAGAACTTCGAGAGTGGTTGGAAGCAAGGGGAGTCCCTTGAAGGACAGCCAGTTACCCCCAGAGGCAGTGGCCAACAGCATTATGTCACCCGTCCCTAGGGTGTGCCTCAGCTGTTCTACCACAGGTAGCACAGCTCTGCTGCTCAGGCTGGAGCCATAAGTGCTGGTAAGCAACCAGCCCTGTCTGGCCCCCAATAAAACGCATCAGTCTTGACTACTAGGAGTGTGGAACTGACCAGATGGGCCGCGTCTCACCAGTTACTGGCCTCTCTGAGAGGCAGGCAGACCTGCAGCCCAAGCTGTGGCCCAGGGGACAGAGAGCCATTGGTGCCAAGATCTCTAAGGCTCTGCCAGCCTGGTGGCTCTGCTCTCTGGCCTCTGTCTCTCTTGCTTCCCTTCGCGGGGCACCCAGATCCTCCAGGTGTGCCCTCATTCCCCCCAGTGGGGCAGGAGCTGGGGAACACAGCATCTGGGGGGACTCTTGCAGCCATGACCCCTCTCTCCATCTCTGCAGACCCTCCTTCGGTGTCATGACACTTGTTTCCCAAACTACTGAAGCTCCAAATGTTAGGACATCAGAGATTCACTCTCAGAGATCTCAGGGCTCGAACAAAATTGGAGTCAGGGGGTGCACTCCGTGTCTCCTTCCCATCCTCATCCTGTGCCTCTTTCCTTCTTCCTCTCCCCTCCCTTCTCCAGTGTCCACTCCACTTGGCCAAGGCCGGGTCAATCAGCTTGGAGGGGTCTTCATCAACGGG
Organism: Propithecus coquereli; assembly: GCF_000956105.1. Lineage (NCBI taxonomy): Eukaryota > Metazoa > Chordata > Mammalia > Primates > Indriidae > Propithecus > Propithecus coquereli. Next base: position 80,956 of record NW_012155718.1, on the reverse strand, counting down.
CGACCCCTGCCTAACCACATCCGCCACAAGATAGTGGAGATGGCTCACCATGGCATCCGGCCCTGTGTCATCTCTCGCCAGCTGCGTGTCTCCCATGGCTGTGTCTCCAAGATTCTCTGCCGCTACCAGGAGACTGGGTCCATCCGGCCTGGGGCCATCGGCGGCAGCAAGCCCAGAGTGAGTGTCTTTGCCACAGAGGCTGGCAGGTGGCCTTCCCATGGTCTGGGGATCTTGGCTGTGGCCCCTCTTCCTACCCTGGGTCATCCAGGAGCACTGGGGTGTCTATTTGCTCCCCATGGAAAGTACAGTGGAAGAGTGTCCCCACTCCCAGACAGCCTCCCGTTATTTTCCCATTATTTGAATGTCTCAGGGATGAGGATAACTGAGGTCTACGTTGTTCAAGACTTTGAGGCTGTGAGCCTCCCTGGGCTGTCCCAACATCTGTCCCCAACCCCTTAACACCTTCTGAGATTAGGGGAAATCTTCTCTCAGCCTTGCCTGAAATAGTGAGAGGGGACTCTGGCGGTTCCAGTTAGGTTTATTTTACCTATCCCTGCCCCTGCCACACACACAACTGTCTTCCTGGGAGCCAGGAACAGGTTTCTTGAAAGGATAAAGCCAATCTCTTAGGGGGGCATGGTGACCTGAGCCATCGGCCTGGCCTGGGGCTCTTGGGAGGTTGGCATATTAAAAGTATCTCCCTCCCCCCACCCCATCTTTCCACTCCTGCTCTCCCACCTCCACCTCTGAAGCAGGTGGCGACTCCGGATGTGGAGAAAAAGATCGAGGAGTACAAGAGGGAAAACCCGGGCATGTTCAGCTGGGAGATCCGCGACCGGCTGCTGAAGGACGGCCACTGTGACCGCAGCACCGTGCCCTCAGGTGAGAAGGCAGCTGAGCCGGCACAGCCTGGGGAGGGGGGCTGGCCAGGGGGCCGGAGGTGGGAGAGAGAGGAGGGGAGATGGTGGTTGATGGAGAACTTGGAAAGAAGTTGGGAGGAAAAGGAAACAAGAAGGCAAAGAAGAGAGTTAGGGCATGAGAGTGAGTCAAAACAGAAAGGAAGAAGATGGGCCGAGGGAAAGAAAAGAAAGTTAGGAAAGAGTGGGGAAAGGAAGAAAGGCAGGAGGGAGAGAGGAAGGCGGGCAGGAAGGAAGGAGCAAAAAGTTAACCTGAAAGGTTGGATGATAAAAGAAGCTCCCTTGGAGCTTGCTGGAAGAAATGTCCCAAATAGATGGGTTTGTCCTAGGAGGGTTGATGTCCATTCATTTCTGTCATCATTTCTGCTCCGTTGCTACCACCAGCCATGAGTGGGTCCCACATGTGGGGGCCCCAAACCATGCTGCCTGTGAGAGGGAAAGTGGCCTGGTGTGTGTGTGTGTGTGTGCGTGTGTGTGTGTGTGTGTGTGTACATGTGTACATGTGCACTGGGGCATGCAGGGCCAGGGCGCACACCTGAGTGTGGGGGTGGCGGCGGCAGGGCTGGAGGGACTTCAGGGAGCCCCGCGGCAGCGGGTATGGGTGTGAGTGCGTCTGGAGTATGCAGTAGTGTAAGGCACACCTGTGTGCAAGGGTGTGCATAGGAATGCACTAGGCGGGTGTCTCTGCCCCGTCTTACTGCTTCGTGCCCCAGGTGCGAGTCAGGCCTCCCTAACTGGGTGACTGAACTTGAGTAGGTGTTAATGCTTAAAAATGTCTGTGTGGGGGGCGAATGAATGTGAGTAAGGAAGCGCGCGGCTTCCCAGCTTTCTCCCAGGGTCCCGGCCGCCGCCCCGACTTATACTCGCTCTTTTGCCTTTGAATTTCTGAGGTTTAGTGAGTTCGATTAGCCGCGTGCTCAGAATCAAGTTCGGGAAGAAAGAGGACGACGACGAAGCGGACAAGAAGGAAGACGACGGCGAGAAGAAAGCCAAACACAGCATCGACGGCATCCTGGGTGACAAAGGTAGGGAAGCGCCCGCGGCCCGCGACGCCCGAGCCGGCGTTGCCCACGCTCCAGGTGTGGGCCAGCGGTTCGCTCCTGCGGCCCGGGAAGGGCGGCGGGGATTCTAGGGAAGAACGCGCACGCCGGGGAGCGGGGAGCGTCTCTGGCGGGGAGCCGCCCCGGCCTGGGCGCTTCCTTCCGACAACCGTGCGTCCCCGAGGAGCGGGGCTGCGGGCTGGTGCGCCGGGCGCCGCGGACAGTGCCACCCCCGCGCGCGCGCGCCTGGTCTCCCCGAGTGCTGCGGGGCGCGCGTCCTCCGGAGCTGGCGTTTTGGCTGCTGGTCCCGGCGTCGATCAATTATTTATAGGAAACTTGGGCAAGGCGGGGGGCGCGGAAGGAGGAGCCGGCCTGCAGCTCCCTAAATGAATTTGTTAACCAGACCCGCACACGCTCTCTAAACGGTCCCTTGAAACCCCGCCTGACAGTTGACTGACCGCTGCAATCAATAAAAATTAGCGCGGGCCGCTGCCTGACTCTCAGTCCCGCGTTGCCAGGGCGGAGCGGGGGGCAGAAGGGTGCCTTCCTCTTTGGTGTGCGCCGGCGGGGCCGGGAGTTGAGGCCAAGTTCCCAGTTGCCTGGGGTCGTAGGGTCCCAGTGGGGGAGAGACTCAAGCTCCGCACACCCCTTCCCTACCCTTGCCGGGCTTCCGCGCGCGCCGGCTGGAGTATGAGCGCAGCACTGAGGTTTTTGTCGCGACCAGCTAAGGAAGGCGTTATCTTTCAAGCGCCTGCACGCCCGGGGAACGGGAGTGTGCTTTTGTTTCTTGACCGGGGGAAGTTTGGAGAGAGGGAAGGGAAAGTCCTTCCTCATGACCCCTTCCCCGCGCAGTTCTCTTTGAGATTTGGTAAGTATGCATTAAGCGGCGACAGGGAGAGAAATAGCAGTGGAAGACCCAGAGTCACAAAGGCTAGGGGGGATGGTGGAGAAAGCTCCCCCCACAAACACACGCAGGGAGGCGGCAGGCTGAGAGAATGGAAGGACAGTGGCATGGGAACCTGCAGAAACCATGGCTTTGCAAAAAGTGGCAGAGTGTCCTGCATCCCGGAAGCTTGTGAAAAGCACATTTTGTCCCGGTCTCCTTTTGAGGATCTCTCCCAGCTCCCCTCTCCTCGCCTCCCCAGAACTGCTAGCACAGGTCTCCCTTGAGTTCTCATAGTCCCTTTCAACCTTGGAGATGAACTTCACAGACAAAGCCGGCTTCCAAAGACAACTGGGAATGGACGCCCAGCCCCCACAGGCCTGTTTGGAGGGAGAAGGATTGGGGGCCGCGCAGCCCGGTACCAGGGCAGGCGGGAGCTGGGGAAGGGGCGGGCTATTGACATTCAGGGCCCCGAGAGGAGCTGCAGTCCCGCTAGGGACAAAAGGGCGAGGGAAGAAAGGGAGGGAGCGAGCTGCGTCTGGCACCCCGCTGTGCCGGGCCTGCTGAGGGGCCTCGGGTCTGCCGCGGGAGGCAGCCCGGCACTGCCAAGCAGCCCCCGCCTTGGCAAGTCGGCCCAGAGCCCTGGGACACCTGCGGGGGGAGGGAACCCAGTCCTTATTTCAGTTCCTATTGGAAAGAGACTAGTTGGACTTTTTTGGGAGGAGGCATAGAACTTGCATTGTCCTTCCTGGAGAACACTTACCAGACACCTCTTATGAGAGTTACCCCAGAGAGAAGCAGAAGGGGGTTTGGTTTTATTTGCAGAGACTTTAGGTGTGTGTGTACAGTGGAGCTATGTCCAGTTCTATCTGTGAGGAAGCCTAAATAGGTAAATGTCCTCAGAAAGGGGGAAAGGAAAGGAGAGGAACAGGATGGAAAGATCATGCAGTTTGGGGGATCCCTTTGACTCAAGGGAATTCAGGGGCCCCCAGTGCTGTCCTGAGCTTACGAACCCAGCTAACAGGCAGCTTCGCTGGATGGAGGTTTTCCCTGCTGCAGAACCAGGAAGCGCCAAGTCCCCGAGGGTTTAAAGAGGAGCCTGTGCCAGATGGGGGAGGCTGAGAACACAGGTGCTGGGTCTACAGAGGACTTGCAGACATGAAATGATTTCAGGCAGGGGGCCTGGTGTCCAGAGATCCTGCAGTTTTTGAGTGATGGCGGGTGTACACTGGATAGACTTGTAAGTGCATGCATCTCTCGGCATGACTGTTCACCCACGGGGCCTCTGGATGTGAATGTCGTGGGTGTAGGTCTGTGCAAGTGGGCTTCGGCATGGGTGTGATGTGTGATTGTAAGTGGGTGCGAATGGGCAGGACGTTGGTGCGGATGAGAAGGCCATCTGTCCATCTGTGGACAAATTATATCGTTTTCCAATTTGAGTGCCTGGGCCAGTACACAGGCACCCCAATGAACCCCTCTTCTCTCTCCCCGGACCCAGACACGAGTTTCATGGCCAAGTTAATGGTGAAAAGACCTACCAGCCTCTTCCCAAGTTGTCCGGGTCTGGAGGGGCAGAGATGCCCCATGGGCAGAGCAGGGGGCGGTGTGCACACCCACAACTTTGTTTTGGCTTCTTGCTCTTGAAAAATGCTTTCTCTGGGGTGGGGGGGGAGTTGCCCCTCTCGTGGCGGGGAGCCACCAAAGAAGGGGTTTAAGAGCTCTCCTCTTTAAGCGCTAAAGAGAGATCCCTCCCTGAGTCCGTTTTTTCCTATCGTCCGCTTGGCATTTAATAATGTTAAGACTTATTAGAGCTGGTAATGAAAACTGGGACTGCTGAATAGGAAACTGTGTTGGAGAGGGGTGTAATAGCTTCCAGGCATGGTAAGAAACTATTTATCCGCAATCAGTCCTCACTCTCGGAGTTTGAAGCACAAACGTTAAGTTGAAGGGTTTTAAAGCAGATTAAATTGAGCTTTTATTTCTGTGCACTTTCATCTCTGAACAGCTCACTCCTGCTCCCCTTGGGCTGATATTCATGAGGCTGTTCGTATTTTTTTTTTTTTTTTTTTAGTTATTAGGATTGTTGCTTGTGAGAATTCTCAGACCGCTGCCGATAGAGGCTCTGACCATGCTCTGCTCACCTGGAAAGGGAAGTGGACAGTTCTATGGTCCCATGCACTTGGACTCTCTCCTCTGCACCCCATTCCCTGAAGATCAAGGGATAGACAAGCCAGGGGCCCAACAGAGAGAGGAGTTGAGGAGGGAGGGGATAGGAAAAGATTCTCCCAGAATCTGAGCCCAGAGAGATTCCTGTGGGGAATTTGATAGCGGGTTTCAAAGGGTCAGACCATTCCTCTGGGGTAACTAAGGGAGTGAGTGTGAAAAAAGAAGCAATAATATAAATAACAACAGTAACAGTGACAAACAATAACACCAAAGCCTCACGCATCTGCCAGGGTACACATTTAAGCCAAAACTGACCAGATCAGACATGGGGCTGCAGTTGGTCTCTAGGGTGGAAAGCCCACCGGGGCACAATTAATATGAAACATGGAAAAAAGTTACAAGGTAAGAATTCGGAGAAGAGGTGGAGGAGATGGTGTGTCCTCCGGGGGGGGGGGAAATCCCTGGGGCATCAGAGTCCAGCCAGGCCCGAGTATTTGCAGACTTCCTGGGTCTGAGACCATCCGAGGTTGGGGGGCCAGGAGGGTGTGTGAGGCAGATTTGTTTTTCTTCGCACTTTTTTCCTTATTTATTTTTTAAAGCAGCAAACTTACAGGTGTGGAGTGGGAAATGACGGGGCAGGATCGGAAAGGAGGGGAGAGCCCGGAGTGTCGGCTTTAGACACTTGTAAAAGGAGGCGGGAAACAATTTAATTTGGCAGTGGCTATGGCTGCTAATGCGGTTTTCGGTCGTTCGCTACACTGGAGGAAGCTGTTTTGATTGTGTGTACAAGGACCTGCCAAATTTAATTAGGCTCCGGGGGAGCGAATGAATAGGGGAAGGGGGGCACAGCTCCGCTCAGCCCACACCGTTTTTTCGGCTTCACACCTGGAAGGGGCATTGTTTACGGGATCGGGCGAGAACCAGGCAGGGGAGGAGGCGGAGAGGGAGAGGGGCCTTGGGAGAGGGTGCGAGGGAGGGGACGAAGATAGTCCATTTATCAAGAAACAATCTGCATTGATTTAAACCAACAAGTTCCCTCGTCTGTAAATGTGTATTTAGAGAAAGGTAATTGACACTCCACCAAATCAAAGGATTACCCCGGGTTGGCAATCTAATCAAACAGAGTCCAGGCGGGATTTGAGGCTGTTCAGAGTGGGATCAGCTTCGCATAATGGGGGCTCGGAGGAAGATGGGAGGGTGTCAGGCAATTCCCCGGCTTTAGGCCGCGCTCGGCGGCGGATATTCAGCGAGACCAGAGGGAGAGAGGGAGGGGGCGCGAGGGGCTCCGCCGCGCCGGGGCGGTGGGGGATGGGGCGCGGAGAGGGGACACTCCCGGCGGAGGGGCTCCGGGCGAGGGGGCGAGCCCACACTGGGCTGACAAGACTCCCCCTTTCTTCCCTCCATTCCCCCCGACCGAATGAGAGGGAGGGGGAGGCGGGAGCCAGACTAACGAGGAACAACAATGAGGAGATAACTATTACAAAGGCAAACACTGGCGCTCGCGCGCTCGCGGCCCCAGAACCCGCGGTAAATAAACAAAGTCGGCAAAGTGCTCGCCAGATAAACTCGTGCCTAAATCGAGTGTGACGGGCAAGGAGAGAAGAGACAGAAGGAGATAAGGTTGGAGGGGGAAGGAACGAGCATAATCTAATAGAAGACATTTAGAAAACAAACTTTAAACAAGGGAGAACAGGCGAGCGGAGGGTAATTATCCGCCCCAGCGAGCGGGGGAAGCCGTCGGAGGGCTGGGAGGAGGTGCGTGGGCATCGGGGGCCGCGGGAGAGCCGTGTGTTGGGGGGAAGAGTCTTTGGGACTCCGCGGGGAACCGGGAGAGGGTCCCCGGGGCGCGCAAGGAAAGGGGCTTGGCTCGCAGATTGAGGCTCCCGCGCTGTCCGTCTTCCCGAACGCAGACGCGTCTAAACCGGGTGGGGTCCCCCGCTGCGAGGGCGCGCGGGTTTGTGTTCACCTCGGGGCACGCACCGCCACACACCGGCTGTTTCAAGACGTTTGTACCTAAAAGACGAGTGTGCACGGCGCAGCGGCTAAAGGAATTAGATATTTACCAGTTTGAAATAAGCCTGGCTAAGAAGAAGAGAGAAGAGAGAGAGACATTGAAAAGATGAGGCTGGGGGAAGACTTCAAACGAATTCATCATTTGGAATGGTAGAGGGGAGATTTACCAGACAGTATTGGGAAGTTATTTAGATATTAATAACACATTTTCCTGAGGCGCGACCACGGCAGCCATCTGCGCTGCTCTCCGAGCTATTTGGCTGGGTAAAATATGGGCGTCTCAAATGTTGGGAAGAGATAACGCAATCAGGCTAACCCTGGTCCTAAGTCTCCATCGCAGCGTTAAACCCGGATTAACCTACCCCCCCACTCCCGCCGCCCCCTCCCCTTGCACAGCTTCCAAATTTTCAGTGGAATTTACATGGAAGGATTTAAAAGCACATATAACAGTAGCCTTAAAGCAGTAAGGTGATTATTTGGGCTTTTTTTTTTAAAAAAAAATATGTCTTTCTGAAAATGATAGTTGTCACACGCTACATTGAGGCTGTTCGTATTTTTTTTTTTTTTTTTTTTGCTCTTATCCTTGTTAAGACTGAGTTATTAGGATTGTTGCTTGTGAGAATTCTCAGACCGCTGCCGATAGAGGCTCTGACCATGCTCTGCTCACCTGGAAAGGGAAGTGGACAGTTCTATGGTCCCATGCACTTGGACTCTCTCCTCTGCACCCCATTCCCTGAGGATCAAGGGATAGACAAGCCAGGGGCCCAACAGAGAGAGGAGTTGAGGAGGGAGGGGATAGGAAAAGATTCTCCCAGAATCTGAGCCCAGAGAGATTCCTGTGGGGAATTTGATAG
>NW_012155718.1:0-73033 GCF_000956105.1 Propithecus coquereli | reverse complement strand
GTACAAGGTCCTGGCTCTGGTGCTGGAAGCTCATGGTCTAAGGCCAGACAGAACTCAAAGCCCAGAAAATACAATGCCTGGTGAGGGGAAGGTTCCTGTACAGAAGAGAGACCCCAAAGGGAAGGTTCTCCAGAGGCTCTGGGGCCTTGAAGACCCTGACTAACGGGGGACACATTCCAGGAATTCCAGAAAAATAGCTGTTCTCCCCCTCCCACTCCAGACTAATGGGGAAATTAGGAAACCCAGTTGAGTATGGGGATAAGAGTGGATTGGAAGATTGGGATGTCCCCTCAGTTTGTGTCCTGGGCCTTCCCTCTTCTTTGCCCCTTCCCCCAATTCTGGCTGAAAGAGGAAAAGGTGGAAATGGGGTCAAGCTTCCTGACCTGCTCTGGAGCTATCCGCTCGGCTGGGGTCGGGCAGAGGGAGGGAGGGAACTCGCCTTCCCAAATCGAATCAAGGCAGAACGGTGACCTAAGGGGGAAACTTCGCCATTAGTAGATAGATCTCTCCAAAACTTCAAACAAAGTGGGGTGGGGGTGAGCGAGGCAGGGAAGGAGTCCGGAGAGAGAGCAGGGGGGACTACGAGCATGCGAAGAGGAGGGGCCTGGAGGAGGAAGAGAAGAGGTCGAGGGCAAAGGGGAGGTGGGGGCCAAAGGAAGGGGTGTGGGGAAGGGGATGCGAAGGGAGGGAGGTCCGCTGCACTTGGAACTTCAGCCCCCCGGGGAGAGGCAAGCGTGCGCCGGAGGCGGTCTCGGGAGGGGTGAGGGGAAGTTGTGTGCGCCGCAAGCCCAGCTCCGAAGGGGCTCCAAGGGCATCCTGGGGCGCCTTAGGTGCGCGTGCCAGACTCGCCGTTGGGCAGCTGAGCCGAGTGAGGGTTGGTTGTGAGGGGCAGTGGGGCGGCTGCTAATGAATTGGCCCAGTTCCCCGGAGCCTGCGGGTCTGCTGATGGACCTCTCCACGACGTGGTCGCCTGAGTCCGGGTGGACACTACGGGAGGGCTGGGAAGAGGCCGCGGAGACAGAGAGCCTCCGAGGTGGCACGAGACAGAGTCTGAAAGGAGGAGGGCGTCAGCAGGGAGAACGCGAGAAAATTCCGAGTGAGGACGGAGCGCGGGAGAGGAGAACCTGGCCTAGTTCGAGGACGCGGAGAAACGCGGAGGGGCCGCGGCAGGCGCTGAGCAGCGGGAAGAAAGACAAAGAGAGGCAGAGTCGCCGAAAGGCCGGCCTTGGGACGCGCAGAGCAGGAGGGCCAGCGGGACCTGGACGCGGCCCGCGGGAGAGCGCGGGCGGAGAGGGCGAGCGCGGAGCCGGGCGGCGGCGAGGGGAAGGCGGGAGGCGGGCGCGCCGCTGCCGCCCTTTTGATCCTCCGCGGCTTCCTCTTATCACAAGCGCTTTCGGTGACACTGGCACAAAGGCAGTTCATCATATTACAGCGCGTCCCGGCGGCTCGCTGCGATCCCGCCGCTTAATTAGAGGCGAGCGAGCTGGGCCGGCAGGGCGGGAGGGAGGCCGACCCCGAGGCGGGGGCCGGGGCTCCGCGCTCCGACCCGGGCGCTGGGAAGGGGCCGGCCCGCGCGCCCGCCGGTGTCTGGACGTGGGGCGAGGGGGCGGGGAGCCCTGATTCAAAGCGCGCAAAACAGACAGGCCAGCCCGGGTTTCACCGCCGGGAGAGGAAAGCTCGCCGCCTTCCGGTTTAGCAGCTGCCCCTTCTACGTTCTCGTCTTCGGGAAGGGATGGCACGCAGGCCACTATCCGCACTCCAGGCTTCGGACGCTAAGGGTGAGGTCACAACCCAAGGCGAGCTGAAGGCTTTGTGCTGCTCCGGGTCCAGTCCGCACGCACCGGTTCCCCGCAGCTTAAGTGTTCGATTCCCGACTCCGACTGACCAGCTCTCCCTATCTCCATCCGAACCCAGGTGGGCGAGGCTGGAGGAGTCCCGGAGGGGCAAAGTGCATTGTGGTAAGGGTTCTAGTGTCCGTCCAGCCCCCAGCTCACTAGGGATGTAATCTTGGACAACACGACCTCTCTGGGCCTCCGTTTCCTCTGATGAAAAAACAGAGAATTAGACTAAGACAAGGTTTTATCCTTTTGGGGGATCCTGGACCCCTTTGGGAATAGGATAAAATCCAAAAAGCGAGCAAACCAACCAACCAAACAAAAAAGCCCTGGCCATTCACACAAGTTCATATAGGCAGAATTCTGCATCCTGCACTACAGAGGGGTGTCTGGGCTTGCAGAGTCACACCCTGTTCAGGACCTCACATCTGCATGTCTCTTGATGGCTCCGCTGTTCTCTAGGGAGCTTCCGAGGCCAGGATCAGGGAGCCCAAAATGAGGATATGGGGAGGGCACTGCGAGCCTGCCCTCTGTCTGGCCCTTGCTGCTTCCTCCTTTCTCCAAAACAGAGGCAAGGGCACCCGCCCTGCCCTTCCCCACTTTGGTTGTTGGAAGGGTCCTTTCTGGAGCGTTTATACGTGGAGATAAACACACATGTCGTGCCCCTCTTTTCCCTGTACCGCCAAAAAAGAAAATTTTCCTCTGGGGGTGAATGTGTGTGAATTTCTTTATTCATTCTGAACAAATTTTCTTGAGCACCTACTAGGTGGCAGGCATTGTGTTAAGTGCTGAGAATACCTGAGACATCAAGAAGGTCCCTGCCCTCTTGGAGTTCTGAGCCAGGTGGTGGAGACAGAAAATAAACAAGGCCACAAATAAACAGACATGTCCCAGGGTTTGTCGTGTGCATACCTGGATCTCCTTGTGGGCCTGCCTCTTTGCAGAGATGCCTGTGTATGTGTGTGTGGGTAAGTGGGGGGCGGGGTTGTGGATGGGGTGTGTGTGTGTGTGTGTGTGTGTGTGCAGGTCCGCGTGTGAGCACAACGCGCTGAGTGTTTGGGGCTGGGGCTGAAGTTGGCTGGCAGCCCCCCAGCTGACCTCTGGAGTTGCAGGACTTGGCCCACCACCTCCAGCCTTGTTGCACCGAAGGTTCGAAGGTTCGGAGAAAGAGGCAGAGGGAGGAGCGGCGCTCCGGAGCCTCTGTCCTCTACTGCCCTCTTTGTCTGACGCCTCAAAAAGACTGAAGATCAAAGAGGTCCCCCACCCCAGCCCCCGGGTACCCCCGGGACCAAAAAGGGGTGGGGCCAGGAAGTAGCTTGGAAAACTCCACCCTGAACTTTCCTGGGGTCCTTTCCGTGGGACCCAGGCCAGGTGAAGCTCCAGCCAAGTGGGCCGCATCCTTTCTGCGGGCCCCTCTCTAAGATGCCAAGCCTCAGCGCGGGCCACAGGTGGAGATGGACAGCCAGGGCTGCAGGTTGGAACTCAGGCCGTGGGTGTTTAGGTGACTGGAGAGGGTGGAGAGAGGGCAGCATTCAGAGAAGTTCTGTGGGGTGTATGTGTGTTTGGGTGGTGTGTTGTGTGTGCTTTTGCGTGGAGACTGTGGGTCTTGGATCGAGCCTCCTGGTCCCCTGGAAACTAGTCTTAAAAGTCCGCACCGGCTTTATCTGGGCTGCATAGACATGAAAATCTGATTCAGAGTCGGGTTCACCTCCACGGTGACACTTCAGGAGTTGGCAGGGTTCAGGAGGAGTCCTAAGGAAGCTTCTGGAACCCTCTTGTTGCCAGTGGAAGCCTACAGAAGCGCCTCTTGTAACCACGAACCCAACTCATGCGGCGCGTCGCAGGGCAGCGGGGAATGGAGCAGCCCCCACCCTCGACTTTGCGTTATGGCCCCCCAGCCCCCACCCTCGCCCGCAATCTTCATCCTTAGTTTTCTTTCTCGCCTGGACTCCTTGAGTTCGGATTCACCCTTCCAAAGGTCTCAAATTCTGGGAGAGAAAAGAAATTCCAGAGGGTGAGGGAGAGGGGCGCAGGTGGCAGAAACCCTTCCCTTCCGCTTTGTGACACCGCCCCACCATGCCCCACCCTCCACTCTCCTCCCCCTGCTGCCCGCAAATACCAAAATGCAAAATGCCCGCCCCCTCCCACCTTGGCGATGGGGGAAGATTCTGAATTTTTGCAGAATTCCGGCATTTGTGGGATTTGTTGGAGGTGCTCGGAGTGAACCCTGAGAAAAGAGGCTCTGGAACTTTCTCTAATACATGGAACTGAACCTCCCTCCTTCCAGGGGGTCGAATTGCGTTCGGGTTGCGACTTTCCCTTCGATGGCGGTACAGGCGACGCCAAGAGCTTCAGCTGATGCGCTCAGAGCGGCGCGCCACCGGCGGTTACAGCTGTAAACGGCCCTTCGCGTCCCCCCACCCCTCAAAGAGTCGGTCTCTTCCCTCGGCTGCGCTGTGGGTTTGAATCCGGGAGCTCATCCTCTGGCGCGGAGCCTTGAGTCAGTTACTTCCTGGGCCTGGGCCTCAGTTTCCCCATCTGATTAGCAGGGCTCAGAGCCCCTCCCGGCCTCCCGGGCCGGAGGAAAGCAGTCAGGAAACTGGTCCTCGGGCCCCAGGCGGGGGAGGGGAGGCTCCAGGGCTCCTCCTCCTCCTCCTCCCGGCCGCCCCCTCCCCGCCGCCCTCTCTGCGCAGTCCCCGCTCGCGCCTCAATGGCCACTTTAGAAATACAAACAACTTTAGAAATAAAGTAACCAAACCCCCGAAAGGGGCTTTGAAGGGGCGAATGCCTGGTGGCGCTTTACTATGGTGTGGGCCGAGGCCCCGGCCTAATCCCGCTTTCATTTCCACCGACGGCCGCGGGGGAAGCGCTCCCGGCCTCCCGGCCCCTCAGGAGGCTGATTAGGCCACAAAGAGCCCCCATTATCCCGAGAAGAAAACCGGGGGGCGGCGCGGCGCGGGGGGAGCGGCCCGCCCGCGCCCGGGCTATTGACTTAGTGGATGAAGTCAAGAGCCAGCGCGCCGGGAGCCGGCGGGGGAGGGGCGGGGGACCGAACAAAACAGGACGCACAAAACCCACAACAGAACCCGCGGCCCGGCGAGGGGAAGCCGGGCCTGGGTGGAGGGCGTCGTCTGCGGAGCTGCGCGGGGTCCGCCGTCCCCGCCGGCCCAGGAGCGGGGGAGCCCAGGGGCTGGCCCCGCGGCCCCGCCGCCTGGACTCGGAAGGAGAAAGTTACAGCCCGTGCAGCAGTCGTGTCTGTCGCTGAGTGCTGCGTGGCTTGGGCACGCGGCTCTGCCTCTCGGGCCGTCCCTTCCTCCTTTGTGAACCAGGGGAGCTGGGTACAGAGGTCTCCGAAAGTCACCCCAGCCATGGGCGCCTACAGATCCGCAATCAGCGAGGTCTGGTGGGGCAGCGGCCGCTCCCTGAGGTGCTGTCTCAGGAGGGGGCGCCTGAATTGGGGAGGGAAGGGGAGCAGGGGGTTGAAAGAGGACCTGGATCTGAAAGGTCTGAGTACTTTGAGCGATGTACTCTGAGAGCCTCAATGTCCTCTTCTGCAAAACGGGCTCATGGATGACAACCTCGAAGTACCTTGGGAAGAGTAAAGAATGTAATTACATAAAGAGCACAGGGCAGGTTGGGAGGCTGGATAGGTGTTACTCCCCAATCCCCTCCTGCCCCCTCTTTTCTTCCAGGGCCTCTTTCACCCTGGCCGCCAGTCCCCTGTGATTGTGAAGTAACAGGAGCCTTGAGATAAATGGGACTGTAGATCCACAAGCCGTCACCCACTGTGGGCGGGGGCAGGTGCTCAGCCAGGTGCCCGTGAGCAGCGTCCCTCCTTATGGAAAATTGGGGACAGGAGACAGGAGCCTGTCTGTGGGCAGCTCCTCACCCAGCAAACGGGAATGAGGGAAGATGCAGAAGCACACAGAGCCAGTCCTTGGAGCCCAGCAGACATTGTTCCTGGTGTGGAGGGACTTTCCTCCCTGGTGGCTTCTGTCCCCTCCCAGGCAGAGGCTGGGCAGCCTTGGTTGGCAGGGTGGGGAGGTTGGAGTGACTACTATTTGGTGATGGAAGGAGAATTGACACAGACCTCCAGCCTCCCTTTCACTGGCCCCAATCACATTCCCTCCCCAACCAGAACTGTTTCCCCACCCCCAGCGAGCCCCCAGAAACAGGGTGGGTGGAGGCCCTGACTAAAATGACTTGGAAGTGCATTGAAGGCATGGGGGGTCTTCCTCTGTGCACTCCACGACTGTTTATTATCCCCCGGTGTGTGCGGGCCGTGCTGGGGGGACACCCCAGAGTCCAGGGCATATCCTAGACTCATCGAAGTCTGAGTTAAGGAATTAGGACTTACTCTAAGGGCAACAGGGAGTCGTGTAGGAGATTTCAGCAGGGGAGTGATGAACTGAGCATAGAATGTTCTAGTAGGTGTGATGAGACCAGCTAGGAGGTTAGTGCTGTGACACAGGAGTCACAGTGAGTGGAGACCAGTCTGGGAAAGGGGAGCCCCGGCCGGGGATGGAGAGGCAGTGGGAAGGTGCCCGAGCCCAGACTCCTTCCCACCTGATGCTCAGGTGTGCTCAGCCTGCAACCAGCTACTAGATCCATCCATTCAAGGGACTTTGGAATTCCTCTCCAGGCCGAGATCGCAAGGGTGGAGTCAGACTTGAATAGGCCTTAGAGGTCATCTGGCCATTTTACAGATGGCAAAGCTGAGGTCCAGAGGCAGTGACACGAATGAGCCCAAAGGAGAAAGAGGTGGCCCTGGTCTGTTGGCAGGCACGCTGGTAGAGGAGCAAAACAAACTGGTGGCAGTCGTGCTTCCAGGAGTCAGGAGGGCTTGCAGAGAGGACACCCACGGGAAATGTGGCCTTTTCCCAGCCCTGCAATCTGTCAGCCTTCGTGTCTAATGAGACACATGCTTTACAGTTCCATTCGCAGAGGGGGAAACTGAGGCACAAAGAGTTGATCAGCCCGAGGAAGTAGGGGGAGGAGGGTTCTCTTGTAATAGGGTCTGCAGGAGCCTGATGCCTTTGCCCTAAGGGGCCTGAAGGGCACCAATCTAGCTGCTCTTCTTGCCCCATCTGGACAATTGCACCCTCCCCTATTCTTTGTGAACCCCAGATCCTCAGGCCCAGGGGAGACTGTGGCTCAAGCCAGTGCCCCCCACCACCACCCTCACTCCCAGCACTCATGAGCACCTGCTGGGATCTTGAGACCTGCTAGATGCCACAAACTCGGTTCTCTGAAGGGTTGGTCTGTTCCTCATCCCAGGAAAAATTCTTTCAACAGCAAAGGAAAATAAAGCCCGAGGGAAAATAATCACAGACTGTGGCTGGGGTTGGAATTCAGATCCTCATGTAAATGGCCCCATGCTGAGGCCCTAGCCTTAGTTAGCACTAACTGCTGTGTGATTCTGGACAAGCCACTTCTTTCCCTGGTCCTTAGTCCCTTTGTCTGAACAGTGGCAAGGCAGGACCAGACTAGTGGTTTTCAAACTGTTCCACGGGGACTTGGGATTCTGAGCAGAAGCTTTGGGGGTAACTCAAGGTATGTGTGCATTGGAGGAGACGAAGGGGACAACTAGCCTGTTCCCCATTGACAGAGGAAACTCCGGTGGGGCTTTGTTCCAGGGAGGAGCAGGGACCACTCCTCATCCAAGGCGATCTGGAGGCGGGTGAGAGGAGAAGCTCTGCGTCCTCCTAGAATCAGAGCCCCCAGGCTGCGGTTATTGGTCTTCAGAGATAAGGTGATACTGCTTGTCTGGTGACAAATGAGTCCCCTCCTCTTCTATTGCCCTGATTAGGGAACTTTCTCTCCTGGCTGGGAGGTCACTTTGGAAGAACAGGCAGGGCTGGTCTCCAGACACAGGTGCCTGCTTCTAGAGTTCCTGACCAGCTTGCTGTGTGACCAGGGGAGGCAGTTACCCTCTCTGTGCTTCACTGGGGGGCCTGGTGGAGTGGCTGGGTTGCAATGCCATCCTTGAATGGTGCTGGAAAGAGGATTCAATGCAGAATATGGGATTTGGAAAGACCCACAAGCAAGGAGGGCAGAGGGCTGTGCCCCAGAGTGACCCAGGTGCTTTTGCAAAACACGAACACCTGGGCACTTTCTCAGTTTGAGACATCTGAGGGCAGTGGCTTTGGCGTAATCTGGCCAGGTCATTCTGATGGCCACCCCAGTGAGAGCCACTGGTGTAGTGCAACATCCTGTTCTACAGGTGGAGAAACTGAGGCCCAGAGAGGGGGAGGGACTTGTTACTTGTTGCACAGCAAATGGAGAGCAGAGTCAGAATAGGGACCCAGCCCCTGCACTGTTAAGGGTGGAACATTCTTCCAAAGTCACTGGGTCCCTCACCTTTTGTTACTGTCACCTGCCCCTACTGAGGGTCTGATCTGCCAGGGCAC
This sequence comes from Propithecus coquereli, assembly GCF_000956105.1. Taxonomy (NCBI): domain Eukaryota; kingdom Metazoa; phylum Chordata; class Mammalia; order Primates; family Indriidae; genus Propithecus; species Propithecus coquereli. The sequence continues at coordinate 64,788 of NW_012155718.1, read as the reverse complement.
CACGCTGGGACCAATGAGGCTGGCGAGGCACGACCTCTGACCTGTCCTGCTGTGCCCAGCTTCTGCCCATGCCACTGGTGGTCTCCCCGACATTCACTTTCATCTCAGCCCTGGGCCCTGAGCCCTTATATCTCAAGGCAGCTGCCGTGCACACCATCAGCGACACCGAGGCTCCATCCCCCTGGGTGTCCCCTGGGCAAGTGGCTCCCCCTCTCTCAGCCTTAGTTTTCTCATCCAGCCAATGGGAGCAAATGAATCAAAACACAGAAAAGATGCCTGGCGTATAGGAAGTCCATGATAAAGTAAAAGACCCGAAAGTAATTTATGTAGAATAGATGATCCGTAAAGGTTTGTGAGATGAGAATCTCCCCGGTCAAAGGTACATTGTTCCATCAGGGGCTCTAAAATATATATGCATATATTTTTATATGTTTCTGAAAGATTATTGCAAAAGTAGTATGTACTTGAAAATTTTCAAATCATGAAAAAGTATATAAAATAAAAATTAAGAATCCTTCTCTATCCCCAGCAACAACTTTGCTGAGTTTGGGGGCATAGCTGTCTAGATTCATACAGCTATAGCTGTATCTGCATCTATCTATCCATCTCGCTATCTAGATGCAGATGTGTATGTAAAGGAAAGTGACATCACAACTTAGCTTGGGGACTATAGAGGTTTCAGGGGTGACCATGAACCCCAGAACTGAATTCTCAATAGTGGGTGTGTGTATATTTGCATTTCCCTGGAGAGGGATCCTGAGTCTTCCAGAGCTCAGGGTCTCCCAAAGGTTAAGCATCCCGAATTAGAAGATTTGCAGGTGCTTGTCCTCTCAGAGCCTGCCCTCCCCCCAGCCACCCTCCCGGCCCTCGGTGCCTCCCCCTCCTCCCCGTGCACCTGCTTAGGCTTCCGGCTTCCTCTGCTTCAAAGCAGCAGGCTGGGTTTTACCTGCCTGCCGAGGAGAAAAGCAGCCCGTTTGAAAGGGGAAGTGGCATTTCGGGCACTTAATTAGACCCAGGACAAGAATGGAGGCTGGCTCTCGGGTCAGGCCAGGGGGGATTGTTGGCGGATTAACACCCAGGTAAACCTATCAAGGCTCGCCGGCCCCCTGGCAGGAGGCGGCAGGAGACTCCTGGGCAGGGGAAAGGCTGGGCCGCTGAGCCCACAGCCCCGATCACATTCCGGAGGGGAGGGGCAGTAGGGGTGTGTGCAGGGGGGGAGAGGGAGGACCAAGGGTTGCCTCCACCTGTAACCTCAGCTGTCCTCCTTCTCCCCCCCCCAAGGAAGGTGGGGTTAGAACTACCATTTTATTCCCACAGCAAAATGTAATGAGCACCCACTGTGTGCCAGGCTCTGTTCCTGGGGGGACAGCCGGGAGCAGCACAAGGCCCTGGCTGTGCAGGGCTCACGCACTGGGGGAAGTCAGCCGATGAGCACGTGCACCCACAAGGAAAGATTTCAGAAGGTGGACAGGGGTTTGAAGACTATACAGCAGAATCCACACAGACCACCAGGGAGGCCAGCCCCAGGAGTGATATTTGACCTGAGACCTCCATGGCTGGAAAGAGGTAGCCATATTGAAAACATCTACTAATTAGGACAATAGGCAGTTGAGAGTGTTAGCTCATCAAATCCTCCCGAGAACACCTTGAGGGAGAGACCGTTGAGAAGCCCATTTATAGATGCAGAAACAGAGGCACAGAGAGGTGCCTCGGGCCTTTGGGTACGGACAGACAGGAACGTCTCACTGGAAGTGTGTGCTGCCCACCTGCCCACCTCTTGCTGTGTGCCAGGAGCCGTGCCAGGTACTTTGTACACCTCATCTCACTTAAGCCCCCAGCCTTACCCTGTGGGTATCTATTACTCCAATTTTGCCAATGAAAACACAGCTCAGAGAGGCTCACGCGGTTGTCTGGAGTCACACAGCCAGCACAGTAGTAGAGCCAGTAATTGAATCCAGGTACCAAAAACTCTTCCTGCTACACCCCTGGCTGTTTTACAGGCATCTGACTTCGGAATGCCCTCGGCTAATTCACAGGGTCCTTTGTCCCTGGTCAGTGGCTTTCCCTGTCTCCTTCGGGGGGGGGGGGGGGAAGGATTCGTCCTTCAGGGCAGATCCATCAAATCAGGATTTGCTGATGTTTTTACTCTAGTGGGGTTCCCGGTCCATGTTTCGACTTTTGTTTGTCTTTGGCGGTTGGTGTACCTGTGGGTGTCTCCCTGTCGTATGAAATGTGCTGACTGAGAATGTGTTTGGGGGTGCGTGGTTGTGCAGACAGGAGCACCCAGCTGTCCCTGCAGAACAAGGGATACACGGACCCGCGTGACTTTGTCAACCCCGATGTGTCTGGGTACAGGTCAGTGGATTTGTCCATGGCTCTGAAGGTACCTGCCCCCGTTTTACAGGTAGGAAACCGAGGCTTAGAGAGGTCAGGCCATCTGCCCTAAGTCTTCTAGCCAGGAAGTGACTGAGCCAGGGAGGGGAGCCAGGGCTGCCTTCAGAGTCCAGCCTCCTTTCCCTGCTCCCCAGGAAAGGTTTAAGTGGCAACAAAAGGTTTAAATGCCAGTGTGCGGCGGTGACTCCGGCGTCAGTCATGGGGCCTGGCGGACGTGTGTGCGGTCACATGCATGTCCCCCTCCTCTGGCGTCCCAGCTCCTGCCCATTCCCCGGGCCCCCAGCCCAGCCCTGCCGCACGAGGGCCTTTCTTTCTCGGGATTGCAAATGAACCAAAGATGAACGCCCGCAGCTGGCCGCAGCCCGGAACAATGGCGAGACCTGGGAAGTGTAGAAATCGCTGGAGGAGCGCAGCAGCCCTGGCCGAGAGGCGGTGCAGAGTCTGCCTGTTTGAGTCTGCGTGACCCCAGCCCCCGTCCCCTCCCCCCAACAGCCTGTAAAGAAATTCTCACTAGAAAGGACACTTTGCACAGGTCCACCGCCTTAGACCGGAGATTGGGGGGAAGTTAAAGAAGGGGAGAAGCACCCCCTCCCAGGGGGAAATAGCCAATAAATAATCTCATGTGAGAGAGAGAGAGAGAGAGAGAGAGAGAGAGAGAGAGAGAGAGAGCCCAGCCTTGATGTGTGAGCTCCAGCTCTGTTCTCCGTGGCGGACAACAACGAGACACAACATTTCAGGCAAACCCAACGCCCACGGTTGCAATGCCTGTCTCCTGCCTAAATCTCTGCTCACCCACTTCCTCCTGGTGAGTGGCAAGGGTGGCACATGGCCCCTGAGAGCTTCATAGGCTACCCAAGCTAGGAGAGGAAAAAGAACAACATCGCATGGGCTGGAAGGCAGCTTGTACTAATTTGCAAGGCTGTACTAATTAGAGATGAACTGACCGTGTTCGTGTCCAGCGGGGATGTAGCTCTGAAAAGCAAACTTGGAATTGTGCAGGATTTACCATGACAGGCATGGCCCCGTTAATCCTCACAACCCTGTGGACGGCACAGGTTTGACTAATCCCATTTTACAGATGAGGAAACTGAGGCTCAGGGAGGTAAAGTCATTTGCCCAAGATCACAGGGCTACAGAAAGAGGCAGAAGAGGCGTTTGAATCTGGGCCTCTCAGGCTTTGGACCCAGGACTCCTATCACCCCTGGGTGGCTCAGGAGGGGCTGATCACAGGGGAACTAATCTTACTTGGCATGCGCCTGTGATGCCACAGTGGCAGTAGTAACTCCTAGGCCAGAACCGCATATGTACTTCTTTAACTTGGGCATATTGTGATTGTTTAATTTTAACTCTGCTATTTTGTCTGGAGCTGGTCAGGTTTGCGCAAACTCCTTCACAATTCATCTCATTATTGCCAAAAATAAAGAATCCTATTTTAAACAAAGATGACGACAACATAACTCCCTTGCAACAGCCAGAAACCGGGCTCCCCGGACCCCAGCCTCCACGGTCAGAAACAAGGGCTGCGGCGGGTCCCAGCTCGTGATTGTGGAGCTTAGAAATGCAGGTGGCGAGTCCCCTCCGTAGATGAAGCCACTTAATTACCACGCAATCAATATGCAAACAAGTGCCAAACTGGGTTTGAATCAAATTTCTCATTGGGGACTCTGTTGTTGGGGAGAGTCCAGCCAGGGTGGGCTGGCAGGGAGGGGGCTGCAGCATGAAGAGGTGGGGATGGGGGGCTTCGGCTGGGACCCAGGCACCTGAGGGCTGCTCAGAGGCCCCCCTGGAGTCCCCCGTGTCTGGCGTGGGGCCCTGCTCCCATTGAGGACAGCCAGGGTAGGTGGCTCCAGGCCGCAGTCGGCGGGAGGGTTTCCAGGCCTGTCAGCTGAAGTCTGGCGGCCTCCACTAATTCATTTGACTCGGAAATCTCAACTTGACCAGGTTCCCCCTCCCTTCTTTAAAACAAACTCATTAAACTTGTCAACACTCATTAGGCCTGTAAAACATTGAACTAGAGCCACTGGGGAGACTTGGAGAGGGGGTGTGTGTGTGTGTGTGTGCGCGCGCACGCGCGAGTGTGTGTCTGGGAGCGTGCGCTCCAAAGCCGAACCAGGCCCTGAGAGACCCATCTCTGAGGCTTGGCGGGGGCAGAAGTCACATTCGTTTGTTCATCTGCTTCCTTCCTTCCTGCATCTGCATTTACCAAAGGCAAAGCAGCGTGGGGATGGAGGTACCGGCTCCGGCGTCAGACTCGAGTTCGAATCTGACTTTGTTCTCCTGGCTATCTCATGCGGGCCCCTGCTTATCCTTCTCTGGGTCTCAGTTTAGCCCATCTGTAATATGGGTATCAGAGTAATGGGACCCACCTCCCTGGGCTATTGGGAAACTACTGCTTATAAAGCACCTAAAACAATGCTTGGTGCCTTTTCAGAGCGCAACGTCTGGTAGCTATCGTTATTGTTGCTGTGATTAATGATTTAAAATGTAAGAGGCATCTTAGTTTAGAACTTTGAAAATTGGATTTGGTCGGACTCGAGTTTGAACCTCAGCTTCCCGGGGTGAGACGCTGGATCAGAGACCGTTTTCCTGAGTCTCAGTTTCCCCCAGTAAAATGAATAAAATAAAATGTATTTGAGAAACCAGGATTGCAATGAGAAGTGAGTTAAATGCAGAATGGAAGCCAAGGGGGTGTCAGGCGCTGTGGGAACACTAGGAACACCCTTTCTTCTTTGTTTCTCCCCTCCCCACTCCACCCGCTCCCCCACCACCCCTAGCCATGTGGCATGGAATTGGGGGGCTGTCTAGATGCCATTCCTCTAGTGAGGAAAATGGGGGTGGTCATAGGGGGTGTCTTCTTACAGCCTAACCCTAAGCTGAGGAGGATACAGGCTTCCAGGATTGAAACCCCACCCTAGCCTAAGGGTGGAGGTCCTGGCGGTCTTCATAGCAGAAGCCTCATTTAGAGGAGAAAAAACTGCTTAAAGGAGAAATAAACTGCCCCATCCTCCCACCCCACATAAAAAACACCTCCAGTTTTTAAAAATTCCCTAATGGGAACCAAAATGATCCCGGATGTAAAAAAAGAAGCTGGAGGAAGGGTTCCTTCCTGCTGTCGCTGTCTAAGCCACACTTTCCTCCTAGGGAACCCCTCCCCTCAGCCCCAACTCTCTCACTACAAACCTGACCGCCCTGCCCTGCCACGCTGCCAACGACAGCTCCCGTGGGCCCCGGACACGTAGCTAGAGGCGGACTTCAGGGCCCGATGAATAGCGGTTTTGTCTGGGTTCCCTTTTGGGATCTGCGACTGTAGTTGTGGTGTGTTCTTTTTCCCTTTAAAGCGGGGTGTCTACAGCCTCTCTCTCTCTCTCTCCCCTTCCCCTTCTTATTGAGAATGCCCCCTTTAAAAAAAAAAAAAAAAAGACGCCGGCCTTCTGCTATTTTTCTTCTCTCTCTGAAAATGAGAACATCAGCTATTGAAGCGGATTGATGAACTCTTCCCAAAAGTTTATTAAGGGAAGGTTAGACAAAGGCCCCGAGGCCGGCAGGCAGCCGAGCAGCCAGTATATATACTGGGCCCTTTTGTCCCCCCAGGGCCGACGCATGAATACCTCTCAATGGCCCTCTTTAGAGTGACAAGATCAAGCCAGACAACGGCTTGTTAAAAGGAACTGGGAGCTGTTTCTCTTTCTCCAGCCCAAAGCTCCGTCCCGACTTCTCCTGCATTAATGTACATCTGCAGCGGGAGGAATAATCGGCTGGAATTCTGTCGTTTTGTGTGGGTTTTTCTTTTTTCTTAAATACACCCTTGCTCCTCCTCTTCCCTGCCCCCACCAGCCCCTCCCCCCCTTCTGCCCTCCCCTTCCCCCCACAGCAGTCCTGGAGCCATATGTTGCCCAGCACAGCCCGCTTGTGTCTGCCAGGGACCCCAGGGTGGGTATTTCTGGAGAGGGACAAGAGAATGGGGCTCTGGAGTCCCTGTCCCTTCTGGTCCATCTTCGTAATAATAACTCCTGTTACTGAAACTTACTGTGGCCGGGGGCTGGAGCAGGCACCTAAGTGCGCATCACCTCCGCAGACCTTTACATCAGGGTAGGGGTTATTTGCCCCCAAGTTATGGAAGGGAAATCAAGGCAAGAGAGGAGAGGCATCTTTCTCAAGGAAATATCTGGGATGATTCTCCAGGCCTGGCTGACTGTTGGGGCCTTTCCCTGTTTCTCAGCTGCTGCATTTGGGACAGGAGTTGAAACCAAAAGCACATCTTAGCCTCAGTGATAAGGTGCGGATCCGCTGGCTGTGGCTTGGTCCGCTCACAGAGAATGTGTTCGAGAGGGAGGTTGTCTGGTAGAAGCGTGACACCTAGGACGCATGGCCAGGCAAGGCTGTAGGAGATCTGGGTGGGGTTGACATGAAGGAGGGATGTTGCCTTGGGAGAATCCTCTAATTGTCGATGCTAAGGGACAAGCCAGAGTTATGCAAAAATCCACAGTTCTGTTCAGCTGGGCTGGGGAGTGTGTGTGTGTGTGTGTGTGTGTGTGTGTGTGTGTGCACGTGTGCAAACGTGTGCATGTGTACGTGTGCATGCGTGCAGGTGCGTGAACATGAGCACGCGTGTGTGCATTGAAGATTCACCGTCCTAGTGAGTTTCGTTCTATTTCCATCTCACGTGCCAGATTAGTGCCAGTACAATGCTGTGTGGAGAGTAGATGCTCAATAAATGCTCACTAAATCTAGAACTTTCCTGAGACACTTGAGTGATGAAGGGGAGGGGACAGCCTCTGCTGAGGGCTGAAAGCCAGCCCTTCTCTCTCCTCCCCTCCCTTCTACTCCGCTCCTCCCTCTCGCCAGCCCCACATCTGCCTTATCTGGGTGCTACTGAGGGGCCTGAAAAGGGAGCACCCCTAAAGGTCACGGCTGGAGAACCTTTACTTCCAAATGCCTCCCTCTAGGCAGGGGGGCTTCTGCTCACCCTCCCCTGGTGGGTTTTTCCCCCAGGGAAAGAGACAGTGGAAGGGGCGGGGCCTTAGACAAGTAGCCAGGCGGAAGGAAAATCGCTCTTGCGGGGGGAGGTAGGAGCCCTGCCTCTGAAACCTGGGACTTCCTGGTTTTAGCACCGACAGTTCCATATCCCAGAACGCCCTCAGTCCCAGGAACACTGGGACGGTTGATCATCGTCTTCACGGGGCGTAGGGACCAGTCTCTTAGGCCCACTGGGCTCAATGTATCAGCTGTCATGTGGGGTAATATCAACCTCACCCCAGCCTTGTTAAGGGCTGGGCAGGAAGGGAGAGCGATTGCAAAAAGACTTCGAAAATCGTGGTGGGCCGCACACTCCCCTTGGGTAGTCCGCCCTTTGTGCTGGGTGGTTGGGGGGAGGCACAGATGTCAGAGGTCAGAGTCCCTCCCTGCCCGTGGGTAGGACTGGAGCTCAGTGGCTGCAGCCCCCACCCCCAACTCTCCCAGGTTTGAGCCTCTGTCAGGGAAGGGCCACTAGGGCCCATCTCTGATTTGGGAGCTTGGCTCTGACTTAGACCAACTCAGGTTCAAGTCCTGGCTCTGCCACTTGCCAGCCCGGTGCCTTCGGCCAAGCAGGTGACACCCCTTAAATTCAACTCTGCCCAGAGCAAAGCCAGCCTCCAACAATTGTCACATTCCTCCTTCGTTTCTGCTCTGCTCTTCCCCCAGACCCTTATTTTTTCCTGGCTTAAGGACAGAATCAGGAGGGAAGGAAACGGGGAAGCCAGATGCCAAGTCCATCCAGGGAGACCAGGAGGGGAGTGAGGCGTGGGGGGTGGGGGAAGGTTGTTGTAGAATCATAACTTAAGAAATCCGCCTCCCCTCCCTCCCCCCAACGTAAGAGTCCATATTTCATGGATGATTCAAGTCGAACTTCCCCCAAGGAAGGGCTGTGACCTCTGACCCCTGTAACCTGTATTTACCATGTTCAAAAGCCCCTAGTAGCCCCAGAGAGCTGACCTGAGCTGGGACCACGGCACCAGGGCCAGCAGGGCCATAAACAAGCCCAGCTCCTTGGGCTCAGGAATCCTGAGTGAAAAAACAGAAGGGAGCAGAGGTGGGGCAGTGCTGGCATGTGGCCAGAGGGTGGGGGGGAGGGAAGGAGAGGGTAGGGGGCTGGAGGATGAGTTAGGGGAGAAGCAGCAGCCGGCCCACCAAGTAAGCAGCTATTTCCTCTCCCTGACCCTCAGTTTTCTCACCTGTAGAATGGAGCTAAACATAGTTCCCTTGTAGGGTTTGTAAGGATTGGGTCAAATGATGTGGGTAGAAGAGCTCCCAGGGGCCTGGCTCGACAGTGCAGAGGGGAAAGACAAAAATATGTGACAAAGCCGGGGGCACAGAATGGGGAGGGGGCAAGAGTACGAGGATTTAAATAGCCGACACTCGGTTAGTGGACCGATACATCTCTGTTGAGCGCTAACTAAATGCCAGGCACTGGGCCGAAACAGGGAACCACGTGGATCCATCTCTGCTCTCAGAGGCCCCCTGTTTGGTGGGGGGACAGACAGGCATCCCCCCCAACCCCATTCAGTGTGAGAGTTGCCGTAGGGGCTGGGGCACCGTGGGTATGTGAGTTTCAGGCTTTGGGGGCCAGGAGGTAGAATGAATTTATCTTTATTTTTTCAAACTCACATTTCCTGTGCATCTTTCCGGAAACTTTCTGATCTCTATGCCCACCCCAAACCTGCCTTTGGTGTGTCCCCATCTCTTGGGTCAGACTAATTCTCTTGGTGGGAAGGCGGAGGCTGAGAGAAGAGCAGTGGCCTTTCCCAGCCATCCTGTCGGAACTATCTGGAAGCCAGCACCAGGCTGGGCTCCCAGCCCAACTCAGCCCTCTGCCTGCTCTGTAACCTCAGGCAAGAAATGACCTCTGGGAGCCTCAGTCTTCTCATCTGTAAAATCGGGCTGATGACACCCACCTCACAGTGTTGGAGAAAGCCGTGTGCCATGCCCGGCACATAATAGGTGCTCAGAGCAGGGGCCTGGACCCCATGCTGGCTTCCTGGCTGCACACAAGAGCCCAGGGCTCCCTCTGGCTGGGGCTGGCCTTTGAAAGTTAGTACAGCTCCTTATTTGGCAATTAATTACCCGGGACAATGGTGCACAGCCCTGCCCTCTGCTCCAGCCTTCAAGTGGCAGGGGGTGGCAGGAGGGCGCTGGGAAGGGGGAGCTTAGTGGCTGCCTGTTTGTTTATGGGCGCAGGAAGCTTTATTGGTTTTACGCTCCAGCCTCTTCTGAAATCAAAGAACATTTCCGGGGAGGGGTGGAAGCCAGCCACTTGGAGCTGGGAGAGCAGCTTTATTTTTATTTTGGGGGCCCCGATCGAGCCACCCTGATCTTTGCCTACACCGGTGTTCTTGGAGGTCTGCCCCGGGGCTGGACAGCAGGGGCTGGTGCTACACCGGGGAGAGAGTGGGCACTCAGGGGCCGAGGAAGCAGCCTCTCCTGGCAGCCTGGGAGGAGAAGGAGCTTTGGTTTCCCAAGGCCTGAGGCGAGCACTTCTGAGGCACGTGGCCCAGGGCTTGGCCAAGTCACTCGTGATCTCTGAGCTTGGGGGATCCCGTCTTCCAGAGGGGCCCGAAGCTGACCCTGCCCCCGCAGTCTCGAAAGATGCGCTCAGTGGCGCTTCTTGTTGTCATCATATTAGGTAGCTTTACGCAGTATTGGAGTTTGCACTTGCTCCTTTGTTCCTTCTTCAGTTTGTGCATCATTCCTTCCTTCCTTCCTTCCTTCATTAATTCAATCACTCTTCCTCGGCTCCTGTGAGCGAACCCACAGCTTCAGTTCAGACTTCTGCTTGGAATTAAAAAATGAGAAAACTGGTCTCTAACATCCAAAAAACATTTTATTCTTTCTACTGAAAGAATGACATGCTTATTGTGGAAAAAAAACTTCAGGCAGCAGAAGAATATAGAGAGTGAAAAGTTTGTCATCCTCTGCGTCCTCCTTCCCAGAGTTAAATGTCATGAATAACTCGAAAGTCCGGTCTTCTAGATGTTTCTTTGCAGAGAGATGTGCACATCTGATCATATGTCTATTTCGACAAAGTGGGATTGTGCAACAGACACTGTTCTAGATTTAATCAGTTCATACTGTGTCGAGGACATCATTTTCTGGAGGCTGGTACAAGAGGCTGCTTCCTCCTCGACACCTGCCAGTGCTGGGTTTTATCAGTTGCTTTGTCACCCTCCATCTGATGGGTGACAACTGATGTGTCTGCCCTGGGTTCATTCTCACCTGTTATCTCAGGGAGCCATTGCTGTCCCCATTTTACAGATGATAAGACTGAGGGCTGGAGAAGCAGAATGATTTCTTCAGGTCTCCTGCTAAAAAGTAGCAGAGCTGGAATTTGAATTTGAATTTGAATCTGACTCCAGTCCTCTGGAATATTCCTGGGCATGCAGAGAAATGGGCCCCATCCTGAGTTCAGAGGGTGGACTCCAGATAAGAACGGTCACGCAGCCTGTGGTGGGAGACGCGTGGTGCCGACATCCCCCCATGGTCAGGAACAGTTGTGATGTTGGCACAGCCTTGAAGTTCAGGCCAGCTGCTAGCAGCCCATCCGAGGTAGCTCCCTGGTCCCACAGCCTTCCGTCTTCCTTCCCAGCGAGAGAGCAGGGAGGAGAAGGGGGACTTAGAAAGGCCCCACCCCATCCGCCGGCACTAAGACAGCGGGAGCCCGGGCTGCAGTTCCCTTTCCCAGTCCAGGGTCTTGAAACTCACGCCCCTCCCCCCAACCAGACCCTCGTGCTAAGGCTGAGATTTGGAGCTGGCAAAACTTCTCCTACAGACCCTCCTCAGATGTCAGCTCTAGAAGCATCGAGTCTGACCCTCTCGCTTTCACAGATGGAGGGGCAGAGGCCCCAGAAAGGTTAAGTGACTTGCCCAGGGTCACACAGCTAATTAGTGGCAGGGCTGGGACAGACTCCGTCTTGCTGGAAAGACGATCTGGTTCCTCTGAGGCCTTGGTGACCTCTCTCCTGGCCTCCTCACAGCCTATGGCCACATCTGGGTTTTCCCCTCCCAACTGTGGAAAGTCTTCCAAACCCGGCAGAGGCCAGGAGGCAGAACGAATGGGAGCTGGTGGCCTGCAAAAGGGGAGACCCGGCCCGGGGCGGGGGCGGAGGAGAGGAGCCGCCCTGTGGAAGTCCAGTTACCAAGTTGTGGCCTCTCGGCTGGCCAGCACCTTACAGTTTACGGAGCTCACCCAAAGCCGGGGCCCTCACAACCCTCTAGGAAATAGCCTTGTCGCCCCTATTTTACACACGGGGTAACTGAGGCTCAAAGGGTGACATCAGTTGCTCAGAGTCACACAGTAGGTGATGGAATAGCAGGTCTGGGGTAAGGTGTGGGTGGCTTTGGGACCATCGAGTTCTTGCCCCCATTTTACAGATAAGGAAGGTGAGGCCCGAGGAGGGGAGGCCAGGTGCTCCCTGTTCCAGGACCCATTTCCCTAGACGTATGCTGTCCCCCTGGACGTGTGACAGTGAACCCCAGAGCCCTGAGGAAGCAGGATGATTTGTCACCTTTGCCAGGGAACGTGATTTTTGACAGGGCCCAGCCAGAGATACACGTTCGGTTCCGGTGATTCTGCACATGGCAGTGTGGTGTGGTGGCCGAGCATCTAGGCTCTGGAGTCAGCTGGGCCTGAGTTCCAACCCCGACTCTGCTGTGTGTCCTTAGGACAACGGCGTCCTCTCTCTTTGCCTCAGTTTCCTCCTGTGAAATGTAGAGCTCCACCGTAGGGCGGTGGGATGGCAGGATGTACGCACGCAGCTTCGCAGACAGCCTGGTCACAGTGAGCATGCAGTAAACGTTAGCATTTTATTCATTTATTTATTTGTTTAATTTGTGGAGACAGAGTCTCGCTCTGTCACTGCAGCCAGAGTGCAGTGGCGTCATCGTAGCTCACTACAACCTCCAACTCCTGGGCTCAAGCGATCCTCCCACCTCAGCCTCCCAGAGTGTTGGGATTACCATCGTGAGCCACCGTGCCCGGCCCTTATTATTTTTATTATCAGGGCCGACTGAGAGGGATCGAGAGTGTCCCAGCTCTCAACCTCAGTGGCCTTGACAACACACCCATGCACTTGTCCTTCACAGGTCTGTGGCCAGCCCTGCAAGGTGAGGAATGAGGTGGGCTTGTACCTGGAGCTAGAGAGATATCACATGGGCCGGCTTGGATGTCTCTCAGCTGCAGAAATGGTGACGCTTTCCTGTGGCAGGAAGAAAGAAAGGAGGTAGTTATTTGCACCTCCTTTCCCCAGGCTGTGCCAGTTCAACTCATCTTGTTTCAAAACAATCATTTAATTTGGAGGAGAAAAAACTAGCTCTGGAGTTCAAGGTTGAAGGCCAACTCCAAACCTTGGGTCTACGCACCCCAGCCCCACCACGCACAGTAGCCTGGTTGTGGTCTAGGGGAGGCCCCAAGCTTGCTCTGGCTTGTGGGGGCCTAATGGGCCCTCCAAAGAAGTTGTTAGGGGAGGAGGTGGCATACTGTCTGCCATGAGCCCCAGAAAGACTAATGGCGCAGGTGGACACACCTGCGAGTGCCGCGGGCTCCCCAACAGCCGCCCAGTAACCCCTCATGGGTGCCCAGGGCCCCAATCTGAGCAAAGGCAGTTCCAGCAGTGACTAGGGAGCAGCGCTGGGTGGGGGAAGGGATTGGTGGGGCCTACAGGGCAGTTGGGGGGGGACGTCTGTCCAATCACGGAGCCCAGACACCACCCCATTCCCTGGCAAAGTCCTCGGGGCTTCAACCCTTCACCCAGGTGGCGTGTGGCAGCATTCCACCCAAAGACAGGCTTTCAAAGTCAATTATTTGAAACTGAGGAAGCCAAGGCCTCACGGGCCTCTCAGCATTCTCAGAGCAAACAAGCTTTTGGCAAGTTCAGAGAAAAGGAAGCAGGATTGAATTTCTCCTCCGACTCACCTGGCGAAAAATTCAGACTGCTGAATGGTGGGGGGGGCATCGGGGAATTTGGCTCTAGTTAGGCTGAGGGGGTGGGGGTCCTTTGGGGTCATCAAGAAAGGCCCCTGAGACATTCTACAGCTTCCCCATAGCAGCTGATTCTAGAGCTCAGGACTACCAAGGATGGGAGTTCTTCCTTTGGTCTGACTTCATTCCCTCCTGCTGCAGATCAAAAGATCTGGCTCACCCTGGCTCACCAGCTGAGCTCAGGAGTCTGGTTCAAGTCCTGACCCTATCATGGCCAGCTGTGTGTGCTATCAGACAAGCTGCTTTGCCTCTCTGTGCCTTTTCCCATCTGTAAAATGGGGGAAAATAATAATGCCCACCTCAGAGGTTCTTGATCAGGTATAAAATCCTACAGGAAGGGAAGGGGTGGAGAGAAGTTTGTTCGGTGTCTGGGCTTTGCCCACATCCTTCAGAGAGACACAGAAGAAGGTAGGAAGCTTGGGTCTGCACACACCCCTGACTTTGCAGCAGCCCCGTAAAGAGGGACCTTTTCCCAAGAAGCCAGAGTCTCATACAAAAACGGGTGCCAGGAGGACAGATCTCAGAGATGGGTTCTGGAGGGTGCAGTGGGAGGAGTTGAGATTAAACGTAAGGAAATGCACACCTATTAGTCTCTAGTCATGAGCTTCTGTGGGTGGGGAGAAGGATTCGTTTGGGAGTGGCGATTTGAGGACCATTGGAAGGAACTCTATGAATGTGGTAGAGGCAGGGGACTGGTGTAAGTGACCTCCCCAAGCTACTCCCCGGAGCTCTGGCCCACCTGCCCGCTTTGGCCGGGATCCCCGCCCCCGCGCCAGTCTAAGCAGCACCAGGGCTCAGGGAAGGTCCTATCTTGGCTCTTCTGTTCCCCCAGCCGAGGCCAGTGGGACACATGCCCTCTCCCCAGGTCCATGCCACCCCCTCCCCAGACCAGTCCCCTAATCGTGGTGCCTCCAGAACCGAACACAAAATGGGGAAATTCTGAGCGAAACCCAGGAGTCCTAGATCAGTGGTGCTCGCCTTAGGTGCACGTGAAATTCACGGGAGGGAGCTTTAGAAACCGCGGTGCCCAGGCTGCAGCCCAGACTAATGAAATCAAAATGAGGTGGAGGGGCAGTGCTTTTCCAAAGCTCCTCAGGCGATTCCAGTGAGCAGACCAGGCTGAGAACCTCTGACTCAGGCTCAGAGCCGTGGCTGTTTCAGCCACATAGATGCCAGAGCCACACCCTCTGAGCCTCGATGTCCTTGCCTGCACGGCACAGGCACCCTCAGGATCATCTCATAGAGCTGTAAGGCGAATTAGAAGGGAAACCAGTGTGGGAAAGTGCCTGGCTCCTAGTAGGTGCTCATTAAATGCTTGTTAAAAATAATAATGGCTTCCATATTTGGAGCACCTACCTGGTGCCAGGTACTTTGCATACATTTACATAAACTTTTCTCTGGACCCGATTCTTGGGATCGGCACATCTTTTTCCCCAAGAGGAGGGCTGCCTTTGTCCTGGTTTTGGGCAGGCAGGTGTGTCTGGAAGCCCTGGAGCGGGACCCTGGCTGGTTCTTGTTTGGACACATCTTAGGTAACCTTCGGCAAACAGTGACTCAGCCGCCTTGGCTGCAGATGAGGCCCTTCCCAGGCCAGGGCGGGCTTCCTCAAGTTTCTCCCTGCAACATGTCAGGGCCCACGAGGATGTGGTAAGCACCTGTGTCAGTTTTCCTCAGGGGCCCTTGGGAGGGATTGGGGGCCCAGGGACAGGGGTCTCTCCTTTCACTTTCTCAGATACTTGCTTTCCCTGAGTGTTCATCTGCCCCCTGGATGCTGGAGCTCAGAGAAGCTAAGTGAGCAGCCCGATGACATCAGGACTCAAACCCCAGTTTTTCAGTCTGTAAAGCCATGTCCTGCTGACAGCTTCTGGTGCCATGCGGCAGGGCAGGGCCAGGAAAGATGCAAGACGTCTTTAGAGCTCCAGAGCTGGAGGCCCAAGCCAGTGGCCTTAGTGGCCATACTGGTGGCGTCCTCAGCAGATCTGCCGTCGCCCACCCCTTCACCCCTTGCTGACACGCCCCAAAAGTGTCTGGGGGTCTCTGAGACTAGACAGGGCATTTGGGGACCAGTCCCAGCTCTCTCTGACCTGCTGTGTGACCTCTAGCACGTCACAGTCTCTGTCTGGGCTTGGTTTTCTCAGCTGTAAGATGATGAGTTGGAACTAGATTATCTCTCAGGTGGTTCCCAGCTTGAACTGATTCTCTTGATACAGAAAGGGGGTCTCAGACTCCTGAGACCAAGTCCATGCGGGGAAGCTGTCCCAGACTGGAAGGCTGGTGCCTGCCCGCAGACCTGAGTTCAACCCAACATTCTGCGGCTTGGAAGCTTTGAGTCGTGGATGGGAGCTTAGCCTCTCCCAGCCTTGGCTTCTTTATCTGTGGCGGTTGCAATGTTATTGCAACATTGTTGCAATGGTTAAATGAGCTAATCCATGAAAAGCCCTTGACAGGGCTGGGATATAGGAAGAGCTTCCCCTGAGCTGTAATTATCACCGATAAGGATTTCTCTGCATTTCAGAGCCCTTGCCTGTAAAACAGTACCTACCTGGTGGAACCATTGCAAGGATTAACTGAGACAATAAGTGCCTGTAGCTTGGTGCCTGGCAAAGGATTCCGGTGATTGTAAAATCAATTATTTGCACGGGTGTGGCTGAGTCTCTTGTTTCCACCCCCACGGTGAGACGGGGCAGTAAAAGCAGAGAGGAGTGGGGCAGTGTGTGTGTGGGGGGTGGCTTTTGGTTGCCCTGCTCAGGGTGCCAAAGACAATCTGTTCCACCCATCCTAAGTGCCCAGGCCCAGGGGACCTGTCTGTGCCCCTTCCTGCCCTCTCAGCCCCTGGCTGTGGCCACGCCGTCCTAGCCCAGGCCTTGTTCTCCAGCAAGCAGCCCCCACCCCCTTGCTTCCCCTTGGGCCAGAGCGCTCAACCCTAATTCATGAAACCTGTTGACTCGGGGCCCAGACCTGCAGCCCCTCAGGCATCCATCTGTCTGTCAGTCCATCCGCCACGGGGAAACCTTGATGGTCTGGCTCCAAGGCTTAGAGAGTGGATGCCAGCCGGCCGGCAGGGCTGCAGGCCATGCAGATGACAGCCCAGGCCCGTGTGACACCATCCACCTGGCTCCTGTCCCATCAGGCACCACTTAAGAGGATGTACCCTTACATGTGGGGGGCGGGGGCAGGGCTGGGGACGCCTTCAGAAATGGAAATGGGACCCATTTGTTTATAATTTACTCCCTGACACTTAACGGGAAACCGATGGGACCAATAAAGGCTCAGAAGTCACCCAGCTCCTGCCTCAAATGTGCTGGAGCCCGTCCAGTTCTCTGGAGGCAAATGCATCTCAAAGCGGAGCAGAGCTCCGTGCTCACCCACCCCACGCCCCTCGCCCTCTGCGCTGAACTTTTAAAAGACCCTCTCACTGTTCCCAAGAGCGGTGGGGGCTGCCAGCCTTTCCAAGCTGTGGGGCAGGAAGGCAGCGGGCCCTGCTTTCGAGGTAGAGAGAGGCCAAGGAAGCGATTTGGGAAAGGACTGGAATATTCCAGACACAAGGTAGCGAAGAGTGGGGCCCGGTGATGGAGGAGAAATCCAGTTTTCAATTTTCCTTAAGAGAAAAATGAGTGCATGAGAGACAGAATAATTTTCCAGCGTGCAGGCCATAAGTGAAACCTCCTTGAGACATTGTGAGTTATTAAAGAGGAGGAAAGAAAAGAAATGGTAAAATCAGTTTGCCTTTAGCAGAACGGTACAATGCACTTTTATTTCCAGGGGAATCTAATTAGAGGGCAGGCGGCTGAGCCTGGGAGGGGAGGAAAGCTGAGTTTGGGGCCCAGTGGGAGGAGGGTGTGAGGGTCACCGTCAGGCTGGGAGGATGACCTCAGAGGGACACTTTCCCTCCCAGCATCTCGGACGGCTCAGCGGGCTTGGATTCGAATGCGGACTCTGGGCTGTGCCTGTGTCTTTGGGTTGGTGGCTTAACCCGAACCTCTGTTTCTTCATTTTAAAATGGGAACAATCAAATCCCTTGCTGGGTAGCCGTCAGGGCGAAATGAGGGAACGTGCGAGCAGGGCCTGGCACGTGCTGAGCACTCGGTGAGAGTTTGTGTCTGTCCTTCCTCAGGCGCCAAGGTGGCCAGCCCGACCTCCAACACTCAGCTTCCTCATCCCAGCCACCCTTGCAACTCCCTCGCTTCCAGAATCGCCCTTCACCCTGTTCCACCACTGCCCCTCTGAATCCAGACACCTGCTCCCCTGGCCTCCTGGTGTCCCGGGCTCAGCCTCTGAGGCCACTCAGCTGTCCCCCTGCTCCCCGTCTCTTACAGGATACATAAGATTCTTATAATGAAAGATCAACTCTTTTGTTCCAAAATATGTCACAAAAAATAAGCGTCCTTGGAACTGTAAGCACACACACAAGCACACGCACCATGCACCACCCCCAGCGGAACGCTGGCTGGCAGGAGATGTGTGTCCTTCCACAGCGACTTCACAAAGCACAGGATCTAGCACCTTCTCCCGTTATGCATCCGTGTCTCAGATGCTGCCCCCTCCCACCAAACGCAGCCCCCTGGCTGAAGAGCACTGGTCTTTTAAGCAGCCTGGACCAGGGCTATTTGGAGCAAGCACAGTGTGGCACTGGGGGTGTGTTGGGGGCAGATAAAGGAGGTGGAAGCAGCAGCATTGGCAGGTGCATGTTTGACAATTTCCAAGGCCTTCTCACCTCTCTCCCCAGTGCAAGAGAGGAGGCGTGGCAAAGGGGTGTGTAGCGTGGGTTCTGACTCCTGAGGGACCTGGATTAAGTCCTGACACAGCCACGTATAGCTGTGTGACCTTGGATAAGTCAGTGCCCCTCTCTGAGTCTCTTCCTTAGAGCTGGTTTAATATCAGTGCCCGCTGGCTCTGAGTGCTTGGGATGATGCTAAATTTGCATGCAAAGCTTCGTACATGGCACAAGGAAAGAGCTTCCTAGATGCTTGTTGTCACTGCTTTACACCCATGGTCAGGACCCCTTGTTCTCCAGCACTGGGAAGGCCAAGCCCCCACCCTCCTTAAATGAACACATTTTGTCCACCCCGAAGAATCTAGAAGCATGTTCTTTACCCTTGGAGAACCAGTGCATTCCCAGATTGTACCGCCTCCCCGCTATTTTAATGGAACTAACCTATGGTCGGCCACATTTGGGGAAAATAACATTATTTATTTTATCAAGATTCAGTAAACTGGGCTCAGAGCAATAATTGCCCCAGGGTGCGAGTAACAGATTTTATTTTTATTGATCAGAAAAATTTTTTTATCAGAAACACATCAAACTAGAAAAGGCGTAAGCAGCAGAATCAAATTGGATTTTAACTCCTTTAAAAAGTGGCTCCGCCAGCACCCATTCCAAAGATGTCTGACTCTTTGCAGCAAGATGCTCACAGTCAGGGTGGGGGAGGGGGTCCACGGGCAGTGGAGGTTGTTTTGCAGCCATCAAGAAACCACCTTTGCATTTGGGGAGCCCCTGAGTGGATCAAACATCTGGATGCAGATGGGGGAATTCAGTGGAGTACCTGCGTGTTGGTTTAGAGTGTCAATCCTCCGGACCTCTTGGAAGTGTTCAGCTGGCTAGCCGGGGCTTTCAGCGTAGGGCCAGGTGTCTGGTGTTGCATAAATACATCTCTAATGAAATTATCGTGCAAGAGGAGCCTAACATACTCACCAACAATCACGTTGGCTTGAAGAGCAAACTGTTGTAGGTCATTTGGAACATTGCAAATTATTGCACAAATCTGGGTATAGAGGAGGGGCAGTTCATTCATTCATTCATTCATTCATTCATTCAACAAATGTGTATTGAGCACTTACCAGGGGCCAGGCCCTCTTCTGGGCATTGAGTATAAAGCAATGAACAAAACCGATAAAAATCTCAGTCCTCATGGAGCCGAAACCTGGCCTGTCCAAATAATTCAAGCTGGGAGGCTAGAAGGTGGTTCATGGAGGAGGCAGGTGTCAGGTGTGGTCCCTGACTTCTGCTTTTTAAAGGTCACTCTACTGATACTATGACAGCTCTTTCCCCTTGCAGACACCAGTGATGCATCTGATTGCTGAATGCCAAGGGAAGGATGGTGGGGACAGGGAAAGGGACCTAGGTAAAGATCCAGGGTGGAGAGAAGGGGTGAAAGAGGTGAGTGCAGAGCCCGGGGCAGATGGGGAGGCAGGGTGGGCCTCCAGCAAGGGCTGTAGGCTTCCCAGGCTGTGATCTGTCAGGACGCTGATGACGCAGCCACCGCGGCAAGGTGCAGGAGCAGGCACAGAGAAGGAAGTTCACCCTCCAAGCTCGCACCCCTGGCTGGGGCCACCTTGGCCCGGCCCCCCACCCCATGTGAAAAAGATCCAGAGCTTTGGAGCCCAGAGGAGCTGAGGGCTTGGCATTCCCTCTCCAGCCCTCTATGTCCATTCTGGTAACAGCAGAGAGTTGTATGTTTTTCCTGGGCTCTGGTGCCCGGCTCACAGAGCAGCATGGTTTTGTTTGTTTGCTGACGCTAGTTTTCTCCGCATTTCTGCACAACGGCAGTTCCCAGAGTGCGGCCCCCTCCCGCGGCAGCAGCAGCACCTGGGAACTTGTATAGGCTCCACCCTCGAATCAGAAACTCACTAGAGGGGCCAAGCTCTTCGGGTGATGCCACCAAAGCTTGAGAGCACTGGTCTGAGGATGCTGGGCGGCAGCTTGCTTTACTTAAAATGCATTCATGGGCTTTGGTGTCTGTCTCACCTGGGTTTCAGTGGAGACTTTCCTGCTCAGTACCCGAGTGAGTCTCCGCGTCTTTCTGAGCATTTATCGAAGATTACCGGCCCCTTAAGATGATTGTGAGGACTCCGCGAAAGGGCGTAATGCACGTTGACTTCTTGGCACATAGTGGCCCCTGCATGAACGGTAACCCCCTTCTCTCCTCTCTTACTGTATCGCCTGGCAGACGTGAACCATGAGAAGACGCTGTAGGTGTCCAACAGGCATGCCCTGATCACCTGTGAAAAATCAGCTTCGCCAACTCTGAAAGCAACAGAATCACAACATCTTGGACTCACAGAATCTTAAGATGTTAGAGCCAAAAGGGGACTATTTAGCCCCACCCCATTTTTTACAGGTGAGGGAACAGAGGCTGAGAGAGGCCATGCACCTGGCCCAGGTGACACAGCATGTCAGAGCCCTCTCTCGTCCCCTTCTGACCACACAGGCTGCCCCCTCCACTTTCCGTCCTGCCCTTGGAGTTGCTTTGCAGAGACTCCCAGCCACAGAGCCCAGACTGAGCCCCTGGCTGCTTTCTGCAAACAGCTTTTGAAGCCAGAGCTCACATCCGTCTGCTTTTCTGCTGTCGCTGTCATAGCTAGCCCAGAACGTGGCCCCCACCGTGTTCAGCACTGATGTGTTGAGTGGATGGATTATTAATAATATCTTGAAGGTGTGGCCACAAGTTCAAATCTATCTTTCACTTCTCCTCTCGGTGGTTTCTCCAGGGGTAGGAGCCTGGGTGGGGGGAGAGGTTGCAGGCCCGGGGGCCCTGCCCCTATGGGGGCAGGTGATGGCCCTCACACAGCCACCCCCTGCCCACCAGCGTCCCAGCACGGGGACCTGGCTCCAAGCCGGGGTCTGCTCGGGACCAAGTGTTCCAGGGCTGGGGCGTCCGCCTGACAGAATACGTAACAGTAATTAAGAAATAAGCCGCCTCGCCCAGCTTCGCAGCGATCATTTGGCTAAGTAACTACCATGGTCCAGTGCCTCAAAAATCACCATTAGAGTACGCTTCTTATGGCCATAAAATTTCTCGTTTTCTGCCTTTCACCAGCCTCCCCCTGCAATCTTCGCCTTGCTTTATTTATACATTCGTCCTCAAACAATGGCAATAAACTCTTTCCCAGAGTGTTGCAAATCAGAAATTTGTCCACATTTTTCCACCACCTTCCACTGTGGACCTGCTCTGCCTGGGAACGGCCCGGCTGGGCCAGCTGGAGAGGGCTGGGCTGCGGCAGATTGATGGGGGCACGACAGGACAGGGTTGCTGGGGAGAGAGGGTGGGGAGGGGGCAGCAGGAGAATGTGCCATGAAAGGCCTCTGGCTGCCCAGCGACCAGCCGGAGACACCAGGGGCCCAGGACTGGCTGGGGGAGGGGAAAGGAGGGGAGGGGAGGGGAGGAGTTGGAGGGGAAGGAAGGGGAAGGATAAGCCTTCACCATTCAGGGCTTGGGGGCTACTGGAAAGCAGGGCCGGCCCAGGCTGAGTGGGAGGTTGATGAAATCAGTCATCCCCTGGCCCATTCCACCCCAGGAAGCAGATGGTCTCAGGGCGTCCTGCAGCCCATACTGCACACCCAACTTAGAATCCTGGTCCCTTCTGGAACTCCCCACTACCCCCATCAGTCAGTGATCCTCTCTCCAGCAACAGGCATTTACCGAAAGCCAGCCCAACTGTGTGCCAGGTGCCGTACTGGGCTCTGGAGGTGAAGTAATGAATAAATCGGATGTAGCCCAGGCCCTCTGCTCAGGGTGTTCTTAGAGATCCAGGAGGACGCCTTGGTTTTAGGATGGGGAAAATGGGGCTCAAAGAGGGGTTTAGACTCACCGAAGGCCACGCAGCAAGTCAGCAGTAAAGTTAGGGACAAACTCCAGGGTTCCAATCTGGAGCCCCTGGTCTTCCTCACCAGTGCGCAGGCTCCCCGGGAACCCCCTCTGAGCAAGGCAATAGTGCTCTCGTCCGGATGGAGTGCTGGTCCCTGCAGCTGGTCTGGGGGCGCTTCTGCAGTGACGGTTTGCATTTTGAATCTGCAGGCAGCAGTAGGTGGAGAAATAACACAAGTTGAGGACTTTGGCGGTGGTGTCTCCAGAGAGGTGGAGTCTGTTCTGTTAGGTGGGCTTCTCAGGAGGGAGGCATGGCCTCCACTAAAGCAGCTTGCCCCGGTGGTGGGGAACGTCCAGCTTGTATCTCCCACGCTTCCGCCTGACTTTGTCATCAGTGCTCTCGGATCAGCGGGCAGCATGCCCATCTTCCAGAGAGCGGTTTTCTTTGATGGTGGCAAGCTTCTGAGACGTCCACTTGTTCCTGTGTGAAGGACATGAATTACTGGAGCTTTTGTCAGTGTTGGCTGCGAGGCACCCCTGGTGCTTAGTGAATACCTGTTGGGGTGCACGCTTCTCTGTGCACCTTGCTGAGAAACAGAATATTAGATTTCAGAGTTTTCGGGGAGGACTATTTAAAGAAAGATAGAAGCAGGGGTAGATGAGAAGCCGGATGGATAGAAATAACTCTTGAGGGCAAAGAAACAAGCACAGAGTCCTGGGAGAGAAGCTACAACTTTGGGGAAGTTTAAGTCAGTTATCCTTGTTGTGTCTGTGATGACTAAGGCCCGCAGTTTATTTAACTGATGGCTGCAGTTCCTGTTAGAGACTGTTGTTAAGAACATTCTAGAATGATAGGAGCTGCAGAGCTGTTCCCAGTCACCCTGCCCTGGGATAACACCCAGTATAATAGGACAATGGGAAATATAGTTCCCATCCTCAAGGCACTCCGAGTCTTATTGTGAAAGCACGGTATCTATTCTGGGGTGTCCCCAGCTTGGTGAAGAGACTGAGTCCCCACACTTAAAAAGTTCAAATAAACCTCTACAACTGGATTATAAGGTGTATTGGTAAACAGAACAAACCTACTCAAAGCTAATTATTAGTCTCCAGCAGGAATCGATACCAAGGGCTGAGGGGGTGACGCGGGCAGCAAACGCCACCGGGATTCAAGGAGAGTTCTCTGGGTGTGGCAGTCATGGAGGGCTTCCTGGACTAGGTGGACTTCAAGTCCAGATCGGGAGGGTGGGACAGTTAGACCATAGGAGCCAGTGCGAGGGCATCATCCCAGGCCACAAGCTGGTACGAAGGCCTGGAAGTGGCCCTGCAGGGCAGTGTGTGTTTGAGCCAGTGCAGGGGGACCTGGAGTGTCAGGCTCACAAGTGTCACCTCACTGATTAAAAAGGCACTGCTGGGGCCAGCTGCCGGGGCTTAACTGTCACTCTGCCATTGAGTTACTTAACCACTTTGAGCCTCAGTTTCCTCACCTGTAAAATGGGGCTAATGGTAATACTTACCTGTTAGGGTTGTAGAGCGGTGCCATGAGTTGCTAGAGGAAAGGCATGTAGTAAGGTCAAAACACACTGGCACCTATTTTTACGTGTATTCTCTGGCGGCCTCCATGGTTGCTTGTATCACAGAGCCTAGTCTTCAGGGCGAAAGGAGTCCCAGATTGAAGCCCTTCTCATGGCTGAGCCCAGGGAGTTAGATGGACGGAGGGAGGCAACGCCAGGAGTCCCGAAGCGTTTCCCATCTCCCCCTCCTCTGATGACTTTGCACCGGCCACAGCCCCCCTGCCTCCCAGGGCTCCTGCCTCCCAGGGCTCCGGCACTGAGCGGGGGAGGGGATGAGGAGGGTCCGGCAGGCTTGGCTTCTCAGGCATATGGTCCTTTCACAGTCATTGTGGGGCGTGGACGGTGGTCGGGCTGCCTCTTCCCCACCATGCGGGGCAGCCTCATCTGGCCACTGGGGCCCCAGCTGCTGCTGTTTCCTCTCTGCTGATTTTGAGGCCTCTCCCCAGGCCTCCCCCGCCCCACCTTCCTGAGGGTCTGCCTCCCCGCTTGGCCTCTTTGTTCCTGCCAGCGCTGTGTGCAGCCGAATCACTTACCTGAGACGCCCCCACCTGCTCTCTGAGGCACCACTTGCATCCGGGACGGAGCCCCTGGGGGAGGGATGTGGGGTCTGTGAGCGTGGCTGGGTTTGTGCAAAGCCTCCACCGTAGGAGACCAAGGAAGGGATGACAAAGGAGTGTTCATTCATTCAATCATTTGTTCATTCATTCATTCACACGTGCCTTTTTTCCCTGCCTTTGTGTTTGTGCCAGGCAAATGTGCTCGCTGCTGGGGGATACGGAGGTAAAATAAACCCTTGCAGGATGAGGGTGCCAATAACAATAGTAATCGTAATAACAGCTAACACTTATTGGGCACCGACTGTGTACCAGACACTGTTCTAAACTCTTTTCTTGCAGTAATTAGTTTAATCGTTGTGCATGACAGCTCTACCACGTTGGTACTAGTATTTTCCTCATTGTACAGATAGGAAATTGAGGCCCAGAGGAATGAAGGAACTTTTCTACGTTGGTATCGGGCTGGGATCGTTGTTTCAAGGTGCCGCTGTGCGTGTCTCGGGGTTCCCGTCCTTGGAGCCACACCGACACCCTGGGAGCAGGCAGAATGGCAGCTCTTGTTCCCAGTGGACGGACAGGGAAATGGAGATTCCGAGAGGTCAAGTGACACGCTCAAGGTCACACAGCAGGTCAGGGACTGAGCCCAGAGTGCCAGCTCCCCACCTGCCAGGCTCCTTTTCTGAAGGCGAGGGGAGATTGAGCCTGGGAGAGGCGGCCAGCAGGTGCGGTCAGCCTGCGTGCTCCGCCACCCACAGGTCTGGGAGCCTCACCCCCAGTTCTTCTCCCTTGCCCTCCTCCTTTCCGACACCCGTCACCATCCCCCTGTAGAAATAGCCAGAACAAGGCTCGGGAGTCAAGTAACACACCCAGCGTCCTAGCTAGGGGGAGGCAGACCCGGAGCTCAAACCCAGGTGGGTCTGACCCCTCAGCCTCCATTCCCCGCCCCCCACCCCCGATCAGCTGGTGGCTGCCGAGGCCACGCCCTGCAGGACAGGACCAGGTAGGCAAGGCCCTCTAGGAGCAGGCGTGGACCTGCTGTGTGGACAAAGCAGAACGTTTGCCATGTCTGACTGTCATATGTGCTGTGGAAGGGTCGGGAGGGGTTCCCCTTACCATGCGGATTTTACACATGTGGGGGCCACAGAACCCAGGGAAACCGAGCCTGGAGCCTGCGCCCCTCTCCTTGGCCTGGCCAGCAGCGAACCACAGGAGCTCGCCAGGCCGAGAGGGGTGTGGGAGGGCGCTCTGGGCGGAGGGCACAGCCTGTGCACAGGGCCGTTGTCACTGGGGGAGAAGGTGGGGCTGGAGTACGGGGAGAAGGCGAGGACAGACTTGGGGAGCCAGAGTGTGGGGGGAGCTCCGAGCTAACACAGATTCTGAAGGTCCCAGTCTCCTGGCCTCGGAGCTGGGCACCACTGGTGCTCTCCCTGCTTGTTAAATGACTCAGGTGAGCAAATGATTAAAGCAAGGCAAGGAAAAAGGGAATGGAAACTGTGAGTCATTTCACAGCAGTCTTAAAGCCACAGGAAGAGCGTAAAGGGAGGCTTGGAGTGAGCTCCTGTCCTGGCGGGCTTGTGCCTGCCTCCCAGCTGCTGGCGTAAAGTGTCCCGCCTTCTCCTCCCTGCTGCCCCACAGCCGCCACTCTGCCCAAAACTCCACATGGGCTGCGTGTAACACCAGCACGTTAGAGAGGCCGCATTGGAAGGGCCCTCATGACATCTTCAGCTTCCAGCTCTTGCTTTCAGGCAAGTGAGCCTTAGTTTTAAACTCTCTGTACCCAGGAAGTCTTCCCTGACTAAGCGCCCTTGGCTTAGTTGGTTCCCACCCTCTATACCGCTCTCTTCTCTCCTACGTGTGACTTATGTATGATTCACAGCTCAGTGTAGAAGAAAGAGCTCTGGATCTGTCACGAGAAAACATGGCTCTGAATTCTGGCCGTGCAACCACACAGTACGACTTCCAGCAGTACTACTTCCTTCTTCCCAGACAGGCCCCTTCCTGGCAGCAGTGTATAAACAGTGCCCTCTAGCGCCTAAGAACAGTACCACGCTGTCAGTGCAGAGCCATGATGGATCAGACATCACATGTGGGTCCCACACTTTGTGTGCAAATTATCTACCTAGGGTTCAGAATTTTAAAAAATGCAGGCTGATGGGGTTAGATGGGACTTCCTGGAGAAGGAAAAGTTTTGTCGAGTTTTGTGGACAAGGTGACAGTTCCAACTCTGGCTTTCCTAAAGACACCCCCTCCCTTCCTCTGCTCCTTGAGTTGGGAGAGAGAAATCGGCCTGTTGGCTTCTCTCAGTCGTGGAGATGGCCGGGGGTCCGGTGCACAGAACCTACTCAGCCTCACGCTGCCTGGGCCTCCCGACCCCAGGAGGCCTCTTGGGGAAGTGCGAGGACGCTGGCCAGGGAGGCTGAGGCCTGTGCTCTGGCTCTGGGCCTGCGGGGTCCTGCAGACATCGGCATGGAGGGGCCTCGCCTCTGTCGTTGGGGGCTGTGGAGGGGAGGAACCAGGTCACCCTGTCAGGGATCCCCTTTGAGAAGAAGCAAGAAGCATCCTGTTGGACCCACCCTTGTCTTCCTCCCAGGGAAGAAGTGTGGGCAGAGCTGCAGCCCCCAAAACCCCACGTTCGCATCCTGGCCCTGCCACCTTCTGGTGGGTGGTCCTGGGCGAGTCACTGAGACGCTGAGCCTTGGTCACCTCCTCTGGGGGCAGCAACTCTGCCTCATAGCCTTGGCCAAAGGTGGGAGACAGGGGACACCCCAGATGCCCTGCAGCCCCAAGACATCCCAGCTCCTCCTGGGCCACGTGGGGAGGGGAGAGCGGGTGGGGCTGCAGGGCCACCAGGGCAGGCAGGTCCTGGGGAGCTGACGGAGATCCCGTAGGTCAAGGATGGGTCTCAGGGGCCATGTACAGACCCTCCTGCCTACTCCTGAACCCCTCACGCACCACCCTCTCCACCTGGCCCCACACCCCTGCCCAGCTGCCTGGATGTGGCAGGGCGCCCACCAAGGGCCCTGCTCACCAGGACAGGGTGTGTGTTGGAGGGAGTTGGCAGATACAGCCAGGAATGAGAGCAGGGCAGACTGGTCCGCTTGGGGCTCCATCTAGGACCCAGCCTTCCCTCTACCCCTCTCCCCTGCGCCCCCAGAGCAGGGCTCGTTCGATTTCACCTTTGAACTCCCAGGCACTGGGGACAGAGTGGGACACAGGACACATCTGAAATGAGTTGTGCGGGGACAGTTTTGCTCTGCCCCAGCAATGAGAACACAGAGATGAGCACCTCAGACCCAGACGGAGGAGGGTGCCACTGGGGAGGACCTACTTGTCCCCAGCACTGTGTTATGTGCCTTAAGATACGAACTCATTTCATCATTCATTCATTCATGCCATGAATATTTGGGTGCCCACTTTGTGCCGAGCACTGGAGATTGAGCAATGAACAAAAAGACAGAGGAGAACACGTCCTTATGGAGTGTGCACTGGGCTCGGGGGTGTTGGGAACAGAAGGCAAAACAGAACATTTGCCGTGTCTGACTGTGATACGTGCTGAGGAAGGGCCGGGAGGGGTTCCCCTTACCGTGCGGATTTTACACACGTAGGGGCCACAGAACCCAGGGAAACCGAGCCTGGAGCCTGCGCCCCCCTTTTGTCTTCCGGAGTATGGGGACCAGGCAAGGACAGACTCGGGGAGCCAGAGCGTGGGGTGAGCTCTGAGCTAACGCGGATTCTGAAGGTCCCAGTCTCCTGGCCTCAGAGCAGGGCTGGTCGCACATGAGGCGTAAAGAGAGAGGAAAGGGAATTACGGACTGTGCCGGCTGGGGGGTGGTGCCCAGCGCCGAGACGGGCACCCAAGAGGACTGTGGGCAGAGGAGGTGGACAAGAGCGGGATGCTTCATGTTCTCATTGGCCCCCAGGGAGATTTAACTCGAGTCTGAGCCCCTGCCTCTCAGCCGGTCCCCGTCACCCTGCCCTTGTGTGCAGTCCGGCTCCTGCAGCCACGACCGAGCCCCACGCACAGCGCGCCGGTTCCAGCTGAGCAGTTCGCACGGAGGGGCCGGGAGGGCGCCTGCCACGGCCCGGGCTCGCCGGGCCCCCAGCTGAGCTGTAAATGACTTTTCCATTTTCCGAGACCTGCGCCCAGGCCTGTTTGGTATTCAGGGACGCCCGGCCCACACTCGCCAGCTCTCAGCTCTGCCCGAATTACTTGATTAAAACGCATATCAACTATTATGTGATTCGTTTCTCTGCCGCTGCTCCACGCCGGGGCCTAGGTTAAACTGTAATAAAGGCTGGGTTGGAGGCAGGCGGCGGGAGGGGGGGGCGCAGGAGCAGGGCTGGGCGGTGTCTGTGGGCAGGGGGCGGCCGAGAGGACCCCAGACCTCAGGGCCACTGCTGGCGTCCACTGATCGAGGCCGACGCGGGGTTTGGAGATGGGTCAGCTCTCTCCTGCCTTCTGCGAGGTGGGGAGGTCCAGAAATCGTGACCACCTTGTTTCAAGGCTTGTCTTCTGGCGAAAGAGGGAGGAGGGGAAGGTTGGAGATGGAGAAGCCACGCTGGCTTTCAGGATCAGAAATGGAATTTTCCGTCACCCGGGAGCTTGCCGTAGCCAGGTTGGCTCTCGCCAGGCTGGGAGTCCCGAGTCCTGGGTTTTCTTCCCAGCCTTGCTGCCCTGGGACTCCGCTGAACGTCAGTAAAATGGGGCTGATGCTGCCTGCCTGACCCTCCCAGGTTATTGGGCGAGACCGTGCTGGGACAGTGAGAGGGCTGTAAACTGTAGAGGGCTGTAAACTGTAGAGTGCTGTGCACAAGTGCAGGCGACGCCTGCTGTAGTGGATCACAGCTCAGAGGGAACTTTGCGATGGTTCTGCCCAGCTCTATTCATTCGAGCTTTGCTGAGTACCTGCTGTGTGCCAGGCGCAGTCTCTGCTGCACTCAAGATCTCCCAGCACAGTGAGACCCATAAACATGCAAGTTCAGTGTCTCCCGATGAGGTTTGAGACCCCCCCAAGGAGAGGTGGTGAAATCCCCCCCCGGATGGGCCCAGGAAGCCTTGCTGGGGGAGGCAGCCCAGCAGAGGAAGCGCGTGCCCAGAGGCTGAGAGGCGGCTCAGCTCGGCTCACTCGGTTAAGGAAGCCTCGCGTGGCTGGACGGGAGCCGGGTGGGATGGTGGGGTGAATCGGGACTCGTGGGC
This sequence comes from Propithecus coquereli, assembly GCF_000956105.1. Taxonomy (NCBI): domain Eukaryota; kingdom Metazoa; phylum Chordata; class Mammalia; order Primates; family Indriidae; genus Propithecus; species Propithecus coquereli. Next base: position 35,476 of record NW_012155718.1, on the reverse strand, counting down.
AAGGCCAATGGTGGTGGGGTCTTGCTGGCGTGGCCAGGGCTTCCTGGCACACCCGCAGTCCTCAGGGGCTTCCAGGGCTCAGAGGCTGTGAAAGGAGGCTTCGAAGGGGAGGCAGAGGCTGGGGGAGATGACGAGAGCTGCCCCCAGCAACCTTCCTTCCACACGAGCACCCTGGCCTGGGCTGGACTCCGCCCTGAGCAGAGCTTGCTCCTGCCCACCCCAAAGTTTTGACAAACCGAGAGGCTCCCAGCACCCCTCCTGCCACCCCTCGTCCTGTCCTCAGGCTGCTCTGCGGCTTCTGTGAGTCACGCAGCTGTCTTGGTGTTTTACACCTGTCCTGTGCCCCAGTTCATCGGGAAGCAGTTTCCTCCATCGGACTGGGAAACCCCCAGGACAGGAGTGACACCTCCTCCATCAGATTGGGAGCTTCCCAAAGCAGAGGCTGCTTCTCCCCCATAAGACTGGAAGGGATCCGAGGTGGGGGCTGCAATTCCCGCTGGCTCTGTGAGGGCCTCCCCACATCCCCAAGCAGAGATGGAGAGAAGGTCTCTCCCTGTGTCCCTCTCTCTCGGGGCTACCTTCAGACCAGCACTCGGCTCTGTCCCATCCCCGTGGACCAGTCCATCTGACAGCTGCTCGAGAGCAGGAGGGCACGAGCCGGCCGGGAGCTGCTCCCCCCTGCCCACCTCCAGCCTGGCTCCATTTAATGAATGCGTTCCCATGTCCACTCTCCCCTCGCCCCCTCCTTGTGCAGGCTTCACCGAGAGGCGACCAGCTTTCGGCGCACGGAGGACTCAGCCCCAGCCGGCGGGGCCTCTCTGCAGCCGACTCCACCTAATCCTGTCGATTAATTGAACTCTGAGGCTAAAGGGTTCCCCGGGGTTGGGAAGGGGGAAGGGCACCCCCAGAGGGTAGGGGGTACAGGAAACTGGAGCAAGGGTGACGTGGTGGCACCAGGGCTCTTTGCATCCCTCCCCACACTGCTTTGGCCCTGTGCCCCCACCCCCTCTTGTCATCATCACTGTCATCATCATCATCATCAACATAATAATAATCATTCACGTGCTCTGTAAGTTCCAAGTTACTCCCACAGTCTTTATTTTATTCCACCCTCAAAGCCATCCAGTGAGGCATGCAAGGATGTGTTATTGTCCTCATTTCTACATCTGAGAAAACCGAGGTCCAGAGAGGGGAAGTGACTTGGCCAAGGCCACACAGTGAGGGATAGAACCCAGAATCCAGGTCTCAGGCTCCCCAGACCAGGACTCCCGACTTGACCCGGGCTGTCCCAGGGGCCCCTCACACTCCCCCAAATCTGTCCCGTCCTCCCATCCCTGTCCAGAAAGGGAGCATGGGTTTACTGGCTGTGTGGCCTCCATCAAGTGACTGAACCTCTCTGAGCCTCATTTTCCGTATTGTAAAAAGTCAATAGTCCCCACTTCACAGACCTGTCCTAAGACTGGCATGGAGAAGGCCCCTGGAATGTGGGTCTCTTCCCCTACACTGGGCCAAGGGGGTCAGTGGCAGCTCTTTTTCAGGGGGCTGAAATCACAGACTGCAATCCAGTTCCCCTGAGATCTGCCTGGACCTCGTGGGCAGAGGACAGAGCCTTGCTCTCCTGACTCAGCATCCCGGGGTTGTTATGGCAACGCCGAGCAGCCCAGAGGACCAGTGCAGATCCCTCAGACAGCAGAGACCGTGGGCCCTGCTTTGCCTCCCAGCCTGGGCTTCCATCTGGCCAGGTCTCTGGATCCGCACAGCTCCCCACACCCCTGCAGAATAAGGGGAGGGAGAGACGGGGGGAGTCGGACCCAGAACTCTGTGGCGGTGAGTCCAGAAAACTGCAGGTGATTTGGAGGACAGAGGGACCAGATGGGGCTAGCGAGGGCACCGAGGCCGTGGCCTTGGTGAAAGAAGTTTATCTCTCAGCAGACCTAAAGCAAATGTTGGTCATTTGCTAAGCGCATTCACGATTTTGATCATAACCCTAGAGCCTCTCCTATTATTCCTTAATATTTCATTTTATACAAAAGCACCTTTAAAAACCTAATGCAAGGAAACTAATCCTCTTATAAATGGAAAATAAGCATCACTTCCTGTAAATAGATAAGAAACATGAAAACAAATAACATAAAAACAAGCAATGCCGTTACATTCCACCTAGAGACTGCCAAGCGTGGGAGGCTCCAAGCTTGGGCCTGCCCTGCCTTTTTTAAGAGGGGAGAACAGCTGTGCTGATGAGGGTCTTGGACGGTGCCACGTGCCGCTGTGTACATTTGAATTCAAATTAAATACAATTTAAAACGAAGTTCTTTGGTTGCACCAGGCCATTTTCAAGTGCTCAATGCCACATGTGGCTGGTAATGCCATATTGAACAGCATGAATCTGGGACATTCCCATCATCACAGAAGGTTCTAGTGGGCAGCACTGCTCTAGAACTCCACTGAGACTTATGCTTCCTCCATCAGACTGGCCTCTCCCCGGGCAGGCGCTGTGTCTGCCCCCTTCTCTGACCTCGCAGCCCTGAGGACGATCTTGGCCCATAGATCTCACTCCCATAACCCTGGTCCCCCCCCACACACACTCAGCCCCTGCCTGAGCTCGAGTGTCCCCGCTGGAGGCACCGAGCCTGTGCCCCCTTCCCAGCCTCCTTCCCAGCCTCCTTCCCTGCCCGCCAGCGCCTGCTTCCTCCTCCTGAGGCCCCAGGGAGCTTGCTCTCCTTCTCACCATCAGAAAACTGAGGCGATGCAGTGAATTTCAGGAACCGAATCCTTGGGATGAGTCGCACTTGGCTCTGAGCACCAGACATGCTGGGGAAGGGGCCGCGGATGCCAGCTGTGCACACCGTGGTCTCTCAGTGACTGGGGGGCTGGGCAGCTGGCAGCGCCGGCCGGGAAAGGGCAGAGGCAGGGTTGGATCTGACCCCGGGTCTTGTCTTGGGGATGAGGCAGGCCACCATGAAGAGAGGACCCCTTGCCATTGGTCCCCTTGCGGTGGGGTGTGGCGTCTCAACTGGGGACAGCCTGGCAGTGGCCAGTAAAAAGCAGGGATGACCTCCCGATGGACAAGATAGCAGGGTTGGAGGGAGGGGCCTGGGGCAGATGGACATTGTCCAAGAGTGGATGACCTTCCAGGCGTATGACCTCCCACACTCCCAGTCCACCCACCAGGCTCGGGGCTGTGGGTGCAGCTCCACGGTGGAATCACCCGTCATGCCTTTCGACGCGCCCGGCCTTTGCACGTGCTCTTCCCTCTGGCAGCGATGCCTTTCCCTTCACCTCCACTTGACATTAGGAGGCTGTACTAGTTTTTGTTTTTATTGAATGGGGGGAGGGGGTTGTCCCTCGTGGGAGAGGCCTAGACCTAATCACGTAACCAACACTTGAAGCAACTGAGACAAACATGACTTTGTATTGGCGGAAGGGGTGGGCGGGACGAGGAATCTGAGCGCGTTTGCGTTTCACATTGCCGTTCTGTGACTCAGTTTCTCCCATCTGTCGTGTGGGCACATGGTGTGGCTCTTCCAGCTCGACTCAGGCCAAGTGCTGCAAGCACAGGGAACAGTCCTGCCCTGTCCTCCACGTACCTAGCCCCCCCAGGCACACAGCAGGTGCGCGACAGACGCTTTGGGGAATGAACGAATGAATGGCAAAAAATCAGAAGTGCTTCCAGGAGCATCAGTGGTGGAGAGGAAGGGACAGGGAAGGGGAAATGAAATGAAGGCAGAAGGGAGAAGGGAGGACGCAGGCGTGGCGGGCGGACGATAACCTCTGAGCATCTGTTCTCTTGTCTCTCCCTTCCTTTCTGCCGCCTCTTCTCCACACTCCCCATGGTTCTCCTGGGGCTGCTCAGGGTGCGGCTTCAGCGCTCTGGCTGGGGGGCTCCCTGCTAGCACCCCCTCTGCCAGGCTGGAGATGGGCAGGAGGCACAGGATCAATGGGGGCAAGAGCCAGGTCAGTCCCCGGAGTCTCAGCTGAGGAGCTTGTGCAGGCCCTTCCTGCAGCCTCCAGGCCGACAGCCCCAGCTGAGCTCTCCGTGCCCAGGAAGCAAAGGTCTTCACCCAGCTCCAGGCTGCAGGTTGGAAATTGGTGGGGGTGACGGGGCAGGGCCTTGGCCATGACTGAGGTCGTCCGGGTGGACTCCTCCAGCCTGGGAGGTCACTCAGAGATCCTAGAGCATCCCAGGAAGAGCTGGTTTGTGGAAGTCATGTAGTCCAAGCCCTTCATGTTACAAATGGGGAAACTGAGGCCCAGGGAGGGGAGGTAGCCTTCGTAGGGTCACAGGCATTTAGGAACAGAGCTGGGGCTGGAATCTGAGCTTCCTGACTGCCAGCTCTGGCCACACACACTCGGTCCCTCTTTCCCTTCCTTCCTGCCTGCCTGCCTTCTTTCCTTAGTTTTTGCAATATTTTCCCCAAATGCAATAACATTTTTCTTTAAATAATCACTGTTTAAAACATACTAAAATACAAACAAGCGTAAAGAAGAACACAAAAGTGCTGTCACCTTGGAGGTTAACATTTGTTATGTTTGGGACATAGGGTTCCACAACGCGTCACGCGTGCTTATTCCAAAGGTGGGCTTCATCTTTGCACGCTGGTTTATATCTTGCCTTTTTCTTAAAGTCAGGTTTATTGAGATATGGTCAACATACAGTCAAATTCTCCCTTTTTTAGTGAGAATACAGTTCTCTGAATTTTGACAAATGTATTTTACTGTGAAAATACCCCCCGAGTCTGTGTCACAGGCATCTTGCTATGTCAGTGGAAATAACCTAAGTGCCCAACTCTAGGGGATTGGTTTTTTTTTTCTTTAAAGGGAACGGTTTTGCCAGAAAGTATCTAACCAGGGCCCCGGGGGTGGGCACGGAGGTGGCTGCCCACCTTTCACTCTGCTGAACAACGCTGCGATGAACGTCCTCCTTTCTGTGCTTGGGAGGGGCCTGGTCCTCAGTGCAGGGAGGGGTCCAAAGGTGGCAGAGTGTGCCTCTGTGCCCCACCGGGCCCAGCACCCTCCGTCTCACTAAGCCCCCGCCCTCCCTCCCTCTCCCCCCACGTAGGGAACAGGCTGGACGAGGGCTCGGACGTGGAATCGGAACCCGACCTCCCGCTGAAGCGCAAGCAGCGCCGCAGCCGGACCACGTTCACGGCCGAGCAGCTGGAGGAGCTGGAGAAGGCCTTCGAGAGGACTCACTACCCGGACATCTACACCCGCGAGGAGCTGGCGCAGAGGACCAAGCTGACCGAGGCGCGCGTCCAGGTGAGGAGGCGCCCGGGGTGTTCGTGCTGCAGGTATATTCCAGAGACTGGGGTTGAGAAGGTCGGGGTGGCCAGGGTCAGTGAGTTCAATGCCCCCTGGGGGGTTTCCAACAGGTGGTCCAGGGACCATGTAGACAAGTGATGCCACCGACAGCCGATGCAGAGTTAGAGGGCAGCAAATGTTTGTTGACTGACTGACTGAATGGTGGACAGCTCAAGGGGGAGAGAGACAGGGAGAGAAGAAGAGGGAAAGGGTGGGAGGGCAGAAAAGGGAGAGAGGGAGGGAGGGCATTAGTTCAGCCAGAAGAGAGGCTCAGGGTGTATAAAAGTCTTCAAATCTCTGATGAAGGGAGGAAGGGACAAGAATAAGCCTAGCTCAGATGGGAAATGAGCTTCCCGTTGTGGGAGGCATGCAAACAGAGTAGGCGGGTAAACAGAGTAGGCAGGTAAACAGAGTGGGCAGGCACACTCCTATAGGTTAGAGCATCGGGGCAGGGTGGGCAGACCAAAGACCTTGAACATCACTTCCACGGCCTCAGTGAGTGGGAAGGGAGAATGGAGAGAGAGCTACAGCCCACGGGGGGACAAAGGACTGCCCCCACCCTGCCATGGGGGAGCCCCATTGCCTCCCCTCCCCAGGCCGGGCTCTCAGATTCCACAGGGCCTGCAATTCCCAGAGTGCAGGAGGGTCTCCGCGGGCCTGGCTGGAGAGGGCTGAGGCTGGGCAGGGGCAAGAAGAGGTGGGACAGGTCGTGATGAACAGCTCTTGGGGGACCGTTCCTGGCTGTCCTTTCCACGGACGAGGGAGGCGGGTCTGCAGAGCAGCCGCCCCAAACCCATCTGGGGGCACCTCCATCCCAGAGGACCAGCCTTCGTCGGGCCCCCACTCGGTGCCAGCTGCAGTGCTCGGGCTTCTCCCGTGTGACCTGGTGGAAGCTCAGACCCCCTTGTCAGGTCGGTACCAGCCCCTGCCCCACGCCACAGGTGCAGAAGCTGAAGCTCAGGGACGCGACGTGCCCAGGGACGCGAGCTGGGTGGTGGCTGAGCTGGGCTGGCAGCCACCAAAGCCCACGTCCTCTCCACCCTGGGGAAGGAACGAGTTGACTCAGAACCTGGGATTTGAGAGCAATAGGGACAATCCCAGAAGCAAACTGGTGTCTCTCCGCACTCTGGGAACCAGCGGACGCCCCTCCCCGGAGTGGGGGCCCTTTGCTGCCATCGAGGGAGACCCCAAGGGGCAGGCGGCAGCAGCCAGCTCATCTCACTGCCTCCCCTCCTCTCCGAGGTGACATCCGAGCCTGCCCCAGCCCCGGGCTCCCCCACCCCATCCTCCTGCAGCTGTTCTCCGGCACATTCCTGGGCGCTTTCTCATCCCCACGTCTGGCGGCCCCTGAAGTCTGACCGCTCCTTGTAAAATCTCCTGGCTGTCAGGGCAGTGCTTTTATTGGCCCAGGGGACCTAGAAACAGGTGCCACTCAAGGTCCAAGGAGGGAGGGGTCTGGGAAGGGAGCCGTGGCCAGAGCCCAGGCAGATCCATGGTGAGCCGGGGTCCTGCCTCCCGGTGACGCCCTGCCACGCCGTGGGCTTCCCCAAGCAGGGACGGGCCTCTCTCCTCAGACTAGCAGCTCCCCAGGGCAGGGCAGGGCCTCCCCCATCAGGCCAGAACCTCCCCCATGGCAGGGCAGGGTCTCCCCGCTTAGCCTGAGGGCTTTCTCAGTAGAAGAGGGAACAAAAACTGTGGAGTTTTTAAAGAATGAACAAAGGCTGACCCAAAGAATTAAGAACATTGAGCCTGGGGAAGGAGAAACTTGAAGAACAGGCTGCTCCGAGAGCCCCTGAGGGACCAGGGCCAAGCGGGAGCATCTCGGGTTCAGCATAAAGGTCTGTAGGAAGAGAGCTCAGGACTGAGAGCATCTGGTCCCTGCCTCTGGTCAGCTGTGTCACCCTCAACAGGTCGCCTTCCTGTCCTGAGACCTAGTCGCCTCTCTGTAAATAAGGGACGGAATTTGACGATCACTATGACCCTTAAAGTTATAGGATCCTTGCTTATTGACAGTCAGGGATGCCTGGTAAGGTGATGAGATCCCCATTACCAGAAGTGTTCAAGCAAAAGCACAATGTGCAGTTGATCAGGGCCCTGGGAAAGAGGATTCCTACTGTGGACGTTGGGGCAGGGACCTCAAAGTCCCCCGAGCACTGCTTACACGGTCTGGCTTTATACTTTTGAAGTCGTGATCTCTGATTGTAAGAGTTCATGCATGGTCCTGGGATTTTGCAATCCTGACATCTCATCTCAGTGGCCCTGGGAGGTGGGTGGGTTGGTGGAGGGGTTCAGGGTGGGCTCGGAGCGTAGGTGTGGATTCCACCCCATCATTCACCCTCTGTGCCCTTGGCCTCCTCACCTGGAGAGTGGAGATGATAATAATAGGATCTACTTTGTTCTGAGGATTCAATGATTACGTGTAAAAAGAAAAAAAAGTTAGGAAGTACCTGGCACACAGAAGTGCCAAAATAGGGGGCATTGTTATGAAAACTCCACCTGTCCCTGGCAGCTCCAGTTCTGGCCACCCTTGCAGCTCCAGGTTCGTTCATCTGGCAGGCGTTTATTGAGGACTTACTATGTGCCCGGTGCTGTTCTAGGCACTGGGGATTCAGCGGGCAAACCCCCTGCTGTCCTGAAACTGATGTCCTGATAAACCCATGAGCAGGTAAACGTTATGTCAGGTGGGGGTCCGGTAACCACCTCCCTCTGGCTCCCTCCAGCCCTGCTCCCCGACAGGGGAGCCTCCCCTGGAAGCCTGCTGGGCATTACAGGGTGCTTGTGACACCCCAGCCTCAGCCAGCAGAAAGCCGGAGACATGTGGAGGGTAGGGAAGGGGTGTCAGGCAGGAGAACCCATGCCTGGGGCCCCATAACTCCTTTCTCTGGAGGAATTTCCATTTTTAAACAGCTGGCGGTCCAACCCCAACCTCACATATATTTTCCTTAGAGGGGAACAGATCCACTGTGTCCTGAGTGCCACAACCCTGCGCCTGTGTGTTTCTTCTAGAAACAAAGGCCTCAGGGCTGGTAGGTCCCGAGGTCACCCATGGCACCCCCCACCACTGCCTGTGAAAACATCCCCATCCTTCAGCCGATCAGTGCCAAGGGACTAGTGTCGTCCTGCACCTCTTTGTGTCCTCGCCCTAATCCAGAACCCTGCTGTTTGCACCAGAGGGACCCGCGAACTAGCAACTGGCACTGAACCTTCGAATCGCACTGGATGGCATTTCCGGCACATTTCTTACGTGCCGGGCACCATGCTTACTGCTCTACATACCTTGTCTTCACCCATCCTCGCCATAACCCTAGGAGGCAGGCGTGACTTTTCTCTCCATTTTGCAGATGGGAAAACTGAGATTTAGCTAAGGGAAGTGAACTCTTAAAGACACAGTAAGGGACCGTGTTGGAACTTGAACCCAAGTCTGTCTGCTCACGTTCTTTTCCTCCGTGCTGCGTTAAGAGAAGGACCAGGTGAGATATTCAGCCCAGTAAACAGCTGGCACCAACGGTGCCTGCTCCCAGGGCTGGGTGTCGAGAGAAGGATCAAGAATGAATAACAAAACCCAGCCCCTGCTTCCAAAGAACTCAACCCCAATCAGGGGTTCCGGGTGGGATGCCGAGGCCGCCACTGTCCCTCTTGGAGCCTCCATTTGCCCATCTGTAAGTGGGCAGCTTGCTCTACATGCCGGCAAAGAGCCCTCCTGCCCAGCCACCTCTGGGTCTCTGGCGGGGTAACAGTTGCACGCGGCCAGTGCTGTTCCAAGCACTTTGCTTGCATTAAATACTAACTCGTTTGAGGTCTGGAACCACCTGGGAGGTGGATGTAATTAGCTCCATAAGGGACAACGGAATTTTCCCATCTTAGCAAGGAGTTAGAGGCAGGATTCAAACTCAGGCAGTTGGCTCCAGAGTCCCTGCTGTCACCTATCATGTCACACTTAGTGAGAAGGGAGGTGCTTGCTGGGATGGAAGCAGTCCCAGGGAAACAGGATAACAAAGGAAGAAGAGGTGAGAGAATTGGCAGCAGTGGCATGCCGCCTCCTCCAGGAAGTCCCCCTGGATTCTGAGAGGTGAAGCTGGAAGCCCCTCCTCTGACGTCCTCAGAGAACATTGCACATCACCCGTCTGAGCTCGCTGGACTGAAAAGCAGCCGTCATGTGCCCAGGCAGCTTGAGGGCTGGAACTGTGTCCTGTCCGCCTCTCTGTCCTCAGTGTCTTGCTTGGCACAGGGAAGAGTTCCAGCAAAGGTCTGAGATGAGGAGGAGGTAAAGAGAGAGGGGAGGAGTAGGAAGAGGAAGGAAAGGGAGGGAAGGAGGAAGAACGCCTCGGACTCTAGCCAGTGCTCTTTAGGGAAAAGATGACCCACACCAGGGAGCAGCTGCCACGTAGCTTACGCCATTCCCTGACCCACTCCAGGATTTTCGCCACATTTGCGTATTGTCCATACTGTTACTTGCTTTGTAATGAAATCAGTGTGTTCTAAAATAAAAGTGCACATCACACCTGTAAAGAAAAGGCAGCTGTGAAAAACATGCACAAGAGAAAACAAAACAGCGTGATTAAATGTCACCTGCAACGTCCTCTGCTGTTCCAGAGGGAGGTTAGCAAGTGTTGGAAAGGCGCTAAGGATGCTTAGCGCCAAGCTGAGACCTCCCCTTTCGCAGCCCGGCAGGCCCGGAGGGGAATGACTGCCTCACCCCCTGCACAGGGTGATTTCATGTCTGTATCACTCACCATCGGGATGTGAGTGCTGGCAGGAGGCCCGCTCTTGGAAGCACTGAATCAGTATAGAGACCCCCGCCCCCGCCCCAGGAGGCTGGGCCAGAGCTGGGAGACAATGCCCCTTCCTCATGGGGCTCCCGCACCCTCCGTCTGACCAGCCAGCCTCCCCCTAGCCCAGGAGCCCTGGGGATGCCTTCGGGCCTGCGGAGGTGGGAGAAGCCAGGACTTTGGGTCTATCTGGGAGCCAGCCTCTTCCATCTGCTTTCTGTGTGACACCTAAGTCAGAGCCGGCTGCTCTGTTCATCCAGCTGGGAAAGTGGACACTGCTTTTGTCACCCAGGAAGGACCTAGCAAAGACCAACGACACCAGGGGCACATGAGCCCCCTCTGCCCACTTCAGACTGCCCCCCAGCCCCCTGTCTCGGCAGACGTGCTCCAGAGGGGTGGGGGGCTTGGGTGATCTGATGCCAGGGGAGGGTGGGGCCTTTGTCCCACCAGGAGGGGACCCCACCTGAGCCTTGTGGCCCCAGCCCCAGCAAAGATACCCCAGAGCCGGCCGGGCGTGGTGGCTCACGCCTGTAATCCTAGCACTCTGGGAGGCCGAGGCGGGCGGATTGTTTGAGCTCAGGAGTTCGAGACCAGCCTGAGCCAAAGCAAAACCCCCTTCCCTACCAAAAAAAAAAAAAAAAAATAGCCAGGTGTGGTAGTGGATGCCTGTAGTGGATGCCAGCTACTCAAGAGGCTGAGGCAGGAGGATTGTTTGAGCCCAGGAGTTTGAGGTTGCTGTGAGCTAGGCTGATGCCATGGCACTCTAGCCCGGGCAAAAGAGTGAGACTCTGTCTCAAAAAAAAAAAAAAAAGATACCCCAGAGCCATTCATTCATCATTCATCCAATCATTAATTCAATGAGTCTGTTGAGTACTGACTGAGCACATCACAGGGAGCAAGGAATACACAGTCTCTACCCCATGGGGCTGAGGCCGGAGGGCAAGACACAAATAAACAGTCCCTGCTCCTGGGAGGGGACACAGCAGGAGGCCCCTCCCACCCCCTGAGAGAGGCAGGAACCTACCTGAACTGCCCTAGACGCAGCCATTAGGGGGTCGGAGTCAGGCGAGCAGGCATTTGAGCTGAGCTCTGAAGGCCAAGGAGCCAGCTGCAGGAATAGTGTTCAGGTGAGAGGGAACAGCGTGTGCAAAGCACAAGGGTGGAAAAGAGCTCCCTCAAAGCAGCCCCTGCTTGCACCCTCATTCTCCTCCTTCTCTGGCCCGTCCCAGGGAACTTGCAAATCCAGAGAAGCAGGCTCTGGAAAGTCAGACTGATTTACGTTTGAACCTCAGATCCGTCACAGACTACCTGTGTGGCCTTGGGCAAACTATTTGACCTGTCTGAGCCTTGGTTTCCCCTTCTGTAAAATGGGAGTGGGCAGACATGTGAAGCACCGGCCCAGTGCTTGGAGGAAAGGGAGACTCAGCGATGGGGGCTTGTTTTCCCATTAGTGATTGATAAATCCCCGTGTGTGTGTGTGTGTGTGTGTGTGTGTGTGTGTGTGTGTGTGCGTGCGCGCGCGTGCACACACCTCCATTTCAAGGGGGCCCAGGCTGTGTAAGTGAACTAGGGCCTCAGTCTCCAGATGGAGAACTAGCTTACACCCCTGAGTGTGGAGGGTGCATCTCATTCGGGAGGGTTGGAGATGTGTGGCTTCCACCTGGGGGGCTTCCTGGAGGAGGTGAGGAGCAAGGTGTTCTGTAACAAGTATGGTCAGGCAGGTCAGGAGGCCCTCAGGGAAGGAGCAGCTGCAGTGGGAAAGAGCACTGGACTGAGAGCCACGCAGACCTGGCTGGGCCACCGACTCACCCTGGCCTGTGGACAAGCCACCCGCTTTCTCTGGGTCTCAGTTTCCTCATCTGTAAAATGGGGATAATGATAAAACCCCCCTCACTGGGGGTCATGAGGACAGAATCAGATAGTGCCTATAAAGTCACTCTGCAAACTGTCCCATGCTGCACGAAGCTGGGGTTTCCTTCCATGGAGGAGGATGCTGGCTGGATCGGAGCACGATGGCTTTGGAGACGGGTTCTGGCCGTGTTTCGGCTCTGCCAGGAGCCAGGCTAAGCGTCCTTCATTCTCTGCTCTCCACCCCGCAGGTCTGGTTCAGTAACCGCCGTGCCCGTTGGCGTAAGCAGGCAGGGGCCAACCAGCTGGCGGCGTTCAACCACCTCCTGCCGGGAGGCTTCCCACCCACTGGCATGCCCACGCTGTCCCCCTACCAGCTGCCGGACTCCACCTACCCCACCACCACCATCTCCCAAGGTGAGTGGCCCAGGCCCGCCCTGGCATCGCAGCAGCTGCCCTTCCTCCCTCCCCGCCTGGTTCTTTCTCTCCTTTCACTTCCAAGGGCTATTCGTACTTTCATGTGGGCAGACTATTAAGACAAAAAATTCACAGTCCTGCCAACGGGCCAGCTGGGGTCAGCACGGCAGCCCCCGTGCACCTGCTCAGACCGAGCTTCCCAGGGGCAAGAGCACACGGATCTCCTGGGGGTCTTGTTAAAACACTGGTCTGGGGCCCGGGATTCTGCATTTCTGACAAGCTCCCTGGCGATGCCCAGGCTGCTGGGCCTTTGCCATGCTTTGAGCAGCAAGGATCTGGAGCACCTGCCGGAGGGTGCTGAGCAGAGCAGCCTTGGAGGGAAAGAATATTCCCCAAGGACTTTGGGACCACGTAGAGCCACAGTCTTTGCTTTCTTTTAAATGACAGTGATATGAGTGTGTGTGTGTGTGTGTGTGTGTGTGTGTGTGTGTGTGTGTGTCAGGAGAATATTGGGATAATTTTTTTTAGACTATATTGGCCTCTAATTCGTGCCAATAAAAATTTACAAAGGGGCTTAAATAATTTTCCGGGACCTCACTTTCTTGCCCTGCTCTCTCAAAAGATCCATTTTCAGAGGGGATAAAAGTTGCCTCCTTCGAGGACCCGAGGAAGATTCCTCTGAGAGATGCCCCCTCAGGGGGAAGAGTCAACCCCCCTCGTTCCGCTCTGCCCTGGGCTGGCTGAGCGGGGCCAGCCCCCTGAGGTCCACCTGGGAAGGAGGCATCACTTGGGCCCAGTGGCTTGAAGTGTCAGATTCCCTTCCGGCCTTGGAGAGCGGTGGGCAGAGGGAAGAGGGTGAGTGGGTGGGAGATGCTAGGGGGTCAGAGGGGCCTTGGGAGGGGAAGAAGCTCAAGGCTGAGTCCCAGAAGAGATGGTGCACTCTGTAGGGGACAAGGGTTCCCACCCACCCTCCCTGGACCCCGTCCCATTCTGCCACCCCGCCCCCACCCCAGCACACACCAGAATCCCACTACCTGATATCTGCCGCACGACACCACGTCTTAAAGGACGGCAGGCTGCAGTTCTGGAGGCCGAGGAGAGAGAGAACACCCCCACGCCCCATCTCCGCTGTGATTCTTAATAAGGAGTTGAACCAGTGCCGAGGATGGCAGGGCCCCACCCCCTGGAAGGCTGCACAGAGGGGCCCCCACGGAGCAGAGTAGCAGCCCAGCGGCGAGGAACAGAAATGGCCCCAGAGTCAGGCTGTCCAAACCCTGGTCCCTCCACCCACCAGCCTGGCCATCCTGTGCCTCAACCCCATCGAGCCTCGGTTTCTTCATCCATAAAATGGGAACCACATTCTTGCTTCACACCTTCAACAGCATCTGTAAAAGCACCTGGTGTGGGTCGATGCTCACAAAACGGGACAGGCCTGGGTAGACTGACAGGAGTCCCCAACAAGGGCCAACTTTCAGAACAGCTGACACCTATTGAGCACCTACTGTGCGCCAAGCAGTGAGCAACAGGGTGGGTGTGTAGTTGTCTGGGGGTGTCTGGGATGTTGGCTGGCTGTCAGTCAAGGCCTGGCTGGGCCCTAGTGCCCTGCCCAGGAGCCAGCTTGTCTCACCCCAAGCAGCGTGAGAAGGTGGTCGCTCCCCTCCAAGGGACGGAGACTGGGAGGAGAAGGCTCACAGCTTCCTCCTGGGCGAGGCCACTGGCTCAGGACCTCTCTTGGGTCTCTCCGCAGACGGGGGCAGCACCGTGCACCGGCCCCAGCCCCTGCCGCCGTCCACCATGCACCAGGGTGGGCTGGCCGCGGCCGCCGCAGCCGCCGACACCAGCTCTGCGTACGGAGCTCGCCACAGCTTCTCCAGCTACTCCGACAGCTTCATGAACCCGGCGGCGCCCTCCAACCACATGAACCCGGTCAGCAACGGCCTGTCTCCTCAGGTAGGCGGCCTCGGCCTTGTGCCCAGGGTCCCTTCGACAGACGCCAACCAGCCCAGCCAGGGAGAGGGCTCCGGGGGACCCAGGGTGGCTCTCCACTGGGGAAGACAGGTGTCACTGGGAATTCACTGGTCTCCATGAAACCACTGGCTGGTGGGTACTCGAGAGAGTTTAGGTGGGAGGCGGGGGTGCCCCTTCCACCCTCACTTTCAGTGTCTGGAATCCACTGCCCTGGGTTTAGGTTCCTGAAGCTGCAGACCTGGATGTGGAGAAAGGTTTCCATAGTTCTTGCCACCCAGAAACAAACAGAGACTGTAGACGTGCTCTTGGCCCGACGGCCACACAGAGCTTGTGAAACAGGCCCGCGATCCAACTCGAGACTGTTCGGTCCCTGAAAGTCAGGCATGTCCCCGCAGTGCATTGGTGGAAGCCGTGCACCGTTAACTGGAGGAGGCTGACTGGGGTTGGGGTTTTGTTCTAGAACCAGGAGTCCTTCCTGGATTTAGTCCTGTGCTCCTGGCCTTTCACCAGGAGTGGCCAGTGTGAGGAAGGCAGGACCACGTCCTGTGGGTGCAGAGAACTGCAGATGGGGTTCTGGACCAGGACCTGATTGGGTCTTGGGAACTCCGTGCATGACTGTGATTGGTTGCTGGTTAAGTCGCTCATTGCCTGATGGTGCCGTGAAAAGTCATAGGACCTGCTGTGGATCAAGTCAGAAAGATAACGCTGGGGCTTATGCTGGTTACCGGTGGGTTTGGGACTCAGCCATGCTGGAAGTCCCAGTGAATTTGAGGAATGATGAACTCGTTTTTGTAGCTGCAGCAGACTCCAAAATATCCATGGGGAAAGGAATTAAATCCAAGACTGGTTTTACCCAGCATGCAATCTTCTGGGACACCCCTTCCTCACATGCGTGGTGAGAACGCATTGCATGCGACGGCGCAGACTGATCCGAACAGCTGTGATTTGGGGTAAAGGTGACAGCTCTGGGGTGGGTTTAAATCCCAGCTCCACTGCTCAGGGTGGTCTTCAGCAAGTTGGCATCTGTGAGCCTCATTTTATCCCCCATTAAGCAGAGAGTCTGTTACTAACCTTGTGGCAAGGGGTGCTTGCCCCGTGCAATGTGCAAACAGGTCGAAGCACCTAACCCGGAGCCTGGCACAAAGACAGACACCAGGTAATATTAGCTCTCCTGCCCTGCTATTGCCTGGACGATATCATTAACATAGGAAACCTGTTACCTAAAGAAAAAGCAGTCAAAGCGGGTCAGCAAATGACATCCTGTGGGCCACATCCATCAGCTACCTATTTGTGTAAAGAAAGTTTTATTGGAACACACCAGTCCCTCTGTTTATGGCTGCCCCTGAGCTACAGCAGCAGAGTTGAGTACTTCCAAAAGAGACTATATGGCCCACAAAGACTAAAATATCTACTATCTGGTCCATACAGAAAAGAAATTGCCAAGAATGTTAATTCTCTGCTTGTCCGGGTTCCTTGGTGTTTGCCTCCATTAATTTGTGTAGTTGAGGACGAGTTGCATTTTAGTTCCACCATTTGCTTATAGGGAAAACCTCGAGCAAATTCCTTTTCTTCTGGATGCCTTGATTTTCTCATCCATGAAATGGGGATCATACCAGCTCTTACCTCTAGGGTTGTTGAGGATTAAATGAGATAATCCACCAAAAGCACTTAGCTCAGGCCTGGCACAGAGTGAATGCCAGAGATCCCAGTGGTGATGCACCAAACCTTCTTGGGGCCCACATTATAGGGGTGATGCCGCTGACTTGGCTGACCTTGTCAGTCCCAGCATGGTCCTCACCAGACCACCCCACTCTCTTGCTGGTATCCCAGGTGGAAAAAACCCTACGCGTGTAGTACAGCCTGTAGTCCAAAATATTTTCCCAGTGGAACCTAAGTGACGTCTTTGGGGTTCAAGGTCATGCCGCCATCTCATTAGTGCTGGGGGCTAACTGGCCAGGCCTTCCGGAGCCGAGACGGGAGACAGACACAACAGCATCTCCAAGCTGGCTGGGTGAGGACCCTGCAGAGATCCAAGGTGTCCACGCCTAAGGATGTGGTCCAAGCCTGGCCTGGGGGTACAAGATGAGTTGGGAGGAGCATCCTTGGAAAGCTGAAGAGAGGGACTTTGAGACTGTGCGGCCAGCCCCTTACTTTTCAGACGGGCCCCAGTATGCACAGGCGGGGCCAGGGCCGAGGGTCCTCCCCAGCCCACCCCTGTCTCATTGCGGGCTGAGCTTTATCCCCAAAGCAGGACTTTTGTCACAGGGCAGAGGCGAGCCTAGCAAATAAGGGGCCCCAGGCCTGCAGAGCGTGGGGGATGGGATTCAAGGGGGAAGGGGGAAGAAGAGGAGAAACTGACCCAGGGGTGTGAGCAGTCAGATTAGGGGGGGCTCTTCCCCCTGGTTAGGAAACTTTGGAGTTGGATGTCGAGTTTTCCATCCTTGCCTGGAGTTCCTGAGTTGGACCCTCATCCCTCCGCCCAGCCCAGGGTTTCCCTGAAACTAAAAGCGAGAGACCCTCGGGAGGCCCCCCCCAACCCCATTCCTCACAAGAGGCTGACATGATGAATCGGGAGGACCTCAGAGGCCCGCCCAGAGGTTCCCACCAAAGGTGTGAAGACAGATGGAGGGTCTGACAGGGGCAGAGGGGCCCAGGAGGTGAGCAGCTGCCGGAGGAGGGCAGATGCGGGGCAGTGGGGGCAGGCGTGTGTGCTTCCGTGTGTGAACCTGGGGCTGAGGGTCAGGCAGGGCGCGAGGGGGAGGGTGCCTCTGGGTCTCTGCAGGAGCTCCCGGCATTGCCAAGCTCCCGCGCCAGGTCTGCTCCTCCTCTGTCTGGGCAGGAGGACCTGCCATCTTCAGCACACCTCTGCGGTCTTGGGAGGTGCGGGGCCGGGGTTTTCTGCTGAGCCGGGATCTGTAGGGAGACGACCTGTAGGGACAGATGCGCTTCCAACGTCCTCTCCCCTCAACAGAAGTGGCTTTCTCTGCAGCTCACCTGGGCAAGCAGGAGAGGGAAGGCTTTCCACCTGGGCTGTGGGGTTGGCACGCCATCCCTTTACACAGGACGGCAGGTCCCTGACACGTCGCCCGATGGCTTTGGCTCTCGAAACTCAAAGGTGTTTTTGTTCTTACAGAAGCCTCTGGGGGCTGAGGTTGGGGGCCGTAGAGAGCACCTGGACAGACTGGGACAAGCAGGCCACTGGCCGGCGTGCTGCTGCCGTGGGAAGACCTGCTTCCCCGGTGGGTTGACCCAAGTCCCTTGTCTCAGACCCAGCTGGGCAGTGGGGGCTGCTCGGGACCTCCGTGGAGAGACTGCCCGGCGGCATTTCACAGAAAAGCCATCTACTCATCTCAGCTCTGCTGTCCCTGGCTCTGAGGGGGTGACTAACATAACGGTGGCTATGGAGTGCCTCCTATGTGGCATTCTGCTGTTCTAGGCACTTGGGGTAAATCAGGGAACAGAGAGAGAGGAAGCCTCCCGTCCTGCTGGAACTGACAGTACAACGGGGCAGACAGAATAGACAAAATTAAAAAGCAAGTCGTGCAGCATGTTTAATACCAGTGTCGACAGGGACAGGTAAACTTTCCGGAGCCCCTAGGACATTCACACCCTGTTCTGAGTGTTTCACATACATTAATCCACCTAGAGGGTGGAGCCAGGATTCAAACCCGTGTCTCTAGAGCCCGAGATCTTAACCACTCATTTTGTCTTCCCCATGCTCAGAAATGCCCACGCCTGTGCTCTGCTTTTAGAGTTTGGCTGGCAGCAAGAAGGGAGGCCAGCCCCTTCAGCTTGGTGGAGGAAAGAGCTCATGCAACCCATGTCCTGGATGAGAACACTGAGGCCAAGGACCTCAGGTTAGAGGCCAGAGGGCAGAGCCGGGTTTTACAGGCAAAAACCTTTCGAGAGGTTCACACACCTTTGAGGGGTGGTTCCCTCATCGTCCTCCCACCCCTCAGAGATCCAGACGGATATGATTAGGCATCAGGCGTGTGCGCATCCCTGGCTCTGTGCCCCGTGCTTCCTGAGAGGCGCAGGGAACAGGCATCCCGCCCATGAGACCTCATTCCTGAGGAGTCCACGGTGAGGGCGCCCACACCCCAGCCCCCTCTCTCCCCTGTGCTCCAGGCTGAGGGCCAGTTACTTGGGAAGTGACTCTTAGAAAACAGCTAGGACAAAAGGAACCTTTTGTAACGTGAATGACATTGAGTCCTCTGGTAGCTACAGATCCACCCTTCATACCAGCCCCGTCTAGGAGTCCTGAGCAGGGCTCGCTCTTAGGGGTCCTGGGCAGAGATGGGAAGGAAGACACCGGGCCGGCCCTTAGGGATCCCCAGTCTGATGGGGGAGACAGCCCGTGTCCCAGGAGCTCATTGTCTGATGGAAGAGACGAACCCCTCGTCCTCAGACGCCCCCGTCTGACGGCAGAAGCACAGCTCTCTCTGGGAGCATCCTCAGTGTGATGCAGAGACAGGCGTCAGACAGTCACTTGGAGCTGCAGCTCCTACCAGCCGGGAATCAGTGGAAAGTTCTGCTGTTTCCAGGGTCCTTGGGCTGGAGGCTACAGGCAGGGTGCCCTGGCTGGGGGCTTCCTCAGGGCCTGCGTGGGGTGTCCCGAGTGGAGGAAGCTGCATTTGTCTCCCGACCACTTTCAGACACCAGCTTTATCAGAGGGCCCAGTTTCCCCAGATTTTCCCTAAGTCACCCTGTTGGGTCAGTGGCACCTGGACTCGGCGTCTGGGGGCTCCTGCCGCTGCATCGTGGGAGGGGACTTTCTGTCTTGCCGCTGGTTCTGTGCTCCTTCATGATGTCCCGCGTTCACCATCCCCTTTGTTCCTCTCAGGAGCTTAGAACGGAGGAACCTACAAAAGGGATTTATGTATTCCGTTTCCTCCCTACACCGGACTCATGAGACACATTCTCTAAGTGCTCAGTTAACCACCCGAACACGATCGCAGCCAACCGAGCCTTTCTGTCCCCTCCTGTTTCGGGACGCTCCTCTCTCCTACCTCCTGTGCGTTTAATAATTACAGCAACAGCGCACGTGGGGTCCACGCTCAGACAGGGCTGAATGCTGCACCCGCTGTCACTCGCTGAATCCTGGCAGTTGTCTCGCGACCCTCATTTTACAGTGGAGGAAACCCTCCTGTGCAGGGCGTCCATCCGGCCAATCAGCTTGCACGCACTTGTGGAAAGTGGCAGAGCTTGGACTCCAGCAGTCCGGCCCGCTGCGCGCTTGTGTCGTCTGCCCTGGGAGGTTGGTCCAGTACAGGGAAGTCGAGGTCCAAGGCCACAGGGGCAATTAATGGCAGAGCCACATTCAGAGTCCCTATCCCCAAACACCAAGCTGCGTCTTCTTCCTGAGACCAGGAGGAAGAAAGCTCAAGGGTTTACTTTGATTACGAATGGCGTCCCCCAATGCGTCTCAGCAGCAGGCGCCCGGCGCCACCCTCCTGGCATCACCTGAGGCCTCCGGGGGAGCCGTCCCAGCAAGGAAAGACATTCCATCACCCGAACACCTACTGGATGCCAGATCCCACGGAAGCACATTGCCTATTTGAAGTCATTCCAACCCCACAGCAATCCCACACTTGGGGAAACAGGCTCAGAGAGGTTTAGTAACTTGCTGAAGGCCACGGAGCTGGTGAGTGGTGGAGATGAGACCCCAACTCAGATCTGCCTGACCATGAACCTCACCACTCCTTGACCCTCAGCAAGACAAGACCAGGACAGTTCGCTTGCCGGGGTACTGAGTGGGGCCCCTCGCTCGGTGGGCTTTGGAGCCTCCCTTCGCCTCTCTCCCCTCGCACTTCCTCTCTGGGTCCCCCGCCCCTTCATTGGCGACACTGCGTTTATAATAAGCATTTAAAATGAGTCTTGCTGGACCAGGGATGAGGAAGGAGGAGGGAGTGAGAGATTTGTAGGCAAGAAGATGGGGAGGGGGATTGTGGGGTGTTAAATAGCCCAGAATTTTGAAAAAACTGATGCAAATCACTGGTAGGAGAGAAAATTATGTGCAATTACGTCCTGATATTGGAAGGTTTTGCCTAGCCCAGGCAACAAGATCTCATTAACAAGCAGAAAATAAGATTGAAATGGTGTGTAAAAGAGCTGAAAAATGAATTTGAATGCTGCGTTTGTCCACAATTACCCCCTCCTTCACACATATTTTATTGCAATTTTTTTATTATTCTTAATCTCTCCATTCCTCAAAGCAGATTGGGGACATCCTGGCATTACCGGGGCGTCGGGAGGAGGTGTGGAGGATTTCCTGCCCCCCTGAAAGGAGACCCTTCTCTCGCACGTTTTCCAAGGTTGGGTTTTGGAGGGATCAGAATTCATTTCTCCGGCTTAGCGGGTTGTAGGAACACGGGGCTTTAACCCTGGCCACGCGCTCCTCTGCGCCCCGCCCCGCCCTTCCTCCTCTTCCCTTCCTGGCTGGCTCTCCGGCTGCCAGCTTCCTTCCCTTTACCTTCTCAGTCAGGGTCTCTTCCAGGCTGTCCCCTTCTTGGGAGGCTTCTTCCTCAGGCCCCAGAGTGGGAGGAAGCCTGGGGTGAGAGAAACTGCTTGGCCTCTGCTACAGGCAGCCCAGAGTTGGAGTTCTGGTCCTGCCACTTACGAAATTGCTGTGTGCCACTGGGGCAGCTTGCTTAACCTCTCTGGGCTTCATTTTCCTCATCTGAAAGCCAGGGTGATCATCCCTGCCTCTCAGGGGCCGCTGTAAGGACTAAGGGAAAATCTGAATAAAGTGCCCGGCACATAGTAGGTGCTTAATAAGTTTGCATTCTCCCCACGCCCCCTCCACCCGTGCCCTGGCCTCCGCCTCTACCTGCCTGCAATCCCGCCTGCTCCCTTTCCTTCCTTGCCCTCTCTCCGCTCCCCGGGCTGCAGGTGGCTGGAAAATGCCTGAGTCGGTTTCCCACCCAGAACGATGTACAGTGTTCTGCTAGCTTCCGTCTGGGGAGAGAGGGTGCTGGGTGCAGGTAGCACCCCTCTCTGCAGAAAGCAGGGGAAGGCTCCCCCGGGGGCCCCTGGGGAAGGATGAGTTGGATGGAGTGTTTGACTCGAGCTGGAAGGACATGGGCTGAACGGTTTTTCCCAGAATTAGGGAAGAGCTGACTGAGTCATACCCCTCCACACACACCCACGCATCCATTTCTCATGGCGAAGCTGTGGGGTCAGCGCTCAGTCTATGGAAAGGACCAGGAGTCTGTGGCTGGATTTTCTTGGACCTGAAGCCGAATGACATTTTTCGGTGTCTGCCCTCCCCACCTGGCTCTCTGTACCCAGTAATAGCCCAGCTCCCAGAGACCCCTCAAGCCACATCCGCCAGCCCCTTGTCACAGCCCTGACGAGGGTGACAACTGGGGGACATGGCTGCTGTCCATTCTGTTCATCAGGCGTCCCCCACACTCCCAGGGCCCCTTCCCTTTTCTCCTGGCCAGGCCGGTGCCAGGGCAGGGAGGAGCCGCAAGGCTCAGAGATCTGGCCCTGGCGGGTGGTCAGAGGTGTGAACCCATGGTCACCTTTAGTCCCGGGCTCTGGGCATCCTAGAGCCCGTCCAGCCCCTGGCGGCACAGACCCTGCCAAGATCCTGCTCTCACATCAGCTCTGCCTTTGTCCACGGTTAACCTGCCTCAGTGGGAAAAACCGAGTTATTTCCCCTCGGCGGCGCCTCACCAAACAAAACCACCTGCTCCCGTCAGTCAGAGGCCCAGCTCCAGCCCGCGAGGACGAGGCCTGCGCAGAACTGTGTCCTGTGAAAATAGACCCGTGTTTGCGGCTCTGCTTTTCTCACCCCTTTTTCCTGGGTGGAGAGGAGTGAGGGGGTGGGGGAGAGGCAGGAAACCCCCTCTGGAGAGAAAGGCAGGACTAGGAACTTTCTGGACTGCTGGTGAAGGGTGAATCATGCCTGTGCGTAGGCTCTGCTGGGAGTGGGGTGGGGGGCTGGCTTATTGCCTGGCTTTCAGGGTGACATTGGGGCATGTTTGTCATTCAGGGAGAAGTAGAGAAATGACCGTGGCCTCTTCTCCTTCCTTAGAGGACTGAGTGGGATTCCTGGGAGATCTGGGGTCTCGAGCCCACCTCCCGGAGTCTGAACAAGAGCTGGGTTAAGGGTCGCCTTCCAGGGCCACTGTGGGCCTCTTCGTGCCCACCACTGAAACATTTGCCTCCATCGGAACTCTACGCCTTGAGACGGTGGGGGCAGGAGCTGACCTCTGCCCTTTTGCACAGGTGGAGTACAGGCCTGGCTTAAGCAAGTGGGGGCGGGGAAGGTAGCCTGCTTGGAAGATCTAGATGTTTCCGTACACCACTGTTTTTGGCAGCCATGGTCTTCAGTAGGACCACAGGCAACGTGGCAATATGCGGTGCATGATGACGTATTTTGGTGACACACATAACTCGGTGTCTGGCACATAGTAGGCCACCAACGATTGTTGGTCAACCCTCAGGGACCCTGCATGCCTGGTGAGACACAGCTGTGGCTGTTCCCAAGAGGATTTTGAGGCAGCCGATCATGTGGTTTGAATGTCATTGAGTACGATTCCCTTCAAATTCATTTCTGTAGCTCCCCTGATTAACGCAGCACGTAGGCAGGCTCAGAAAAGGAATACGCGTGGCCGTCTCTGCTCTCATGTTCTGGGAGAGACAGTACTGTGTCCCTCAAAGAGCAATCGGAGAATTGATTGTTGACAATTTAGTGTGATTTCTGGTCAGACAGGAAGGGAGGGCACGGTTTGCAAAGGCTTCCTGCAGGAGGAGCCCCAAAAGGAAGATAAGATTTGCTCGGGGATAAATAAAAGAAGGAGCAGGAGGTTGGTGCAGACCCAACAGCAGCAAATGAGATGGCAAATACCCAAACAGTCGCTAATTCAGATGCACGAGGGACACAGTGGAATAATCGTGCTGACCAGGGTTCAAATTCTGGCTCTACTTGTTTGCTACGTGCTCACAAGCAAGTTATGTGAGCTCTCTGAGCCTCAGCCTTCTCGTCTGTAAAATGGGGCCTCTACCACTCACCTTGCAGGGTTATAAGAGTAAAATGAGACTATTCATGTGAAACGCCCAGTGCCATGCCTAGCATACAGTAAGAGCTCAAGAAGTGACACTTCTCCCCTCTCTGCTTCTGCCTGACCTGGACAGAAATCAAACTACTGAGAGGTCTTGCTGGGTTTCTCTGCCCGGGCCATTTCTTTTCTGGGACTGGAGGTCCAGTCCCACCCAGGCCAGGAGATCTGCGTTTCCTCCAGGCTCTGCCTCTGACCCACTGTGTCACCTTGGTAGATGCCTCCCCCTCCCTGTGCGGAGACTCTGTTTCCCGTCTGTGCAGTGAAAGACATGGCCCAATTGCTAGCAAAGAGTCAGTGATCTGCGGGGTGGGGCTGGCCCGCCTCTGGGTCCTGCATCCCACACCTCCTTCCCGCCCTGCGGGGCGCCCCAGCCTGGGTTTAGCCTCCAGAGCTGCCTGGCTTGGTGGGAAAGAATGCAAATAGCGGATTTGTCCTTCTTTCTGATTAACATGGGGGCTCGGGATGGGAGAGTCAGGCAGACAGAGGGAAAGAAAATGAAGGAGATTAGCAATTAATATAGTGGAGTTTCGCAGGCCTGTCCCTGGGGTCCCCAGCAGGAGGGAGGCCGCCAGGATAGCTGAGCATCCAGACCTGGGCAAGCAGGCAAGACCCCAGGTAGGAGAGGCAGGGTCCCCGGAAGGCCATGCTCTCCTCTGCCTCCAAGCTTTGCAACGCCGATCCCCAGGCTGGGACACCTCCTCCACCAGCCTGTCACCATCTCGGACCTACCCTACCAATTCTTCGAGACTTGGCCCCTCACCCACTCACGGTGGGTTAGCTTCCCCCATTTTATCAGGATATTAAAAGTCCCTGTATTACTATGCAAATATTATTAAATAACAATAATTAAATTTTTTGAGGACTTACCACAGGCCAGATGCCGTGCTAAGCCGCTACCTGGATTATCTCATTTAATCTTTGTAACACCCTCTTGGGGGAGGCCCTAGAATTATTCCCATCCTAGAAACACGGGTCCAGAGCACTGAGCGGTTGAAATCATCAGTCTAGGAGAAGCTGCTAACAAGCAGCAGGGTCTGGACTTACACCCCGCCTGCCCGGCCCCAGACTTGAACTGTGCTCTTACCTCGTGCTTGCCATGACAGTGGTCTGCATCCCCATTCCCTGGTGAGGTCTTTGAGGGCCCCAAATGGGGCTTTGATCTCAGCCATTCCCAGTGTTTGTGTAAGAGGCAGGAGAGCAGAGGGGTTAAGATGCAGGGGAATCTCTGTGCCTGGCCAGTCCCCAGCACTGTCTATTTCTACTTGTGTGACTTCAAGCAGATTCTTCCCTGACTCAGTTTCCCCCTCTGTAAAGTGGGGCTAATAATAGTGCCCATCTTACAGAGCTAGCCTGAGGAGTAAGCGTGTTCATCTGCACACAGCATGTGGGGCAGCACCTGGTACAATACCAGGTGGCTATTTGCAGATGGGGGCCTCTGAGGCCCTGACAGGTACCATGATGGGCCAAGGTGACGGTGAGTGAGTGCGGGGCCAGGACCCAGTCCTCCTGCAGGTCGGTATTCATCCTCCTCCAGCGCCTTCGCAGCCTCTTGCAGGCTCAGTTGCCATCTTCTTCCTGGTTCCCCTGCTCCTTCCTGCCCCTCTCTAGGGTCCAGCCCTGCCCCCACCTGCCCAGGGCTCCCTTCTCTCTCCTCTTCCTTCTTGCCAGCTGTGAGCACATTTCTCCAACACCTTTGTTAGAGGGGACAGGTGTTCTGGCCACCCTGGGGAGTTCTGCGGAGGGCGGTGCTGACAAGGAGCTAAGGGCAGAGGAGGCTCCTCCCCTGGGGCTTCTGAGAACCGCAGAGACCTGGGCCAGTCCCCAGAGCATTGCTGGAGCCCTTTGGAAGGGCAGGGCTGAGTGCCAGCCCCATTCCTGTGACCTTGGCCCAGACACCCCCTCCCTGCGCCTCTGCTGCTTCTGTCAGATGAGGACCCACACTTTCTTGGGGAGTGGGCAGCTTCCAGCCCCCCACCCCACCCTGGGCCCACTTTCCTTCTCCTCCAGCCATTCTTGCCTCCCCTCCTGTCCTCAGCCCAGAACTTTCTCTTGCACTCAGTGGATGGGAATTCACCTCTGATTCTTGCACACTCCCTCTGCTCCCCGTTTCTCTCCTCTCCTGATTTCCTTCCTCCTACTCCCCCTTTCTCCCCTCACCCCATCTGCACCACCCGCCGGGACACTCTCTCCCTGTCCCCATCTCTCTGCAGCCCAGGTCCGCTGTCTCCTCCCCCTCCTTTCAGACCCGTCTCCCTCCTTCCCTCTCCTAGCCTGTCCAGTCCCAGTCCTCCCTAATCCCCCTCATTCCCCTCCACGTCTCCCTCATTCCCGACCCCCCCAGACCTCTTCTCCTGCATCTGCAGCCCCGCCCCCCCTTTCCGAATTCCTCCATCCGGGACCAGCCAGCTCGCCCTGGTGGGCTCTGCGGCTGGGCGGCGCGGGTTCCGAGGGGCCGGCCGGGCCGCGTGGGGTGGGGCGGCGGGGTGGGGGGATCGGGTCGGATCGGGCCGCCCCTCCCCTGCCGCCCCCCTCCCTCCGCGCCGCCGCCGCTCCGCGCCTTTGATCCATGGCCCGAGGCCGCCTGACAGTGGAAAATGCGGGGAGACAAAACCACTCAGTCAAAGTGATTCCCAACAACTGTCTCCCCGAGATAAGGACGCCCTCGGGCTCCGCGGCCTGCTTAATTCCCGCTGCCCGGCCTGGGATCCGGGAGCAGCAGCGAGCCCCGCGCCCGCTCGCCGGCCGCATGTCCGGTCGCGGGATGTCCCGGTCCCGCTGTCGCTGTCGCTGTCGCCGTCGCCGCTGTCGCGGGACCGCCTGGGATCAGGAGGCCAGCGAGGCCTGCGCCCGCTCAGGGGAGAGGCTGAGGCTCCCTCGGATCGCCCGGTTCCGTGGTTCGTCCCGTCCCCTCCCCAGTGCACTCGCCGGTTCCCTCCGCGAGAACATCCTCGTCCTCCCCCTCTTCACTTACGCCCTGTGCGCCCCCTCGGTCTCAGCTCGGAAGTCACTTCCCTGACCCTGGCCTGGTGGCCACACTCCCTTCCACACACTCCCGGACTCCCCAGGGTGGCAGTTGGCCTCTGATGTCTCACTTTCGGGATACTGCTCTCTCCCCCTAAAGCAAGGACTGCTAGGCTATCTGTCAGCCTGTGTCCCCAGCACAAAGCCTGGCATGCTGTAGGGGCCCAGTAAACAGCTGTAGGCATCACTAGGCGCTCCGAGCATCTATTCTGTGCCTGGTCCTAGGCACTGAGGATACCAGGTGGGCTAAACCTGGCCTCTGCTTTCAAGAACCTTCCAGTTAGTTCAGCAAGACACAAGCAAGCACACAACCATGAGCAGAAGTCTCAGGAGAGGGAAGGGTGCCATGACCAAGCCGGGAGGATCTGTGGCCCTTGGCCCCTTTTACCAAGGGACATAGCATTCTCGGAGCCGGCTGCCCTGGCGAGGCTGGACAGACCACCTGGAGGCCTGGCTTTGCACTCTGCCCACTGTCCTTGGCCAGCTAGGGTTCCAAGTGGAGATTCCAGAGGGGCAAGAGACCAGATTATGCAAAGTGAGGCCAAAAGGGGGCCCTTAGGATGCCCTCCTGAGCTTCCACAGGGCTGCCAGGGACAGGGAGAGCCAGCATGTTTGGGACGATGGCAGGAGGCACATGTCACAGCAGGCAGGATTCAGCTGAAGATGGAATGGCTGTCCATGGGCAGAGCTGGCCAGGGGTGGAGGGGTGGCTTTGGGAAGCAGTGAGCGCCCCGTCTCTGGTGGGGGCAGGGATGCAGGCAGGATCCAGAACACAGTGGTTCCCAAACCGCTGCCTCGGAGTGACCTGGGATGCCTGTTAAACATTTGAATTCTCAGGATCCTCCCGGAGAGGTCATTACGGTAGGTCCGTAGTAGAGGAATCTCTGTTTTATAAAAGGTACCCTCCCAGGCAGCAGGTCCTGTGCCTGGCACATCCAAAGCATGGGATTAGCAGGTTTCACATTGTGAGCCTCCCCCCCGCCACGTGGAGCTCGAGGCCCTGTCCAACGCCTCCCTGTCCTGGCGTGCCTAGGGGTCTCCATGTACCCTGACAGCATCAGCTTCTTGACCCTCCCTTTCTTTAGAAAGCAACTCCCAGGAGGGTGTGTTTGAGTTGGACTGAGGTCTCTCTCCCTGGCAATCTCAGAGACAGAAGGCACCATAGAAATAGTTTCCCAAATACACATGCCCACTTTCACTGCCCAGGGAGGCTCTGGAGTTAGCGCGGTTTTCCGAGGGCACAGTGGGCATGGCCTGATGGTGTAGACGGTTGATTTGCAGCATTTGCAGTCATCTCTGCCTCTGCTCCCAGTGGCTTGGGCCACCTCTGCTTTGACACAAAGCCCTGGGAAATCTTTTCAAGTATCCAAAACAGAGGCAGCCTGTGTGGGTGAACGAGCACTGGACGAGGAGCCCGGAGACCTGGGAGGGGTGTGAGGGAGCCCCACCCTGCCTGGCCCCTGTTCTCCATCCTGCTGTGCCAGGGTGGGGGCCAGAGGGCGGGGGCTGTAGGGGGCTGGCAGAGAGCAGCCTCAGCCCCAGTTCTAAGGGCTCAGAACTCAGCTCCCTGGGCCCTGGGGACTTCCGGGCAGAGCTGGCCTGAGGCCAAACGAATGTGACCCTCTCACCAGACTGAGGGTCTCTGACCAGCGGCATCGGAGGATTAAGGTCCCATGAGGGCCCTGGCAAGTGTCTTATCACAAAGGGGACACATCCAGGCTGAAATTGAGACATGATGCCCAGGGGCAGAGGGACTCCCTGCCCTCCCCAGCCATAGATAATGCCCTTCCCCAACCCCCAACTCCCTGCATCCTTCCCTGAGCCCCCTGGGTTGACTCCAGCCCCAGCCAACTCCATTATCCCTCTCTAGGTTCCTGGGGTAACGCAGCTGTCCCAACTGGGGTCATACTTTGCTTTGATCCCCAAAGAGATGGGGCTGCTCTCCCAGCGTGGTTAGTGTTCACAACAGCAGTAATGACACACCCCACCGCTGTGGGCTCAGAAGTTGGCTAGGCGCCTCTGCTCCCACTAGCTCTGTGATCCTCACTGAGGCCTGAGGGCTTGGAATCAGTGTGCCCATTCTGCAGACTCAGAGATGAAGCCCAAGGTCAGCAGCAAGAGACAATGTTGGAACCCCAAACCCAGGCCTGTCCAGAAACTAAACGTTCTCCTCCAAGCTTGGCTGCAGAACAGGCAGGGACTAGACCAGACCCTTGCTCCCCCTGGTCTGGTCTACACTCCAGCAAGACCCCCAGGGAATTCACGTGCATGAATTGCCTTTCATGCCCTCCCCTCTTCCCGGCTCTCACGTGCCCCATAAGCTCCCTGCAGTGACTCAGAGTGAACCACCCTGGAAGGCAGAGGACAGAGAAAGGAAGGGGCCTGGGATGGAACCCAAAGTCCCTCAGAGGCCCAGAGGAAGAGGCAGGGGCGCGAGGGAGGTGGGCGGAGGGCTCCTCCAGCCCTGCAGTCCTGTACCGCGCTGACAACCAGCTGGTCCTGGGTACGGGCCTAGCACGCTGGCGTGTCGGCTCAAGCCTGGACACACTAAGTGTGGACTGATTTG
The DNA here is from genome assembly GCF_000956105.1 of Propithecus coquereli. Lineage (NCBI taxonomy): Eukaryota > Metazoa > Chordata > Mammalia > Primates > Indriidae > Propithecus > Propithecus coquereli. The sequence goes on along the minus strand of NW_012155718.1, from coordinate 6,515 downwards.
GGAGGTGCCTCCTGCAGGAGGTATGTGGGGGTGCGGTGGGCAGAGAGACAAGGAAGTGGTCAGAGAGACCCACAGGCCCATGGAGAGCCAGGACGTGAGGGGCTCCTGGAGAGAAGGGAGGGGGGTCCGGGCAGACACACATGGGGGCAGGGAAAGCGAGGGATGGGGATAGCGGTGGAGCTGGAAGGGGAGAGAGAGTCGCAGAGAGGCACAGGGGGTGCTTGGCAGGGGGAGAGAGAGAGACCCAGAGAATGAGAGGACAGAGCGGCAGAAGACAGGAGACCAAGGGTGGGGCAATACAGAGCGGGCCCACAGACGGGCCAGGGCAGGGAGAGAGAGAGAAACAGGGAGAGGCCAGGAGTAAAGGGGCCAGCGTGATGGAGAGTTGGACCCCACAGTGGGGCGGAGGCAGGGAGCTGCGGCAGGAGGAGGGACCCCGAGTTAGAGGGGGCCAGTGCAGAGAGAGGCTTGAGGGCTCAGGAGAGGGACACACAGACTCAGCTCTGCAGTCGGACGAACCCAAGTTCAAACTCCAGGCCCACCACCTCCTCTGTGCGGCCTTGGATCCCACCATCCAGGGGAGCAGGAGCGACAGGACTGTCTCTTTGTCCCCGACACAGTGACCTGCCACAGCCAGCTTCACTCCCAGCTCCCTCCAGCCCTTTCTCCCACTCCCAGCCCAGGTGTCCGTGGCAAGGACCTTTGCCCAGGCAAAGGGAGCCGCCTGGGGCCTGAACCCCAGATGCCCTGGCCTCCCAGTGTGGCGGTGGTTGGTCCCACAGCCCCCAGAGCCTGGGGTGAGAAGTCCTGCCCTTTTGCCAAGTGTTTCCCTTTAGTTCCAGATGCCACCCTGACAGCTCCCCTGTGATTAATGTCCCTAGACCTGGGACCAGCCCTCCTCCCCGAACCAGAGCTGGCGGTGGGTGAACAGCACAGGGACTGAGCCTTCCAGAACACCCTCCTGGTCCCTCCCTCTCCCTGGCCCTTCTCCAGCCACCAGGAGCAGAGAGCAGACCCCTCCTCACGGACACCCTCAGAGAAGCCAGTTTTCCTTCAAGCCTCTGTTTCCCTGGCTCTGTGATGGCATTAATAACCCTGCTGCCGTGGTCAGGAGGCTGTGTAAGCAAAGTGCCCGGAGCTCCTTGGGGCAAAGCAGAGACGCTGCTGGGGGCCTCTGGGGACCCCACACAACTCTGATACCAGAGCGGCTAATGGTGGGCACGGGGGCACTGACACTGTTGCTCCGTCGGTGATGCAGGGAGGTGGACTTGACCGTTGTCAGACCACGTGTGGTGACACACAGGCTCTAGCAACTTCAGTCCCCTGTACAGAGTGGCAGAGGAGCAGACCGTGGGTAGTTGGAAATAGAACCAGGATGAGGGGCCTTGGCACGCTTGGGGGACCGCTGTCAGAGTCGGGGAACCATGGCTGGAATTTGAATTTGTTGTGTTGAATTGGACAGTAGTATCCAAGTTGGGGGCAATGGTTACCAGCTGTGTGATCTTCGGCAAGTGACTTGACTTCTCTGGGCTTCAGTTTCCTCATCTATAAAATGTGGAGGACACAGGGCTGCACCTACTTCCCCGGGTGGTCATGGCGAGTAAATGGGTTAACACACTGCGAAGCTTAGGATGCTACCCGCCGGAACTGGCACTAAAGAAACGTTAGCTAGGATTATGAATGGCTGCGCTTGGGAGCGTGGTCGGCACCAGGGGCGTGCAGTGGGCGTGTGATCAGAGCGGGGGGCACAGGCCGGGGTGTAGGATGGGGCTGGGGCTTCCATCCGGTTCCTTTCCCCACTTCGCCCCACCCCTCCCCGTGTAACCCGCGGCATCGCCAGTGAGCAAGCCGCTATCTGCTCCCGCATCTCTCTGGGCCTGGGGACTGAAATGAGACAACATCTCTCCGCCGCTGTCCCCAGCTCTTGTTTGTTTGGTACGTCGATGCCCTGGGCACGTTTTTGCTAATTTCGTAGCTGCCTTTATCAAATGGGGATTCACGGGCGCTTTATCCTCGATAAGTGGATTAGTCAGTGAGCTAAACAAGAAGGCGCGGGACGCGGGGCTGCTCCGGAGAAGATATTTGTTTCGCGAAGAATGGAACCCGCGTCCCCTGCGAGACGCGGGCGTAGTAGGAGTAGCTGGAAGGGCCGTCTTTGCTCCTTCTCCCGGGGGTGGGGGAGCCCTAACTTGCCAGAACTTTCTACAGCGCACCCAGGGAGCGCTAGGGAGGCTGGGCCTCAGAGGAAGGCCCCGGGTCCATCTGGGGAGGGGATAGTGAAACTGTGTTAAATCCAGGTGAATGGTCCGCCTGGGCTCGTTCTGAGCTGCGCCACCTCCCCGGCCTTGGCTTCCCCCTCGCTGTCTTCTGTCTTCCTCTTTCCTCTCCCTCCTGCCCTTCACTGGCCTGTGGTCTCCTTTCTTTCTCCCTCAAGCCTCTCCAAGGGCCCTTTGCTAGGTGCTGTGAATTCAGACATGGATGAGACCTGGTCTCTGCTCTTGCCGACTTCACAGTCCAGTTGAATAAAACCAAACCAACAAATTAATGGGCCCCCAAACATGGCAGCAAAGGGTGACTCTGGCTGGAAACCCTAGAATGTCTCCAGCTGCTCCCTTAGCCTCGATGAGGTCTAAGGAATGGCCATCTGGCGTACTCAGGGCTTCTCAAACTTCTCTTCAAAGCACCCCTGATGATAGTCGAGAGTGTCCCCCACCCGAGGCCCTGGGGGTGGGGTGTAACACACGGTTTCATGTCCTTAACATGCATGTGCATTTTGCGTGCCTCGCCACTGCAGAGCCATGCAGGCTGGGCTATAGCAATGTAGTAAGTTGTCCCCGCATCAGGTCGACTCCTCTCCAGGAAGCTGCGCCATGTTTGGCGTGTGACCTTGCAAGGTACATCATGACCAACTGAGGTTGGGACTGAGTGGGGAGGCAAAGATGACTGAGATATGTGAAGTCTGGGTGACCAAAGGGTGAGGCATCGCAGACAAACAGGAAACGCAAGAGGAGGGCCTGGGTGAAGGGCGGCTCTTTGGAGGTCAAGACCAGGAGGCAGCCACAGGGCACCCAGGGTAGAGGTCAGGGCTGAAATGTGGATTTCAGAGGCGTCTCTGCAGAGACCCGGAGATGGGATAAGACGCGCAGGGAGAAAGGAAAAAGGCTGGAGGACGCTTGGTCCAGCTGTTCCGCCACAACTGGACGAGAGCGTGGTGGGGTGGGGGACCCCAGTGTTATCTTTTTCCCTTCCATTTTTGACGTCGGCACCCAGGCTCTTGGCGTCCCTGCTCTGTTCTGCAGCAAGAGTCTGCCTGAGGGGGCGAGGGGGAGCAGAGACTCTAAGAAGGACAGAAAAGACTGGAGCATTCGGGTCCCCAGCTGGTCCTTAGCAGCGACTGTCCTCCCTGAGCTGCCTCCAGCTGAGTGTGATTTTGCTATTTATTTACATGTAATTATTGCTATGAGGTGCAGATATTAGCGCTGTCAAGAGCAATTTGCTCTGACATTTTTCACTCGCTCAGTGTCCCCGCCACTCTCGATGGGGCCCAGGGCTCTCCCGGCTCTGGCCGCTGCGTGCTCGGTAGCCTGGCCGGGAACCACCCAGCCGGCAAGGAGTGGCGTCAGCGAGCTCACCCGGCTCCTCTGCAAACTCATTAAGCTTTGAAATTGAATTTGGTCCGGGAGAGGGCTGGCTGGGCCCCGCTCCACCGGCCTGGGCTGGCTCAGGGCCTCCCTGCTCTGCCTTCCACAGAGGAAACTGGGCAGGGGCTGCGCTTGCTGGGGCACGGGCTGGTGGCAGAGGCTGGCAGAGGCAGCTGGGTAAGGCAGGGGAGGGTCATTGTCAGAGAGGGGACAGCCACCCTGGGCACAGCCAGGACGGACACAGTGTGGGGGTGGGTCTGGCAGCTCAAACTCTCACAATCCCATTACCTGGTCACCCCCGTAAGAAAACCGGGTGGCCCTCACTTTGAGGGATATTATTGCAATTGACAACTGTACCCACTTAACAAAGAGCTTTTCCTATGGATCCAGGGAAGCATCTTCACCGTCCCGCAGAGGATGGTACCACGGGGGTAGGAAGAAGCGCTGAGCTGGCCCTGCAGCAAGGTAGAGGCTAGAACGAGAATCAACTTCCGATTTATACCTTCTGAGTTCAAAGCCCAGCCCTCCCACTTACTAACTGGGTAGGCTTGGGCAAACTATTTAGCTTCCTAAACAATTTATAATTATTACAAAAATTATTTAAAGAGCCTCAGTTTCCTGATCTTTGAAATGGAACAGCCACTTTTCATTATCCCCACATGCCATTGAATCCAAGATGATTTGCTGCAGCCCTTTGACGATCTGATCAGAAGGTGTCGACCAGCACTTTTCACGCAGCCGCGCAGTCACGCAGCCGCAGCGAGGCGCTGCTAATGTCAGATGCACTCTGCTTTCAGAAAGCTCAAAATGCGCATCTTCAAACTGGTGTCCTTCTGAGGTTGTGGGGAGGAGTGGCTTTTGGTGCTCCCTGAACATAGTAGGCGCCCGGCACATAGTAGGTGCTTAATAACTGAAGGCTGCGATCGTTTTTTCATGTGAGCCTCTCCATAACCAGGGGCCATCTTACAAATCAGGAGACTGAGACTCATTCATTCATTCATTCTGCTAAAGGGACTTTGCTCCTGGGAGTGCGCCAGTGGGACCTGAGCCGTCGTGGCCTGAGTCCTTAACGCGCTGTGATACGTGCCAGCTTGTCTGCCCAGGTACTAACGAGGCCTCCCTGCCACCACTCGGTCCCTGCCATGGCCAATCTGCATCCTCGTCCCTACCAATTACCGAGGGGGAGCCCCCACATGCCAGGGGGTCCCGAGAGCCCAGGCCTCCTCCTCTCCCAACCTGGGCTGGGGCCAGAGTCAAGGAGCGTCCCCCCATCCCTCCTCCTCCTCCCCTCAGCTCGGCCAATTAGGCCTCTGACACCTGGAGCCGCTGACAAACTGTTTCTGTCACTTGCTCTCTGTCTTTCATTAGGGCCGCAGAGGAGGGGGAGGAGATGGGATCTTTCATGCTTAGTAAGGCCGGATACATTAATTACAAAACGGCCATTTGCCGCGTGAAAGTGTGCTAATTAAATTTATGCAATCATTATCTTTAAATAGTCATATCTTTCCCGGAGATCGGCCCCTTCCCCCCCAGCCCCACCGCCACTCTGAGCAGTTGCTCTAATCCCGGCCGCCACTGATCTCGCCATCAGAGATGGTCTCTGAATCCCAGCGCGCTCTGCCGGTGCCAGCACCCGCCAGGGGCCCGGAGCCCTCGGACCCTCCTGGCACGGACACCTTCGGACTCAGACCAACCCAAAGATCCACCCAGGGAGGGGACCAAAGCCTCCATCTCGTGTTTCCAGATACTCCTAGATGTTTCCAGATATTTGAAGGTTGACATCTTGTAGACCAAGCATTGGAAATATGTGTGTGCACGTGTGTGTGTGTGTGTGTGTGTGTGTGTGTGTGTGTGTCTTTGAATTCTTGGGCAGTGCGTGGGAAGCCATTTTGCCCCTCCCTCCACCCCCACCTCACCGCCAGACGGTCCGTAACCGAAAGTCTCCAAGGACCCCTGGGGTGGGGAGGGGCCACGTGAAATCGCTGTGTTGGAGGGGCCTTGCAAGACCCCTCAATTTATTCTTTTCATTCAGCCAGCTCTATGCCAGGCCCTGTGCTGGGGACAGAAGGATAAACTCATTCATTTGTTCATGAATTTGCTCACTCAGCAAATGTTTGTTGAACACTATGTGCCAGGCACTTGGAATGGGACACCACGTCAGCCCTTGGGTAGCTCTTGGCCAAACCCAAGCACATCAGGGACACAAGAGAACGACAGACAGGACAAGCTCAGTCTGTACCCGGGAGGGTGGAGGCTCAGTAGGACTGGAAGTTTCTGCTGGGTAAGGCTCGGACACAGGGACGTCACAGCCTCTTGACATTCAGCCTATCACACACCTCACACACACTCACATGCACATATACGCAACATGCTCACATGTACACAAAATAGTCCCATGTGCACACACAAATACACAATACTCACACACATACAGAACTCACGCATGCACACACAAATTCTAACACATTCACATACAATACTCCCATGCACATGTAATACATAGGCACACACAAGTACATGCAGTACTCATACATCACACAAGGACTCACACACACATGCAAAACTCCCACACACAGAACTCCCCTGTACATAAGCATGCATGCACACACGGTACTCACACACGTACACACTCAATACTCATGTATGCACACACTCACCGAGTCAATGCTCAGATTATGAGTGACCCTGAGCCAGCCAGGCACGAGGCAAGAACATTAGACTAGAAGTCAGGGTCAAGTGTTCTTGCCCCGGTCTTGCCACTCGTCCTCTAGATGACTCTGGGTGAGCCCCTCAGCCTCAGTTTCCTCATCTGAAAAATAGGGTAAGGATGCGTCATAGAGCAGTTCTGAGGTTCGTAAACTGTGAGGTGCTGGC
>NW_012155717.1:15643-16050 GCF_000956105.1 Propithecus coquereli | reverse complement strand
TGAGTATTAGGTATTAGCTATTTTTTCACATTCTTCATCTCCCATAACTCCCACTCTTGGTTTCAAACTTCAGTTGTACAAGCCCCTTCTTGTAAGAGAATATGTCTAATTAATTAATATTACAATAATTTTCAACATCTCTCATTTTTTGGACGTTTGCTTTTCTGCCTTGGTTTCCTTCTTTCTCTTTTTGTCCTTTTCTCCTTTTTCCTCTCCTTCTTCTTCTTTCTTCCTTCTTTCATTTTGCAAAGTTGGGTGCCTCTTTGTCCCACATCCCCCACCCCCTGTTGACAAACATCCTTTATGGTATAAACCTCAGGGATACTTTAGAAGAGTTAGGGAAATGTTTGACTCTGATATGTAATTCTGTTGCAAGCCAAAGCTAGCAGCATGAGTGCTGCAGTATC
>NW_012155717.1:12726-13801 GCF_000956105.1 Propithecus coquereli | reverse complement strand
CATTTAAAATAAGATTCGAAAATTCTCTATTAAAAATTATCCAGAATGTTTAGAAACAATCGTTACCTTATAATTCTATGTTTATGATGTTGTTATTTCCTTAGGAAAAACTACTTTTCAGGTAAGTCTGTTTTACAATCATGCAGAAACCATCTGCCAAAAGTCTCAGTATTTTTTTTCTCTATCTTTCTGAAGCAAATGTCATGGTAAGTATAGAAACCCCAACTTAGCAACACTTCCCGTAAATAAAGGAAATGGTGTCTCATCCCAAGTGCTTCAGAGCTACTGTTAAGGCAGTGGAAAATCTGCAGAGGAAATCTTTTGAAATTAATCAGCAGCAGCTTTGGGTGGAGCCCTGTAACAAGTCCTTACCTTTCTGTATTGGTTTCTTAGTTAAGGAACTTGAGACCAATGCCAACTGGAATATTATAAAATGTTGCCCGTAGAAACACACTTAAGTCTTATAGGTTATAATTAATTATATATGAAATATGTATATTTGCACATGCCCAATGTTTCTATGCACTAATTACATAGATAAAATGACAATAATAGATAACATTTACATTAAAAGTAAAGCATTTCTTAGCATTGTTTGAGATTAGAAATACTATTCTTGTATAATTTAAGTGACTCTTTCTCTACCACATCTTCCAAAGAAAGTAAAAACAAGAAAATTTATTTATTCCATTATTAATAACATCATTGAATGAATATAGTTCTTGACAAACTAGAGATCTGATATAAAGCAGGCATTTAAAATTAAATTTAAAATAATGTGTTTTGTTTCCCTATATGTTAAATTGTATAACTTTCTATCAGCTTTATATAATATTTCAACTGTACAATAGTGGCAAATATACTATATATTGTGCCTCTATTTTAGAGTGCTCCATTTAAGTTGTACTTAATTTCTTTAAGGTTGCATTCATAAATGAGATTTGTATAACTCTGGATCATTTGTTAGAAAAGAAGTATGTATTTAATTCTATTTATGACAGTTGCCAAGAGAATATTGAGGATTTATAAATTAGAACTATCAGAAACTGTATTAATCAGAGTTCTCCAGAGAAAC
>NW_012155717.1:0-1261 GCF_000956105.1 Propithecus coquereli | reverse complement strand
AGCAGTATCAAAGAGGAAACACTTAGTAGAAATTACAGTAACACTGGAGGATTCTCTCTTCTGGGGGCACTTCCTACTATTGTCATGATGTACTAGTCAACTGCTCTGTAAATCAAGGCTCATCAAAATGTTACGATGAGACATACGTCTTTTTGAACATCATTACTATGTAATTGTCTTTTTTGGGCACATTTGTAATACAGATTACATTCTCAATGATTTTTTTCTCTAATAGAAACTTCCTTGAAAAGTTTTTTTAAAAAGACCTCTATTTAGCGCATAGTCTTTTTACCTTTCATGTTTATTAGGATGATGTGAGCAATAGTTTGTTTTTTTTTCATAACCAAATATTTCCTTGACCTCTGCTGTTTGACTTTCATCCTCATTAACTTGTCACATTTCCTATTAAAAATAAATTAAAAACTTTAGTATCTTCTTTCCCAAAACTTAGAGTATTTATTGCTACTTTTCTTTTCTTAGCTTTACCATAAAAAAAAAAAACTTTAAAGAATCTGGTTTCCTACCAAATATTCTTTTCATTGCTCTTCAGATACCTTATTCACTGACCATTCCTAATATAGTATAAACCTCCCCACCTCCACACACTGAGACTTATTTTTGACTTCATATCCACAATTTGGAAAACGTAGAGCTGATATAAATTTCCATATAATCAAGCCAAGAAATATTTTATTGAAAATTTTGACTATATATTTTGATCAAATAATTTTTCTATATATCTGTTTGAATTATAGTTGATGGAATAATTGTTCTATCCTGCAGCCACATTATTTTGGAAAAGATAGACCAAAGGCTAATCTTGTAAACAAAAGCATTCATATTTTCTCCTAAAGGTTAAAAGAGATTTCAAATGAGTGAAATTATAATTATTATAATAAGTGGAGTTTTCCATTCCATTTAGTATAAACAATAAATCTTGCCATTATGTCAATTCCATAAATTTTACCAATACTCAGCTATGTTGTGGAGACAAAATTATGGTTAAAAATAACTAGAAGGAGACGATGACTATTATAGTCTTCTCCAATAATAAGTAGCAGCACTTTGTAGACAAGTTTTCCATCGATGTTTGCATAGTATTATGTTTCCAAAAAGTTGAAGACTTGGATGAGCACACACGGGACATGTTCTATATTTGAAGGCCGTAATGTAATTTGAATAATTTGTAAGGTGCACCTTACTAACATTGAAGTAGTAGGATTAATTTGAGTCATTTTAGGTTTTTTAATATATTGCTACA
>NW_012155716.1:7188-7625 GCF_000956105.1 Propithecus coquereli | reverse complement strand
TCATTTGCCTATTTAAAATTGGGTTGTCTTTTTGTTGTTAAGTTGTAGAAATTCTTTATATATTGTGGATACTGGACCCTTATCAGATATATGATTTGTAAATATTTTCTCTCATTCTGTGGGTGGTTTTTTCATTTTCTTGATCATGTTCCTTGATGTACAAAAGTCTAATTTTGATGAAGTCTAATTTATCTATTTTTTTGTTACTTCTGTTTTCTGGTGTCATATTTAAGAAACCATTGTCTAATCCAAGGTCAAAAATATTTATACCTATGTGTCCTAAGAGTATAATAGTTTTAGCTCTTATATTTAGGTCTTTGATCCATTTTGAGTAGATTTTTGTATATGGTGTGAGGTAGGGGTCCAAATTCATTCTTTTGCATGTGGTTGTCCAGTTTTTCCAGCACCATTTATTGAAAAGACTATTCTTTCCCCCA
>NW_012155716.1:3421-5063 GCF_000956105.1 Propithecus coquereli | reverse complement strand
TAAAAGCCCTCCTAGGTCCAAGATTGTCCAGAAAATGTCCATATTTAGAAAGATTTCAACTCTGACAAGGTACTACATTTGGAACATGGCCTTCTTATCTTTCCTGTGATTCTGCTGAGCTTTCGTAGAATGTCCAAAGGTGCTTAGAATTCTCCTACCGATTCCTTTGTTGTTGTTGCACTGTGTAAGCTTCCAAACCAATTTAACAAGAGAACTTTGAAATGGCAAGATAATCACTGAGAAAAAAATTCTGTACTGTGGACAACAGCTTATTTACATTAACTTATATTATAAAAAATTGTTCATATGGCTTATTTTTACAGGTATTGCTCCAATTAATTTGGCAATTTAAAAAAATTAGGCTCCATTCAACTGTTGATAGGTGCATTGTGTTTGGATTGTCAGAGCATATAGTCTCTGCTTAAACTATCATTTGGTCATACTTTTGTAGTAAACATGTATTTAATGGCCTTACTAGTCCCTATTTTGATATCCCTTCAGTCACGTGGCTGTCCGACTCCAGCTATAGTGAATTCCTCAGGAAGTTCTCACGGGAACACTATTCCCTGCCTTCTCCAACATCACCTCATTACTTTCCTCAGATTTCCCCTGCGCAGATGCAGAGACATTGTGGGTCTGGTGGCTGATGGTGGTTTGTCCTGCCCATCTGCTCATATTTTGGAGTTCGAGGAGACACCTTGCACCTCTAGTCTTATTATCTTTGTGTTTTGCATGTTGCTATTTTAATTGTTCTGTGTGTTTTGAATGGGGGAATTTTAGAAGATTCAAAAATAATGTCAACACTACACAATTAAAACCATCTTCCTGGAATTTGGCATGATTTTTTAACAACGTCCAAGTCCCACCTTTGTGAAGTAGCTATTGAATCCTTTTGCCAATTTTTCTGTTAGGTTGTCTGTGTTTTTGGCATTGATTTGTAAGGGATTCTGGATATAAGCACTTTGTTATATGTACATATTATAAACATTTTCACCCAATGGGGCTTCCCTTTTGACCCCCTTAATCATGTCATTCAGTGTAGAAAAGTCCCTAATTGTAATGAGATCCAACTTATCTATCTATGTTTATGGTCAGTAATGTTTCTGTAATAATAATATTTAAGAAATCTTTGCCTATTCCAAGATCATGAAACTATTTCTTACAGTATCTTCTAGAAGCTATATCGATTCCCCTTTCACATTTAGATTCATGATCTATTTGGAACAGCTTTTTGGTGTGTGGTGTGAGACAGGAGCCAAGGTTCCTTCTTGTTTATATGGACAATCCGATTAAGCCAGCTACCTTGACTGAAAAAGCCATTCTTTCCCCCTTTGTACTGCCGTGGCTGCTTTGTCGTAAATTAGGAGACGGTGTGTTTTTGTCGCGTTGGTCTATTTGCTGTCGTGCACCAATACCACAATGCTACGTTTGCTGACATGTAGTCTTGGTAATGGTAGCTTATGGCCTGCACCTTTGTTTAAGATTGCCTTGATTATTCTTGCCTTTTGGAATTTTCATATGGGTTTTAGAATCAGCTTATCAATTTTCAGGAAAAATCCTCCTAAGATTTTGACTGGGATACTGGTAAATTTATTGTCCAATTTGGGGAAAACTGACATCTTTATAATAATGAATCTTCTAA
>NW_012155716.1:0-571 GCF_000956105.1 Propithecus coquereli | reverse complement strand
CCAATGTTTCTTTGTTGATTTTCTGTCTGTTCGATCTGTCCATTATGGACAACTTGGGCTTAAGGGTTCATTTCTGGCAATTGGGGAATTATGGGGTGAGTGCTTCCAAAATTATCCATCCTCCACCTCTAGAAGACCACAAAGATACAGATGAATAATGTCTTGCTTTGCAAGTATTTGTAAACTTCAAAAAGCTAGAAATACTCTTAACTAAAAACTTAAGTTTAATATCATTAAGGTACCAAATTATTCCACAACCAGGGCTGGAAAGGACATGATTATAGGCAAGTTAGCTCTATATCATGCTCCCAAACACAGATCCACACTAGTGTGAAACACACTGGCCCATTCATTCATTCCACCAATATTTACACCTGGCAGGTGCTGTTTCACCAGAGAATCTTCACATCCCTTACTTTCTTGACTGAAAGGCTAGAACTGATTGCTAACACTGTAAATTTGGCGGTGCATCAAAGTGGACTGGGAACTAGAGAGGGTCAGAGGAGTTAAGATGGCACGTATCATCCAAGGATCAGCATGCTAACATGGTATCTCAGGCTCATGGGCCAAT
>NW_012155715.1:14774-15267 GCF_000956105.1 Propithecus coquereli | reverse complement strand
TTTGTTATAGCAGCTGGAATTGACTAATACAATGACTATACATTTATTTCTAAGTTACGCAAGTGTGTCTGTAACTTAATCAATAACTTGAAAAGCAGCACAATGGAGATAAACTTTGAGAGAACAGATCCTCTCCAGCCTGCTTGAGAACACCCAATCAAATGGGGAGAAGGGGCTGCCTGGCAGTCAATATTTCCAGAACATTCTTGGACACACCTTCAGATTCTGCCTGTCATAAGCTTGGCCAGAGCTGTCGCTGTAAGTTCACCTTGGAGAATGAGAGCTACTTCCTGCCGTCATTAAGTTTATTTCAGCAGTGTCTTCTCATCAGAAGCCCAAGCCTCCAAGATGCTTGCCCCCATACAATGCATTTGGCTCCAATAAATTATCTTATCTCATTGCTCCTAGCAATTGAGTTTATGTTCCCAATTCCTTCAAGCCAACTTGTGTGAATTATGGTCTCATAATTGCATAGCTCTCTGCATCACAAGCC
>NW_012155715.1:8585-10100 GCF_000956105.1 Propithecus coquereli | reverse complement strand
CAGAAACTGCAACTGCAGGAAGCTGGCGCCAAAAATGAATAACTATGTTAAAAAAAAAAAAACATAGTTCAGCCCTTAATGAGCTGAACAGGCTCACAGGAAGTAAAACCCGGTTCTCTGCAGTCAAATCACCACCTCCCTGGCTTATCACTGAAAGTCAAGCCCTGGCAGTTGGCCCCTGACCCCTGACCCCCGACCCCAGACTTTGCATCCTAGCAGCCCTCCCTACTTCAACACCAGACCCAGGGCTCAGAGATGCCTGGCTTCACTCTGCCTCCCTCTTGCCGGATGGTCTGAGCAGGGGCCTCACACCAGCTGGGTGAAAGAGAGCACAGGACGGAATGGTGAAGGTGACAGGGACTCCCAGCTGCTTGGCGGGCAGGTGGGGAGGTGCAAATGGATTCTGTCCAGCAGCAGATGCGTTAGACGGGTCAGGAGGGGAAAAGGCAATAACGTAACTTGCATTTCTACTTTATTAAAAAAAAAAAACAATCAAACAAAAAACAAAGTTCAGGTTGTGCTTAGAGGTCTCAAGACTGGCTCGCAGTTACTCAGCTGAGTGTTTAATAACACCCACGCCCTGCCCAGCCCAGCCCTGCCCGCACACCTTGCTGGCCCGTATCTGTCCGATCGTTTGATGCCCTGGTGCCGTCTGCAGGGCCTTGGTACAGGGGGCTGCTGGACATCTCAGTGCGTCCCTGCTTCAGTGCCCCCAAACCGCCAGCATCCCGGCTCTGGCCTGGGTACATCCAGGGCCCGTGGACTAAGCTGGTCGCTCCCCAGGAGGCAGAGCTCCCTGCACCACCGAATGCCGGGAATTGCAGCCCTTGGAATGCGGTGAACAGCCACAGCCAGAGGAGGCGGAGAGTCCCTTCCTTACCTCCTCCAAGCCAACCACAGACTTCGTGTACGGGTGTTCACAGGAACGAGGCTCTTCAAACAGCAAGGTCACAGGGCATTCTTGTCCCCGCTGTTAACGCAGGATCCCAGCGCTCGGCGAAGTCCCCCATGCTCCTCATTTTAAATATTTCTGGACCTCCACGGGGAGTTTCTCTTGAGTCCTTATGATTAAGTCGGTTTCATTACGATGGTATGTCCTGGTCCCTCTTGCCAGCGTCCTGCACTGCCGCCGTGTGCTGCTCAAGTGCAGAGTGAAGGAGGCAGAGAGCACCTGAGCCCTTTTTCTGCATTTCACTCGTTATCCGGATATCAGAGCAGTGCAGGAGGCCAAACAATGGCCTCCCAGAAGATATCGATGTCAGATCCCGAAATATGTGAATGTCACCTTATTGGGGAAAAAAGGTCTTGCCGCTGCGATGAAGTTGAGGATCTTGACGGGAGATGTTTGCTCTGCATTATCCGGGCGGGCCCCGAAGCAGTCACATTATCCTTGCGAGACAGACACACAGAGGAGAAGACGCAGACGTACAGAAGGGAAGGTGGGCCGGGCGCGGTGGCTCACGCCTGTAATCCCAGCACTCTGGGAGGCCCAGGTGGGAGGATTGCTTGAGCTCA